>NC_091985.1:120352907-120652907 GCF_044704955.1 Pristiophorus japonicus
TCTCTCTCTTTCCACCTTCTCTCTCTCTCTTTCTTTCCACCTTCTCTCTCTCTCTCTCTTTCCACCTTCTCTCTCTCTCTTTCTTTCCAACAACAAAAACACACAAACCAACAACACACAAACAAACACACACAACACACACAACACCACCACACCCTCTCTCTCCTATCCCTCCCTCCCTCTCTCTCTCTCTTCCCTCTCTCTCTCCTTATTCCCTCCCTCCCTCTTCCTCCTTATTCCCTCCCTCCCTCTCTCTCTCCTTATTCCCTCCCTCCCTCTCTCTCTCCTTATTCCCTCCTCCCTCTCTCTCTCTCCTTATTCCCTCCCTCCCTCTCTCTCTCTCTCCTTATTCCCTCCCTCCCTCCCTCTCTCTCCTTATTCCCTCCCTCCCTCTCTCTCTCCTTATTCCCTTCCTCCCTCTCTCTCTCTCTCCTTATTCCCTTCCTCCCTCTCTCTCCTTATTCCCTCCCTCCCTCTCTCTCTCTCTCTCCTTATTCCCTCCCTCCCTCTCTCTCTCTCTCTCCTTATTCCCTCTCTCTCTCTCCTTATTCCCTCCCTCCCTCTCTCTCTCCTTATTCCCTCCCTCCCTCTCTCTCTCTCCTTATTCCCTCCCTCCCTCTCTCTCTCTCCTTATTCCCTCCCTCCCTCTCTCTCTCCTTATTCCCTCCCTCCCTCTCTCTCTCTCCTTATTCCCTCCCTCCCTCTCTCTCTCTCTCTCCTTATTCCCTCCCTCCCTCTCTCTCTCTCTCTCCTTATTCCCTCCCTCTCTCTCTCTCTCTCCTTATTCCCTCCCTCCCTCTCTCTCTCTCTCTCCTTATTCCCTCCCTCCCTCTCTCTCTCTCTCTCTCTCCTTATTCCCTCCCTCCCTCTCTCTCTCTCTCTCTCTCTCCTTATTCCCTCCCTCCCTCTCTCTCTCTCTCCTTATTCCCTCCCTCCCTCTCTCCTTATTCCCCCTCCCCCGCACAAGGCTGACACGGCTGGGTTGTGAGCGCCTCCGCCTCGCAGCCTCTAACATGAAGCTCTCTCCCCCACCACCCCCTTCCCAAAGTGGAAATGGTAAAAAAAACACCAATTCCTCCCAACACAATGCACGAAAAAGGGAAAAGAAAATCAAGAGCAGGGGGGTCGAGGGAGGGAGAGCTGCACAAACCCCAACGCCGCTACAACAACTTACTGATCTGGATGCGATTCCTCGATCATTTTTGTTCACCCGCCGCGGACATTTCTGCAAACTTCATTGTTTTTTCTTCGCTGTTGCTGTTGTTAAAAAGTTGCAATATTTGGGGGAGGTGGCTGCTTTTCCCCCCTCCTCCTCCTCCTTCTCTGCCCCTTTGCTCGATTGCCTGTTCCCCTTTTTCCCCCCTCTTGCTGATAAAGTCACATTCTTTCTGCTGGCTCGGGGCTGCCGCTGCCGCTGCCGTCTGTCCCCGGGGCAGCGCTGATTGCGGGCGGCCGCGCTCTGCACATCCAGCTGCCGCGGGGCCGCTCGCTCTCTCTCTCGCGCTCCGGGCTGCAGGCTGGGAGCTGGGAGCCGGGATCAAGCTGCTGCTGCTGCAGTGCAAAAAAAAAACCCACCCCCGTGTTTTCAAAAGCCCATTTTACTCCATTTTGGATTCGCCAAAAGGGAAGCAGGGCGGAAGCAATGACATCACCGCCACTAGCGGCACTTCGGCTAGGACAAGCAGCGCTCCGTGCGCTGCAACCAAAGAGTGCCGCTTTCGTAATTTCCCTTCACTTCGCCATTCACAAAAAAAACCCCACACAAAACTCTGTTGCATTGCATTGTACCTGGAGAGATTAGAGATACAGATTGCAAAACTGTTTCCTTTTTTTGTAAAATGCAAATATAATATTTATTGTCGGCGGAGCTGCTTCCTTTTATTTAGTTGACCTTATATATATTTTTTAAGAATGTGCTGAAGGTTTTCCCAAAAAGGATCGGGGTTGGCGCACTGATACTCACGCTGCCAAATCGGATGTGATTGTAATCAGGTAAAAGGAAATCTCAAGCATCAAGGTTGGCTGCTATTTATCAAAGAGATGAGATTGTGTGAGCCTTTTGCTTTTACATAAAGAGTGGCAAACGAGTGGTAAAGATCGTGAAGGGAAAAAGTGCATACTTGTATGCAGATTGCATCCTCCCTTTTTAAGCTAAGCGGGTGAAATATGCATGTTTTTCAAAGTGCTTTTTGTGGAGAGAAGCTTGTTGGAATTTTTTTGTGTGTGTTGGAAAATCACATGATGTCCTGCTGGAGATTTTAAAACCCATTTGAAAGAAGTGTAACGAAGGAAAAATAAACGATTTAATGCAGCCTCCACCCCACCCCATGCATGCTATATATACACACATAACTTACTTTAATCTTTAAACCCACAACTTTGCTCTGCCCTCCCCTTTTTTTCTAAAGTACTTGCGAAAAGTAGTACACGGTGCAGTTTCAAAGTTGGTGAGACATTCGCGTCGGAGTTGGGGAATGAAGTGTGGCGCCTCCTCGCGATAAATATTCGAATAACGCGAGATGCTGAAAATCAAGCTGCTGTTGAGAGCCGTTGCACACGTTTTATTTCTCTGTAATCGGAGAAGGGTGCTTGAGAATGTGAAATGACGGCGTATTAAAGCAGTCTGGATGCAATGCATTAAATTCGAATTGCAAAGGATGAAACAGATTTGTGAACTTCGTGTGCGTGGTTTAATGATTCTGGTCTCGAACTTGTAGCCTAAGGCTTTGGGGCTGCTCCTGTGGCATCACTCAAATTAATAGGATGTTTGGAACCGGGTTTTTTAAAAAAACGTAAGTTTTACAACACAGGGGTTTAAAACCATTATGAAACGTATGAGGCAAATTAAGTTTAGGTATTATTTCAGGGATGTCGAGTACTCTTACGGTTTTAGTTTGGTAATTTTAAATAATCTTTGCAAATTCTTTTTAAAAATTGTATTTTGAAATTGTGTGGCTATTTGTGTACTGTACACGTGGAGGTCCTGTGGTTAACACACACTCCTCAGTCAGAAGGTTGTGGGTTCACGAGCACAAAAATCTAGGCTGACACGCCAAGTGAGTGCTACACTGTTGGAGGTGCCGTCTTTCAGATGAGACATTAAACCGAGGCCCCGTCTGCTCTCTCAGGTGGACGTAAAAGATCCCATAGCACTATTTCGAAGAGGAGCAGGGGAGTTATCCCCGTGTCTCGGCCAATATTTATCCCTCAATCAACACCACAAAAACAGATTATTTGGTATATGTGGGAGCTTGCTGTGTGCAAATTGGCTGTCGCATCTGCAACAGCTAGAACATAAGAACTAGGAGCAGGAGTAGGCCACACAGCCCCTCAAGCCTGTTCCGCCGTTCAATACGATCATGGCTGATCCAGTCATGGACTCAGGTCCACTTTCCTGCCTGCTCTCCATAACTCCTTATTCCCTTATCGTTTAAGAAACTGTCTATTTCTGTTTTAAATTTATTCAATGTCCCAGCTTCCACAGCTCTCTGAGGCAGTGAATTCCACAGATCCACAACCCTCTGAGAGAAGAAATTTCTCCTCATCTCAGCTTTAAATGGGCGGCCTCTTATTCTAAGATCATGCCCTCTAGTTCTAGTCTCCCCCATCAGTGGAAACATCCTCTCTGCATCCACCTTGTCAAGCCCCCTCATAACCTTACACATTTCGATAAGATCGCCTCTCATTCTTCTGAATTCTAATGAGTAGAGGCCCAACCTACTCAACCTTTCCTCATAAGTCAACCCCCTCATCTCTGGAATCAACCTAGTGAACCTTCTCTGAACGGCCTCCAAAGCAAGTATATCCTTTCGTAAATATGGAAACCAAAACTGCACGCAGTATTCCAGGTGTGGTCTCACCAATACCCTGTACAACTGTAGCAAGACTTCCCTGCTTTTATACTCCATCCCCTTTGCAATAAAGGCCAAGATTCCATTGGCCTTCCTGATCACTTGCTGTACCTGCATACTAACCTTTTGTGTTTCATGCACCAGGACCCCAGGTCCCGCTGTACTGCAACACTTTGCAATCTTTCTCCATTTAAATAATAACTTGCTCTTTGATTTTTTTCTGCCAAAGTTAAACTCCATCTGCCAAATTTTTGCCCATTCAATTAACCTGTCTATGTCCTTTTGCAGATGTTTTTGTGTCCTCCTCACACATTGCTTTTCCTCCCCTCTTTGTATCTTTGGCAAACTTGGCTACGTTATACTCAGGCCCTTCCTCCAAATCGTTAATATAGATTGTAAATAGTTGGGGTCCCAGCACTGATCCCTGCGGCACCCCACTGGTTACTGATTGCCAACCCGAGAATGAACTATTTATTCCTACTCTCTGTTTTCTGTTCATTAGCCAATCCTCTATCCATGCTAATATATTACCCTCAACCCCGTGATCTTTTATCTGTGCAGTACCCTCTTATGTGGCACCTTGTCAAATACCTTCTGGAAGTCCAAATACATCACATCCAATGGTTCCCCTTTATCCACCCTGTTCGTTACATTGTTCAAAGAATTCCAGCAAATTTGTCAAATATGACCTCCCCTTCATAAATCCATGCTGGCTCTGCCTGACTGAATTTTGCTTTTCCAAATGTCCTGCTACTGTTTCTTTAATAATGGACTCCAACCTCTTCCCAACCACAGATGTTAGGCAAACTGGTCTATAGTTTCCTGCTTTATGTCGGCCTCCTTTTTAAATAGGGCCATTACATTTGCAGTTTTTCAATCTGCTGGGACCTCCCCAGAATCCAGGGAGTTTTGGTAAATTACAACCAATGCATCCACTATCCCTCCTGTTACTTCTCAAGACCCTAGGCTGCAAGGCATCAGGTCCAGGGGATTTATCTGCCTTTAGACCCATTGGGCCCAAGTTTCCACACGATAAAAAACGGGCGTCCCTCCGAGCTGGGCGCCCGTTTTTCGCGCCTAAAAACAAAATCGCGATTCTGGAGCGTTCTGCAGCTCCTTGTCTGCCTGGCGCGGCGCCCAGGGGGGCGGAGCCTACACTCGTGCCGATTTTGTAAGTGGGAGGGGGCGGGTACTATTTAAATTAGTTTTTTCCTGCCAGCAACGCTGCGCGTGCGCGTTGGAGCGTTCGCGCATGCTCAGTGTGAAAAAAACATTGGCACTCGGCCATTTTTGTAGTTCTTTGTAGCTGTTTAATTTTTGAACATTTTTTTAATAAAAGCACATTGCCATCAGCACATCAGCACTTGCAGCCTTCTCACTGTCTCCCCCCCCCCCCCCCGCGGGAAAGAACGGGCGCCTCCTCTCCCCTCCCCCCCCCCCCCCCCCCCGCGGGAAGAACGGGTGCCCCCCCCCCCCCGCGGGAAAGAACGGGCGCGGGCAGAATGGGCGCCCCCCCCCCGCGGGAAAGAATGGGCGCCTCCCCCCCCCACCCGCGGGAAGAACGGGCGCCTCCTCCCCCCACCCGCGGGAAGAACGGGCGCCTCCTCCCCCCACCCGCGGGAAGAACGGGCGCCTCAGGCTGACTGCAGAATTCTCCGTGGCTGAAGCACTTTCACACAGGTAGGAAGATGGTTTATTTAATCTTTTCTTTGCTTATAAATGTTTATTCAGGTTGGATTTATTTGTATAGTATTTGTAGAAGTATAAATAAGGATTTATTATAGAATTTAATGACTTCCCCTCCCCCCCCCCCCCCCTCCCGTTCTGGACGCCTAATTTGTAACCTGCGCCTGATTTTTTAATGTGTAGAACAGGTTTTTTCAGTTCTACAAAAATCTTCACTTGCTTCATTCTACTTTAGTTTGGAGTACGTTTTCACTGTGGAAACTTTGAAATCAGGTGTCAGTGGCCGGACACGCCCCCTTTTGAAGAAAAAATTCTGTTCCAAAGTAGAACTGTTCTAACTGACTAGAACTGCAGAAAAAAAAATGTGGAGAATTGCGATTTCTAAGCTAGTCTGTTCTCCACCAGTTGCTCCTAAAAATCAGGCGCAAATCATGTGGAAACTTGGGCCCATTATCTTACTGAGTACCACCTCCTTAGTGATTGTGATTGTGTTAAGTTCCTCCCCCCCCCCCATAGCACCTTGACTATCCACTGTTGGAATATTGTTAGTGTCCTCTGCCGTAAAGACTGATACAAAATATTTGTTCAGAGGTACAACATTACAACTGTGACTACACTCCAAAAGTAGTTCTTTGGCTGTAACATTCTTTGAGAGATCTGGTGATCGTGAAAGGCGCTATATAAATGTAAGTCTTTCTTTCATTGCTTGTGGTAAATCGCATGACTTGTTACTGCTTAATGTCACAACTGCTAAATTTAGGTGTCCTGCCCTTTTAAGGCCACAGAAGTCTAATTATTATAAGTACAGCCTGAAGTCAAACAAACTTTAATCGTTGCGTGATGAACAAAGTTGGTAAATTGGAATGTGCCTGTAAATTCTCGAGCCAGGTCAGAAGAAAAATAGCCTTTTATTGTAATTTTTGACACATGATGGATGTTCTCTAAACTTTTATACATACTAGTAGATCTCCCGTGGTGCTGGTCATGGTGGTTGGCTGAGATGTGGAGTGTTATACATTGTACTGCACCACGTGTTATTCTGTTGCTAAGGTGGAGTTGTTTTCCTGTAAAGACACAATGTCTGAATGTTGAATAAGTATGGCTCGAGGTCAATCTGAATTTATTGGTTACTAAAACAAAAGCAAAATACTGCGGATGCTGGAAATCTGAAATTAAAACAGAAAATGAAATACTCAGCAGGTCAGGCAGCATCTGTGGAGATGCAGCAGAGTTACCATTTCAGGTCGATGACCTTTCGTCAGAACTGAAAGATGTTCGTGATGAACAGCTTTTAAGTAAATGTAGAGCCAGTTAAAAGGGGGGCAGGTAAAGAACCGAAGGGTTTGCGGTTTGCGATAGGGTGGAGGGCAGGAGTGATTAAGCAACAAGTGATGGAGCAAGGTAATGGAACAAGATAAGAAACAAAAGGTGGATCTAGAGGAGCTGTGAATGGCTACAGTAGATTAGTGGCGGGGGGGGGGGAACTTGGACAATCTGGCAAGGAGAATGCTCCTTTTTAAAAATTTGTTGTATGTGATGTCGGCATCATTGGCAAGGCGAGCATTTATTGCCCATCCCTAATTGCCTTTGAGAAGGTGCTGTTGAGCCGCCTTCTTGAACCGCTGCAGTCTGTGGTGAAGGTTCTCACACAGTGCTGTTAGGGAGGGAGTTCAGGATTTTAACTCAGTGACGATGAAGGAACGGCGATATACTTCCAAGTCAGGATGGTGTGTGACTTGCAGGGGAACTTGGAGGTGCTGGTGTTCCCATGCACCTGCTGCTCTTGTCCTTCTAGGTGGTAGAGGTCGCGGGTTTGGAAGGTCCTGCCGAAGAAACCTTGGTGATTTGCTGCAGTGCATCTTGTAGATGGTACACACAGCAGCCACGGTGTGCCGCTGGTGGAGGGAGTGAATGTTTAAGGTGGTGGATGGGGTGCCAATCAAGCAGGCTGCTTTGTCCTGGATGGTGTTGAGCTTCTTGAACTGTATTCATCCAGGCAAGGGAAGAGTATTCTATTATACTCCTGAGTTGTGCCTTGTAGATGGTGGAAAGGCTTTGGAGAGTCAGGAGGTGAGACACTCATAGTGCAGGAATGAAGTTGTTTGGTGAGAGGACATTGCAGATTGGAAAACGTCTCCAAGCTTCAAGTTTGTGGTCAGAAATACCCAGCATGTGAGTGGGTTTATTTCTCTTTTTAAAAAAAAATATATATTTTGCCTCTTTTATCAAATAGGATGTCTGGACTGTGAGCAAAGAAATACATTACATTTATACATACATTTGTATTAAGTGATATAACAGGATGCAGATAGAACCAAATGTAACAAAGACTGACAACTCTCAAATTCAGGCCTTCTGGTTGCTGGGAGAATAGGCAAACTTGAGAATATTATACTAAAGAGACAAGTCAGAGGTTTCCCAAAGACTTTGTGTGAAGTAGCTACCCTGGTTCAGAAAATGCGAGTTAACTTAACATTCATACTTCTGCGTGCAAGGCTTCGAAGTAATGAGACTGCCTTGTAGAATCTCGAACCCAGGAGAAATGATTTGTGGAGGTATTGTGTCTGGATGCTTTTGGACTAATGTGGAATATTGAAACGCAGCTGCAGTAGATCTTTAGTTCCTGGCATCAATTTGGAGGTCTGGAGCACTAATCACTCTTGCAATATGCTAGTCATAAGACAGTCTGACTACATCTTCCTGATGTTGGAGGAAGTCAGTCCTGGCAGGGAGTAGGCTAGCATCTTGTTGTACACTAGTCTGTGTGGCTTTCCACTGTGCTGATACCAGCAACAGGAGGTGGAGCTCCTTTATAATCCTGCCAAGCAGGACATAAGTACCCTGAAGGAATTAAGCTTTGTAAAAACTCTGTTGCTAATGATGACGAGTAAGAATGAGTTTTCTTTATAATTCCCAACTTTTAGCCAACACTGTCACTTGTTTGTCTTAATGTAGTTTAGGTATGAGTCTGAATATTGTAACTAAAGAGAGCTTGCTGCACTTTGGATATAATTGGTAATGTAATATCTCCAAGTTTGCAGATGACACTAATCTGGGTGGTAGTGTGAGCTGTGAGGAGGATGCTAAGAGGCTGCAAAGTGACTTGGACAGGTTAGGTGAGTGGGCAAATGAATGGCAGATGCAGTATAATGTGGATAAATGTGAGGTTATCCACTTTGGTGGCAAAAACAGGAAGGCAGAATATTATCTGAATGGTGACAGATTAGGAAAAGGGGAGGTGCAACGAGACCTGGGTGTCATGGTACACTAGTCATTTAAAGTTGGCATGCAGGTACAGCAGGCGGTGAAGAAGGCAAATAGCATGTTGGTCTTCATAGCGAGAGGATTTGAGTATAGAAACATAGGGCCCAAGTTTCCACATGATTCGCGCCTGATTTTTAGGAGCAACTGGTGGAGAACGGACTATTTTAGAAATCGCAATTCTCCACATTTTTTTTTCTGCAGTTCTAGTCAGGTAGAACAGTTCTAGTTTAGAACAGAATTTTTTCTTCAAAAGGGGGCGTGTCCGGCCACTGACGCCTGATTTGAAAGTTTCCACAGTGAAAATGTACTCCAAACTAAAGTAGAATGGCGCCAGTGAAGATTTTTGTAGAACTGAAAAAACCTGTTCTACACATTAAAAAATCAGGCGCAGGTTACAAATTAGGCGTCCAGAACGAGGTGGGGGGAAGGGAACTCATTAAATTCGACAATAAATCCTTATTTATACTTCTACAAATATTATACAAATAAATCCAACCTGAATAAACATTTATAAGCCAAGAAAAGATTAAATAAACCATCTTCCTACCTGTGTGAAAGTGCTTCAGGCAGGGAGAATTCTGCAGCTGTTTGTGCCGCTGAGCGAGAGAGGGAGGGAGAGAGAGAGAGGAGAGAGAGGGGGTGGAGGGAGAGAGAGAGCGAGGAGGGAGGGGAGGGAAGAGAGGAGGGAGGGGAGGGAAGAGAGGAGGGAGGGGAGGGAAGAGAGGAGGGAGGGGAGGGAAGAGAGGAGGGAGGGGAGGGAAGAGAGGAGGGAGGGGAGGGAAGAGAGGGGGGGGGTCGGGGAACAGGAGCGGGTGTCGGGTTGGGGGGGAGGGGGAGCGGGTGTCGGGTCGGGGGGGGGAGCGGGTGTCGGGTCGGGGGGGGGAGCGGGTGTCGGGTTGGGGGGGGAGCGGAGCGGGTGTCGGGTCGGGGGGGGGAGCGGGTGTCGGGTCGGGGGGGGGAGCGGGTGTCGGGTTGGGGGGGGAGCGGAGCGGGTGTCGGGTCGGGGGGGGAGCGGGTGTCGGGTCGGGGGGGGGAGCGGGTGTCGGGTTGGGGGGGGAGCGGAGCGGGTGTCGGGTCGGGGGGGGGAGCGGGTGTCGGGTCGGGGGGGGGAGCGGGTGTCGGGTTGGGGGGGGAGCGGAGCGGGTGTCGGGTCGGGGGGGAGCGAGTGTCGGGTCTGGTCGGGCGGGGAGCAGGAGCTGGCCGTGGGAGGAGCCTCATTCACGCAGCCCCAGTGAGGCCATTCAGCCAGGGCTAGGGGCTGTGTGCTTCGGGCCCCTCCCACACAGTTCGGCGCCTGGAGCTACTGCACTTGCGTGCCGACTGTAGCGCGCATGTGCAGAGGTCCCAGCACTGTTTTCAGCGCTGGGACCTGGCTCCGCCCCCCCCACAGCTCGTGCCGGCTGCGCCAAGTGCCACAGGACCTGTAAGTCGGTGGAGAATACCGAGGATTTTTTTAGGCGCCGTTTTAGGCGCGAAAAACGGGCGCCCAGCTCGGAGGGGGCCCGTTTTTTTTCTTGTGGAAACTTGGGCCCATAGAAACATAGAAAATAGGTGCAGGAGTAGGTCATTTGGCCCTTTGAGCCTGCACCGCAATTCAATAAGATCATGGCGGATCATTCCCTCAGTACCCCTTTTGTGCTTTCTCTCCATACCCTTTGATCCCTTTAGCCGTAAGGGCCATATCTAACTCCCTCTTGAATATATCCAATGAACTGGCATCAACAACTCTCTGCGGCAGGGAATTCCATAGGTTAACAACTCTCTGAGTGAAGAAGTTTCTCCTCATCTCAGTCCTAAATGGCCTACCCCTTATCCTAAGACTATGTCCCCTGGTTCGGGACTTCCCCAAAATCGGGAACATTCTTCCCGCATCTAACCTGTCCAGTCAGGTCAGAATCTAATACGTTTCTATGAGATCCCCTCTCATCCTCTAAACTCCAGTGAATAAAGGCTCAGTTGATGACAGTCCAGCCATTACTGGAATCAGTCTGGTGAACCTTCACTGCACTCCCTCAATAGCAAGAATGTCTTTCCTCAGATTAGGAGACCAAAACTGAACACAATATTCCAGGTGAGGCCTCACCAAGGCCCTGTACAACTGCAGTAAGATCTCCCTGCACCTATACTCAAATCCCCTAGCTATGAAGGCCAACATACCATTTGCCTTCTTCACCGCCTGCTGTACCTGCATATCCACTTTCAGTGACTGATGAACCATGACACCCATTGCACTCTCGTTGCACCTCCCCTTTTCCTAATCTGCCATTCAGATAATATTCTGCCTTCGTGTTTTTGCCCCCAAAATGGATAACCTCACATTTATCCACATTATACTGCATCTGCCATGCATTTGCCCACTCACCTAACCTGTCCAAGTCACCCTGTAGCCTCTTAGCATCCTCCTCACAGCTCACACCGCCATCCAGTTTAGTGTCTTCCGCAAACTTAGAGATATTATACTCGATTCCTTCATCTAAATCGTTAATGTATATTGTAAAGAGCTGGGGGTCCCAGCCCTGAGCCCTGCGGCACTCCACTAGTCACTGCCTGCCATTCTGAAAAGGACCCGTTTATCCCGACTCTCTGCTTTCTGTCTGCCAACCAGTTCTCTATCCACGTCAGTACATTACCCCCAATACCATGCGCTTTGATTTTGCATACCAACCTCTTGTGCGGGACCTTGTCAAAAGCCTTTTGAAAGTTCAAATACACCACATCCACTGATTCTCCCTTATCCACTCTGCTAGTTACATCCTCAAAAAATTCCAGAAGATTCGTCAAGCATGATTTCCCTTTCATAAATCCATGCTGACTTGGACCGATCCTATCACTGCTTTCCAAATGCACTGCTATTTCATCCTTAATAATTGATTCCAACATTTTCCCTACTACTGATGTAAGGCTAACCGGTCTATAATTACCTGTTTTCTCTCTCCCTCCTTTTTTAAAAAGTGGTGTTACATTAGCTACCCTCCAGCCCATAGGAACTGATCCAGAGTCGCTAGACTGTTGGAAAATGATCACCAATGCATCCACTATTTCTCGGGCCACTTCCTTAAGTACTCTGGGATGCAGACTATCAGGCCCCGGGGATTTATCGGCCTTCAATCCCATCAATTTCCCTAACACAATTGCCTGCCTAATAAGGATATCCTTCAGTTCCTCCTTCTCACTAGACCCACTGTCCCCTAGTACAATCGGAAGGTTATTTGTGTCTTCCTTCGTGAAGACAGAACCGAAGTATTTGTTCAATTGGTCTGCCATTTCTTTGTTCCCCAATATAAATTCACCTGAATCCGACTGCAAGGGACCTACGTTTGTCTTCACTAATCTTTTTCTCTCACATATTTATTGAAGCTTTTGCAGTCAGTTTTTATGTTCCCTGCAAGCTTCCTCTCATACTCTATTTTCCCCCTCTTAATTAAACCCTTAGTCTTCCTCTGTTGAATTCTAAATTTCTCCCAGTCCTCAGGTTTGCTGCTTTTTCTAGCCAAATTATATGCCTCTTGGCTTTAACACTATCCTTAATTTCCCTTGTTAGCCAAGGTTGAGCCACCTTCCCCGTTTTATTTTTACTCCAGACAGGCTTGTACAATTGCTGAAGTTCATCCATGTGATCTTTAAATGTTTGCCATTGCTTATCCACCGTCAACCCTTTAAGTATCCTTTGCTCGTCTATTCTAGCCAATTCACACCTCATACCATTGAAGTTACCTTTCCTTAAGTTCAGGACCCTAGTTTCCGAATTAACTGTGTCACTCTCCATTTTAATAAAGAATTCTACCATATTATGGTCACTCTTCCCCAACGGGCCTCGCACAACAAGATTGCTAATTAGTCCCTTCTCATTACACATCACCCAGTCTAGGATGGCCAGCTCTCTAGTTGGTTCCTCGACGTATTGGTCCAGAAAACCATCCCCAATACACTCCAGGAAATCCTCCTCCACCGCTTTGCTACCAGTTTGGTTAGCCCAATCAATATGTAGATTAAAGTCGCCCATGATAACTGCTGTACCTTTATTGCACATATCCCTTATTTCTTGTTTGATGCTGTCCCCAACCTCACTACTATAGTTTGGTGGTCTGTACACAACTCCCACTAGCGTTTTCTGCCCTTTGGAATTCCGCAGCTCCACCCATACCAATTCCACATCATCCAGGCTAATGTCCCTCCTTACTATTGCATTAATTTCCTCTTTAACCAGCAATGCCACCCCGCCTCCTTTTCCTTTCTGTCTATCCTTCCTAAATGCTGAATACCCTTGGATGTTGAGTTCCCAGCCTTGGTCACCCTGGAGCCATGTCTCCGTGATGCCAATTACATCATACCCGTTAACTGCTATCTTTGCAGTTAATTCCACCACCTTCCGAAAACTCCTTGCATTGAGGCGCAGAGCCTTCAGGCTTGTCTTTTTAACAGCACTTTGCCCCTTTAGAATTTTGCTGTAATGTGGCCTTTTTTGTTTTTTGCCTTGGTTTTTTCTGCCCTCCACTTTTACTATTCTCCTTTCTATCTTTTGCTTCTGACTCCATTTTATTTCCCTCTGTCTCCCTGCACAGGTTCCCATCCCCCTGCCATATTAGTTTAACTCCTCCCCAACAGCACTAGCAAACACTCCCCCTAGGACATTGGTTCCGGTCCCTGCCCAGGTGCAGACCGTCCGGTTTGTACTGGTCCCACCTCCCCCAGAACCTGTTCCAATGCCCCAGGAATTTGAATCCCTCCCTTCTGCACCACTGCTCTAGCCACGTATTCATCTGAGCTATCCTTCGATTCCTACTCTGACTAGCACGTGGCACTGGTAGCAATCCTGAGATGACTACTTTTGAGGTCCTACTTTTTAATTTAACTCCTAGCTCCCTAAATTCGTCTCGTAGGATCTCATCCCGTTTTTTACTTATATCGTTGGTACCTATATGCACCACGACAACTGGCTGTTCACCCTCCCTTTTGAGAATGTCCTGCACCCGCTCCGAGACATCCTTGACCCTTGCACCAGGGAGGCAACATACCATCCTGGAGTCTCGATTCCGGCCGCAGAAACGCCTATCTATTCCCCTTACAATTGAATCCCCTATCACTATTGCTCTCCCACTCTTTTTCCTGCCCTCCTGTGCAGCAGAGCCAGCCATGGTACCATGAACTTGGCTGCTGCTGCTCTCCCCTGATGAGTCATCCCCCTCAACAGTACTCAAAGTGGTGTATCTGTTTTGCAGGGGGATGACCGCAGTGGATCCCTGCACTACCTTCCTTGCACTGCTCTTCCTGTTGGTCTTCCATTCCCTATCTGGCTGTGGACCCATTACCTGTGGTAAGACCAACTCACTAAATGTGCTATTCACATCAATCTCAGTATCGTGCATGCTCCAGAGTGAATCCACCCGTAGCTCCAGTTCCGCAACGCGGTCCGTCAGGATCTGCAGGCGGATGCACTTCATGCACACACAGTTGTCAGGGACACTGGAAGCGTCCCTGACTTCCCACATAGTACAGGAGGAGCATAACACGTGTCCGAGTTCCCCTGCCGTGACTTAACCCTTAGATTAACCTAATTGGGCAACAACAATGTTAAAATATTACTTATTAATTGGAGCAGGGAGGTCTTACTGCAGTTGTGCAGAGCCTTCGTGAGGCCACACCTTGAATATTGTGTACAGTTTTGATCTCTTAATCTTGCTATTGAGGGAGTGCAGTGAAGGTTCACCAGACTGATTCCTGGGATGGCAGGACTGACATATGAAGAAAGACTGGATCGACTAGACTTATATTCACTGGAATTTAGAAGAATGAGAGGGGATCTCACGGAAACATATAAAATTCTGATGGGATTGGATAGGTTAGATGCAGGAAGAATATTCCTGATGTTGGGGAAGTCCAGAACCAGGGGTCACAGTCTAAGGAGAAGGGGTAAGCCATTTAGGACCAAGATGAGGAGAAACTTTTTCGCTCAGAGAATTGTGAATTTGTGGAATTCTCTACCACAGAAAGTTGTTGAGGCCAGTTCGTTAGATATATTCAAAAGGGAGTCAGATGTGGCCCTTATGGCTAAAGGGATCAAGGGGTATGGAGAGAAAGCAGGAATGGGGTACTGAAGTTGCATGATCAGCCATGATCATATTGAATGGTGGTGCAGGCTCGAAGGGCCGAATGGCCTACTCCTGCACCTATTTTCTATGTTTCTATGTAGACAATGGAAATATTGGGGGAGAAATTCATTATCGCCCCATTTGGGACGCTAATTGTTAAAAGGTTGAAAAGTTAGCGCCAAGATAGAGGTGGAGGGCTGAATCAAGTGTTCGACTTCCTTCCTGGCATTCAATCCGCAGCGGACAGGCCACTGAGTTCAGCAGCACTGCACACTGTGCCGTGCAGCGCTGCCGGGTTCAAAGGCGACTTCCCTCCCTCAAAGGGAAGGGCCATCACTGCAGGCTCTGCAAAATAAAAAGTACCTACCTGGACCACCACGGCAGCCACGATCCCACCTGATCGTGGGGGGTGGCGGGGGAACTGGAAGAAAAAAGATACTTTTTTTTTACTAACTCAGCCACTTCGCCTCCTGCAGCTGCCGATGTTTTCACCCGGCGATGCTGCAGTGGACGGGAGTCAATTTTGGGTCCGGGACGATTACATCATGAGATTGGGGCACAACGCCCGTAGCGCTGCTGCAAAATACCTGCTGAATATGGCAAGAGTCGATGTCAGCGTGCGCCCAGTCACAAAGCCATTTGCATCCTACAGGAGGGGCAAAGGCAGCCAGTTTCACCCCCATTGACTTAGTCTGCTCGCTGATGAATATTACATTTCCTTTATTCTCTATCCCCATCCTGTTCTGTGCATATGTGCTTGTAGTGATTGGCCACTGCTTGTCTTTCAGATGTAGAAGGTGGTGTAATCAGCAAGAAGATCAGTTTTAATATCCACTAGTCTATTGATGAAGAATTGAATGGAACCAAGCCTGATTCCCTTGTGTAGCTTATGTGGTAACATTCTTTTATTATGTTCCAATCTTTGTATTCTTTGAGAAATTTCACAAATTGAACAGCTCACCTGATATACCACACGGCCAGCTTTCCAATGAGACCAATGTCATGAGCTAATGTTCTGACCTTGATATGTGGAGCTTCACACTTTCTGGACTGTTGATCATGCACTCCTGAAATCTAAAAGCCAGTGAGGTTTTTCTCATTGTAAGGGTGCATTGCCTGGTTTATCACTGGAGTTTGCACAAGTTTTGATGGGATTCACAGTAGGGATACTGATTCAAAGTTATTGGGGATGATTTTTCTATCTTTTGGTTAGGGACAATATTCGTCAGTCCACTCGGATGGACACCACTAATTGATGGGACCAGTTGAAATTGATAAGCAGCTGGTTTCTCAGATTGGACTTTAAAGAATCGAAGTACCTATATGATGAGGGTATTTCAGATCATTTGAAGAAATATGGTGCTCACCATTCCAACAGAGGTTAATTCTCCAGAAAGAATAACTAGGATTGATCCAATATTGAAAACAGGTGAGTGATTTTCTTGAGTCCATAGAGCAAGTTCGATCATATCATGTAGGAAGGATGTCGAGACCTTGGAGAGGTTACAGAGGAGGTTTACCAGGATGATGCCAGGGTTTATGGAGGAAAAGCTCGAGTGTGGGACTAATTGAACAGCTCTTTCAAAGAGCTGGCACAAGCACGACTGGCCAAATGGTGGCCTCGTGTGCTGTAAGTTTCTCTATAGTTCGTAATCTTGTACTTCTGATGAACCAATGACAGGAGTCCTGAATTTGTGGGTTTCTGTCTAGCAGGAGTGGGGTGGGATGGAATGGTAGCACCCCATTTGATGAAGCCTGGTCCCAAATCTTGGTGAGAAAACATTCTAGACACACACCAACTTTAATGCAACTGTATTTTTACAATCGAAGCATTATGGTGTGTTTGTTACCATGGTGCTTCACTTTAGGACATAAGCACTTTCAACCCTAGCCTTGTGCTTCATCCAAGTGCTACCTCAGTCGCAAAGATATGTGAGGTAGTTGGTTGCTCTGTGTGCATGGGAGCCTTTTAGGATTGGGATAGATGAGCCCTAAGGTGGAGCGGTGCTGCGTGTGTCTAGTCCTGGGTGCTTTCTGCCACACATGCAGACATCAGAAGTGCTGGTGGGAAAATCTAAAGATGTTGGCATTCTGAGACAGCACCATCTGTGCCCATTGTAGCTACACCATTGCTACTGAATATCTGCTCACCATGGCAACTGATCTGTGTGATAGCAGATCTCGGGCATCAGAGAAGCAAGATTTCCAGTTCACTGTAACTAATCCCAATCCTATTGAAACTGCAAGAGATAGTCTACTTCATTCTCTCTAAGCCCAGGTCTCTTATGTCTGCAATCTAAGTGTCCCTGGCAACATAAGAAATAGGAGCAGGAGTAACCATTTGGTCTCTTGAGCCTGCTCCCCCATTCAATAAGATCATGGCTGATCCCATATCCCTTGATTCCCTTGGTGTCCAAAAATCTACCAATCTCTGTCTTCAAGTGCCATTGGGATGTTTTACTACGTTAAAGGTGCTATATAAATACAAGTTGTTGTTGTTGAAGAATATACTCAACGACTGAGCATCCACAGCCCTTTGGGGTTGAGAATTCCAAAAATTCACTACTGTCTGAGTGAATAAATTTCTCCTCATCTCAGTCCTAAATGGCCGACCCCTTATCCTGAGACTCTGACCCCGTGTTCTAGATTCACCAGCCAGGGGGAAACCGACAGAAGGAGCACTGACTGCCCGTGGGGCCACTGGCATTGTGAGGCTTTTGCAGCAGAGACCCTGGAATTGCCACACATGGTGGGTGGTAGTGTTGCAAAACTGTCCAGACAAGGCAGTTCAGGTGCAGCTATTGAACTCTTCCATGAAGCCATTTTCTGAGAAGTATTTCCAGAATTTTGTGTTATTTCTGAGAAGCAAAGTTTGGTATGATCCACTCGCTGAAGTATCAACACCTGATGCTAAGGAATGATCCCTCTTTCAAAAGCTAGCCCCATGAGGTCCAAATCACATTCAATTGCTGAGAGAGCATGTACTTTGGCCTACTGGACAACACTACTCTCCATCATTTTATTCCCTTTTTTTCTTCCAGCCCCCACGTTTTTTTCTTTCTTTCCCTTTTTTTTTCCCCCTTCCCTTCTTTTCCCTCACCTGATCAACGGACAAGGTCCTTAACTAGCGAGCTACTTTTGTGTTTGATCTGGTGAGCATCAAGAAGGTAATGGTGGAGGGAAAATTGGTACCAATGCTTTGAAGCTCCAATGTATTTTGCCACAAGTTAACATAAGAACATAAGAAATAGGAACAGGAGTAGGCCATACGGCCCCTCGAGCCTGCTCTGCCATTCAATAAGATCATGGCTGATCTGATCATGGACTCAGCTCCACCTCCCTGCCTACTCCCCATAACCCCTTATCCCCTTATCTTTTAAGAAACTGTCTATCTCTGTCTTAAATTTATTCAATGTCCCAGCTTCCACAGCTCTCTGAGGCAGCGAATTCCACAGATTTACAACCCTCTGAGAGGAAATTTCTCCTCATCTCAGTTTTAAATGGGCGGCCCCTTATTCTAAGATCATACCCTCTTATTCTAGTCTCCCCCATCAGTGGAAACATCCTCTCTGCATCCACCTTGTCAAGCCCCCTCATAATCTTATACGTTTCGATAAGATCACCTCTCATTCTTCTGAATTCCAATGAGTAGAGGCCCAACCTACTCAACCTTTCCTCATAAGTCAATCCCCTCATCTCCGGAATCAACCTAGTGAACCTTCTCTGAACTGTCTCCAAAACAAGTATATCCTTTCGTAAATATGGAAACCAAAACTGCACGCAGTATTCCAGGTGTGGCCTCACCAATACCCTGTACAACTGTAGCAAGACTTCCCTGTTTTTATACTCCATCCCCTTTGCAATAAAGGCCAAGATTCCATTGGCCTTTCTGATCACTTGCTGTACCTGCATACTAACCTTTTGTGTCCCGCTGTACTGCGGCACTTTGCAATCTTTCTCCATTTAAATAATAGCTTGCTCTTTGATTTTTTTCTGCCAAAGTGCATGATCTCACACTTCCCAACATTATACAAGTTGTAGGCCAATGCTTCACAACTCAGAGTTTACCCCACGTGGTGAGTTTCCAATTTTGTGCATGTTGGGGGAAGGCAGTGAATCGAGGTAGGAAATTAAAATCGAGCAATATCGCCCTTACACCCTTACTAAATATGTACTTCACTTGCCTGACACTAGTCAATGTGCAGCTTTCATGGAGAGCTTAAAAAGGGTGGTTAAGTAAAAATATTTATGATGGGAAAGTAGCAGTTCCGTCTGGAATTCCAACAAAATTGCTATGGAGAGGAAGATACCAGTTGTGCACTTTGTGATTGTTGCTCCTTGTGGGGCTACCATCTAGTTCTCAATTCACAATTGTGACAGAATCCTTACCTGTAGCCTCCTATTAATGGCACACTTCACAGAGGCCATTGGAGGAGGTAACAGAGGTAAACCTATGGATGAAGCAATGATAAACTTGAATTTGCAAAGCCTGCAAGTAATAGGTTAATTATTCCACATGGTGGTTAGTGTGCAAATGATAGACTAGGAGAAAAGGGAGTAAAAGAAATGTATGTAAATGTACCTGAACCTATAAATTAGAAATCTATAATTGTAATTGCAACAGTGGAGCTTTTTATTCCAATGTGAAGCGGAGTGCAGGGATTGGCAGGTCGCTGTATAGATATCACTAACAGCAGAGGCAACAGTTCTTGGAATAATTCTGAATAATTAATCAGAGACTATGGGCTAGATTTTCAGTTTTAGCAAAAACAGTAGTTTTACGCTAAAATTATCATTTTCGCTGCGCTACCGTTTTTAGGCTCGCTTTTCGGCCTTAAATCAGTGTTGCATGAGGATTTGCGGCAACTTCAGTCCAGAGCCGACAGCGCTGCGAGAGAGGCCTTGGGAGGGGGGAATAAACAAAAACAAAAAAATTGCAAAAAACATTCACAACATCCTTATCTACTAAATCACTGAAAAATAATTTAAAAATAAAAACTTTAACTTGCCTTTTTTGCAGGTCTTCATACTTACTGCCGCTGGCAGGGCTGCACCAACAAGTTTGACCCTGTCGGTATTCTGGGCGCAGGATATGGGTCCCGAGAGAGAATAAAATCGATTGTGTTGTGTATCTGTAAAGCATGCACTCCCATGTTCTGCCATCCCTTGGGCGCACTGTATATAAGCCGGCCCCTAAGGTCTGTTCTTCACTCTGGAGTGTCTTATCAAAGACTGAGGTCACTGTTTCTTTAACCTCCCAGTGTGCAGCCTCATCTGTGTTAGGAACATCATAACTGGCGACGAGAATACGAATCCAATGCAAAGATGCAGCAAACTGTGGGCATCCTGGAGAAGTTCTTGGAGGGTGAGGACTGGGAAGCCTATGTTGAACGGCTAGACCAGTACTTTGTAGCCAACGAGCTGGACGGAGAAGGAAGCGCTGCAAAAAGGAGAGCAGTCCTCCTCACAGTCTGCGGGGCACCGACCTACAGCCTCATGAAGAATCGTCTGGCTCAGGTGAAACCCACAGATAAGTCGTATGAGGAGCTATGTACACTGGTTCGGGAGCACTTAACCTGAGGGAGAGCGTGCTGATGGCGAGGTATCAGTTCTACACGTGCCAGCGATCTGAAGGCCAGGAAGTGGCGAGCTACGTCGCCGAACTAAGGCGACTTGCAGGACAATATGAGTTTGATGGCTACCTGGAGCAAATGCTCAGAGTCTTTTTTGTACTGGGCATTGGTCACGAGACCATACTACGAAAACTTTTGACTGTAGAGACACCGACCCTCAGTAAGGCCATCGCGATAGCACAGGCGTTTATGTCCACCAGTGATAACACCAAACAAATCTCTCAGCACACAAGTGCTAGCAATGTTCATAAATTAACTGGAACTGTGTTTGCGAGCAGCAATGTACAGGGCAGAAACCACGAGTCTGCAACTGCCAGCAGGCCTCAGGTGACCCAGATGACTTAGGTGACCCAACAAAGGATGAATGCAAGGCAATTCACACCTTGTTGGCGTTGTGAAGGCTTCCATTGGGCCTATTAATGTTGCTTCAAAGGGTATGTTTGCAAGAGCTGTGGAACAATGGGGCACCTCCAACGAGCTTGCAAATGAGCTGCAAGCTCTGCAAAACCTGCTAACCACCACGTGGCAGAGGAAGATCGGTCCATGGTGGATCAAAGCAATTTCAAACCTTAGGGAGAGGAGGCAGATGCTGAAATGCATGGGGTGCACACATTTTCGATGAATTGTCCACCTATAATGCTAAACGTAAAATTGAATGGCTTACCCGTAGCCATGGAACTGGACACTGGTGCTAGCCAATCCATCATGAGTAAAAAGATGTTTGAGAGACTGTGGTGCAACAAGACATTCAGACCAGCCCTGAGCCCCATCCACACGAAACTGAGAACGTACACCAAAGAGCTTACCACTGTCCTGGGCAGCGCCATGGTCAAGGTCACCTCCGAGGGCACGGTGCACGAACTGCCACTCTGGATTGTCCCGGGCGATGGCCCCACACTGCTTGGAAGGAGCTGGCTGGGCAAAATCCGCTGGAACTGGGATGACATCCGAGTGCTATCACATGTCGATGAAGCCTCACGTACCCAGGTTCTTAACAAATTTCCTTCCCTCTTTGAGCCAGGCATTGGAAAATTTTCTGGGGCGAAGGTGCGTATTCACTTGGTCCCAGAGGCATGACCCATTCACCACAACGCGCGAGCAGTACCTCACATGATGAGGGAGAGAGTGGAAATCGAGCTGGACAGGCTGCAATGCGAGGGTATCATCTTCCCAGTGGAATTCAGCGAGTGGACCAGCCCGATTGTTCCAGTACTCAAAAGAGATGACACGGTCAGGATTTGCGGCGATTATAAAGTAACTATTAATCGTTTCTCGATACAAGACCAACACCCACTACCTAAGGCAGACGACCTATTTGCGACACTGGCAGGAGGCAAGACGTTCACCAAACTCGACCTGACTTCGACTTCCAGGAAAGAATGACTAAGAAAATAATAAAGAAAGGAAAGATAGATTACGAAAGTAAACTTGCGCAAAACATAAAAACAGATAGTAAAAGCTTTTACCGACATATAAAACGGAAAAGAGTGACTAAAGTAAATGTTGGTCCCTTAAAAGATGAGAAGGGGAATTTAATAATGGGAAATGTGGAAATGGCTGAGACCTTAAACAATTATTTTGCTTCGGTCTTCACAGTGGAAGACACAAAAACCATGCCAAAGATTGCTGGTCACGGGAATGTGGGAAGGGAGGACCTTGAGACAATCACTATCATTCGGGGGGTAGTGCTGGACAGGCTAATGGGACTCAAGGTAGACAAGACCCCTGGTCCTGATGAAATGCATCCCAGGGTATTAAAAGAGATGACGGAAGTTATAGCAGATGCATTCGTTATAATCTAGCAAAATTCTCTGGACTCTGGGGAGGTACCAGCAGATTGGAAAGCAGCTAATGTAATGCCTCTGTTTAAAAAAGGGGGCAGACAAAAGGCAGGTAACTATAGGCTGGTTAGTTTAACATCTGTAGTGGGAAAAATGCTTGAAGCTTCATTAAGGAAGAAATAGCGGGACATCTAGATAGGAATAGTGCAATCAAGCAGACACAACATGGATTCATGAAGGGGAAATCATGTTTAAATAATTTACTGGAATTCTTTGAGGATATAACGAGCATGGTGGATAGAGGTGTACTGATGGATGTGGAGTATTTAGATTTCCAAAAGGCATTCGATAAGGTGCCACACAAAAGGTTACTGCAGAAGATAGAGGTACGCGGAGTCAGAGGAAATGTATTAGCATGGATCGAGAATTGGCTGGCTAACAGAAAGCAGAGAGTCGGGATAAATGGGTCCTTTTTGGGTTGGAAATCGGTGGTTAGTGGTGTGCCACAGGGATCGGTGCTGGGACCACAACTGTTTACAATATACATAGATGACCTGGAAGAGGGGATAGAGTGTAGTGTAACAAAATTTGCAGATGACACAAAGATTAGTGGGAAAGTGGGTTGTGTAGAGGACACAGAGAGGCTGCAAAGAGATTTAGATAGGTTAAGCGAATGGGCTAAGGTTTGGCAGATGGAATACAATGTCGGAAAATGTGAGGTCATCCACTTTGGGAAAAAAAACAGTAAAAGGGAATATTATTTGAATGGGGAGAAATTACAACATGCTGCAGTGCAGAGGGACCTGGGGGTCCTTGTGCATGAATCCCAAAAAGTTAGTTTGCAGGTGCAGCAGGTGATCAGGAAGGTGAATGGAATGTTGGCCTTCATTGTGAGAGGGATGGAGTACAATAGCAGGGAGGTCCTGCTGCAACTGTACAGGGTATTGGTGAGGCCACACCTGGAGTACTGCATGCAGTTTTGGTCACCTTACTTAAGGAAGGATATACTAGCTTTGGAGGGGATACAGAGACGATTCACTAGGCTAATTCCGGAGATGAGAGGGTTACCTATAATGATAGGGATAGACAAGATAGAGGCAGAGAGGTTGTTTCCACTGGTCAGGGAGACTAGAACTAGGGGCCCAGAGGGTTGTGAATCTGTGGAATTCTCTGCCCAAGGAAGCAGTTGAGGCTAACTCATTGAATGTATTCAAATCATAAATAGATAGATTTTTAACCAATAAGAGAATTAAGGGTTATGGGGAGCGGGCGGGTAAGTGGAGCTTACGGCCAGATCAGCCATGATCTTGTTGAATGGCGGAGCAGGCTCGAGGGGCTAGATGGCCTACTCCTGTTCCTAATTCTTATGTTCTTATGTTCTTATACATGACGCAGGAGCTGGAGAAGTCTTCGAAGGGCCTCATCTGCATCAACGCACAAAAGGGACTTCATCTACAACAGATGCCCATTTGGAATTCGGTCGGCTGCAGCGATCTTCCAGAGAAACATGGAGAGCCGACTCAAGTCAGGACGACATATTGGTCACGGGTCGGGACACCGCCGAGCACCTATAAAACCTGGAGGAGTTCCTCCAGCGACTGGATTGAGTAGAGCTGCGGCTGAAGAGGTCGAAATGCGTCTTGATGGCAACAGAAGTGGAGTTTTTGGAAAGAAAGATCGCGGTGGATGGCATTCGGCCCACAGACGCCAAGACAGAGGCTATCAGGAACGCGCCCAGGCCACAGAACGTCACGGAGCTGCGGTCGTTCCTGGGACTCCTCAACTATTTTGGTAACTTCCTACCGGGGTTAAGCACCCTCTAGAGCCCCTACATGTGTTATTGCGTAAAGGTGAGAACTGGGTATGGGGAAAAAACAAGGCATTGCTTTTGAGAAAGCCAGAAACATTTTATGCTCCAACAAGCTGCTTGTATTGTATAACCCGTGTAAAAGACTTGTGCTAGCATGTGACACGTCGTCGTACGGAGTCGGGTGTGTATTACAACAAGCTAACGTTGCAGGGAAGTTGCAACCTGTCGCCTATGCTTCCAGGAGCTTGTCTAAGGCCGAAAGAGCCTACAGCATGATTGAGAAAGAGGCATAAGCGTGTGTGTTCGGGGTAAAGAAAATGCATCAGTACCTGTTTGTCCTGAAATTTGAGCTGGAAACCGATCACAAGCCCCTCACATCCCTGTTCGCTGAAAACATGGAGATAAATACTAATGCCTCAGCCCACATACAAAGGTGGACACTCGCGCTATCACTGTATAACTATACCATCCGCCACAGGCTAGGCACCGAGAACTGTGCGGATGCTCTCAGTCGGTTACCATTGCCCACCACGGGGGTGGAAATGGCACAGCCTGCAAACTTGTTGATGGTCATGGAAGCGTTTGAAAATGATAAATCACCTGTCACGGCCCGCCAGATTAGGACTTGGACCAGCCAAGATCCTCTGTTGTCCCTCGTAAAAAACTGTGTACTACATGGGAGCTGGGCCAGCATCCCCGTTGAAATGCAAAAGCCAATCAAGCCGTTCCTGCGGCGAAAGGACGAGCTGTCCATTCAGGCAGACTGCCTGTTGTGGGGTAACCGCGTAGTGCTACCAAAAAAGGGCAGGGAGACGGTCATCTTGGATCTCCACAGCACACACGCGGGTATAGTAATGATGAAAGCGATAGCCAGATCCCACATGTGGTGGCCCGGTATCGACTCTGACTTAGAATCCTGTGTACGGCAATACAGCGTATGTGCTCAGTTGAGCAACACGCCCGGAGGTACCATTAAATTTGTGGTCCTGGCCCTCCAGATCATGGTCGAGGATCCATGTCGACTATGTGGGTCCGTTTCTCGGTAAAATGTTCCTGGTGGTGGTGAATGCTTTTTCAAAATGGATTGAATATGAAATAATGTCGGGAAGCACCGCCACCGCCACCATTGAAAGCCTGATGGCCATGTTTGCCACCCACGGCCTGCCTGACATACTGGTCAGTGACAACAGGCCATGTTTCACCAATGCCGAATTTAAAGGAATCATGACCCGCAATGGGATCAAACATGTCACCTCAGCCCTGTTTAAACCAGCCTCCAATGGGCAGGCAGAGCAGACAGTACAAACCTTCAAACAGAGCCTTAAACGAGTCACAGAAGGCTCACTCCAAACCCGCCTGTCCCAAGTACTGCTCAGCTACCGCACGAGACCCCACTCGCTCAAAAGGGTGCCCCCTGCTGAGCTACTCATGAAAAGGACACTTAAAACCAGACGCTCGCTGGTTCACCCCAATCTGCATGATCAGGTAGAGAGCAGGCGGCAGCAACAAAATGTAAACGATGGTCGCGCCACTGTGTCACGGGAAATTGATCTGAATGACCCTGTGTATGTGCTAAACTATGGACATGGTCCCAAGTGGATCGCAGGCACGGTGATAGCTAAAGAAGGGAGTAGGGTGTTTATAGTCAAACTAGACTATGGACAAATTTGCAGAAAGCACCTGGACCAAACGAGGCTGCAGTTCACAGACTGTCCTGAACAACCCACAGCAGACACCACCTTTTTCGAGGACACAACACACACCCAAAGGATCAACAACACCACGCTGGAGCAGGAAATCGAACCCATCACGCCCAACAGCCCAGCAAGGCCAGGCTCACCTAGCAGCCCTGCAGGGCCAACAACATGCCAGCCCAGCGAGGGCATAGCCAACACACCAGAACAGACATTTGTACCGAGGCGGTCCACCAGGGGAAAAAAAGGCTCCCGACCGCCTCGCCTTGTAAATAGTTTTCACTTTGACTTTGCGGGGGGAGTGATGTTGTGTATCTGTAAAGCATGCACTCCCATGTTCCGCCACCAGGGAGCTCATCCCCTGAAGTCCCAAGGGATCCCAGCATCCCTTGGGAGCACTGTATATAAGCCGGCCCCTAAGGCCTGTTCCTCACTCTGGAGTGTCTTATTAAAGACTGGAGTCACTGTTACTTTAACCTCCCTGTGTGCAGTCTCATCTGTGTTAGGAACACAATAGATCGCAAATGCAATTTGTGATGTTGCACGTTGGCGCTCCTCTCCCTGGCGGTACATGGAAGCGCCGCCACAAAAAGGTACCCCGAAGATCCCGCCGACCGGGTTTTCGCCGCGGAGGGTCAAATACAAAGTCGTCGAAAATCTAACCCATTAAATCAACTTGCTGATTAAATATGTGCTGAACATGCTGAAGTAGGCAAAGCATTCATTTCAGGGATATTTTTGGATTGCACCTCAATTAATTAATCCTTGAAAGAAATCATTTTCAATCCTCCATACCACGGTGTCTATCCATCATTAATTGTTTGTCTTTCAGTAATATCCACTGAAGCTATGAAGAGATAAGACAAAGGTTGGTGATCTGTGTGGTGGTAATTTTATATAGAATTGCAAAGAATGTGCAGCACAGAAATAGGCTTTTCGGCCTAACACATCCATGCAGCGTTTATGCTCCACACGAGCCTCCTCCCACCCCTCTTCATCTAGCCCTATCAGCAAAGCTTTATATTTCTTTGTCCCTTATCTGTTTATCTAGCTTTCCCTTAAATGCATCTACACTTTTCGCCTCAACCACTCCTTGTGGTAGTGAGTTCCACAATCTTACCACTCTCTGGGTAAAGAGGTTTCTCCTGAATTCCCTATTGGATGTGGTTCAAAATGTGGAGGGAGAAGGTTCCTTTTTTTCCAAAATAAAAATATTCAACAGCTTCCATTTTCGACAAGACATGACGAGTCCCATCACAGGACACCTGTAAAAGGAGCTCACTTGGCATTCATTGGTAGAAATACCTGTCAAATGAGTTGTAAGTAATCTTCGTCCATCAGAATCACCAATGCACAATTTGCAAGGTGAATATTTCTGCTGAGTGAAGCATTGGCTTTGGTTTCAATACTTTGTGTAAACTTGTATTCCAGAACTGCATACTGGGAGAGTGGACTTTAAAGCATACCTGTACTCGCACATCATTTAAATAGCGTACCCAGGAAATATAGATTAATTTACAACAAAACAGTGTGCATCGCTAACATTGAGGGTCGTTAGTCCGTGAAAGTTGTGATGATCACAGCCTTATGCCAGTTGTACAAATTAATTCCTGGGATAAGAGGGCTGTCCTATGAGGAGAGATTGAGTGCAATGGGTCTATTTTCTCTGGAGTTTAGAAGAATGAGAGGTGATCTAATTGAAACATAAGATTCTGAGGGGGCATAGTCTCAGGATAAGGGGTCGACCATTTAGGACTGAGATGAAGAGAAATTTCTTCACTGAGGGTTGTGAATCTTTGGAATTCTCTACCCCAGAGGGCTGTGGATGCCAAGTCTCTGTGAGTATATTCAAGACTGCAATCAATAGATTTTTGGACTCTATTGGAATTAAGGGATATGAGGATCGCGTGGGAAAGTGAAGTTGAGAAGTTGAGGTAGAAGATCAGCCATGATCTTATTGAATGGCAGAGCAGGCTCGAGGGGCCGTATGGCCTACTCCTGCTCCTATTTCTTATGTTCTTAAAATGTACTGAAAACTGTTCATAATTGGCACCTGCTTGGGCAGGTTGTAAAAAAGCAAGGCACCTAACATCTGTTGTAATGAAAATCACCTAAGTGAAAGCCCAGATCTCTGATTTGCATTAGTTAATTAAGTCTGAAATTTCTGTACTGTTGGTACGGTGCAGTTGGGAAACCTGAATGAAAATGAAAGGTTAGAAAAAGAGCTAAACCATAGCCTCTTGAAGTTTTTTGTTTAATGGCAAAGGTTTAGTCCTGGCACAGGCTCGATGGAGTGAATGGCCTCCTACTGTGTGGCATCATTCTATCATCCTATGGAATAAGGCAATCAAAATTAATTGACCTTGGCTGAACGGGGCCTACCTTGGAGAGTACAGCTCAGGGAAGTGACCTTGAACCCCTCACAATTTAACTAAGGTTAGTAGTTTTATGCCGGGGATACGGGGTGGGGCTGCTTGGGGAAGGTGGTTAGTTTCTGGAGGGAGGGGAACAACCAGAGGTCAAATTTGCTAGCAGCTTGGGGTAGGTGGTGCCTGAGATTTGCCCGTAGTGGCATGCGTGCCCACTAACTCCAACTTAATTAGGCGCCTTGCCCTTTACATTGTGTATTGATGGGAGCAGCGCTGTAGGGCATCAATGGGCGTGATCCCATCGTACCGGCCAGGACTTTGTCCCTGAGCAGTTTCAGGGCCTTTGCTCTTTCGCCTAAATATGTGTTTGCTCCATTTTATTACTTGCGTGCCATTTCTGTGCAGGTTTAGAAAGCTTTTGGGATATATTCAAGAGGGAGTTGGATATGGCCCTTATGGCTAAAGGGATCAAGGGGTATGGAGAGAAAGCAGGAAAGGGGTACTGAGGTGAATGATCAGCCATGATCTTATTGAATAGTGGTGCAGGCTCGAAGGGCCGAATGGCCTACTCCTGCACCTATTTTCTATGTTTATGTTAACTGGCTTAAATCTCTGTGCAATCTAATCCTGAGAGTATGTGCTATAGGATGTCCTAAAGCACCCATTTGTGATATTTTGCTATATAGAAGCATATTGTTTTGATGCTTTCATAGTTCACGGAGATGAAACGTTTTGCAATTTGTAGAGTAACTTTCCTTTGAAAATTCATCTGAGGAGAGGCTTCAAAGTATAAAGGTGCCTTGCACAGCAGTGAGCTGTGTACCGCTTGCTCAACTTCAGCTGCATTGCAACCAAACCACAAAGCCCAAATATACAATTAAATCTCCTTTCTTCATCTTTTTACCTAAAATAATTATAAACAGAATATATTATGAAGACCCATAGATGTGATTTATATTCTCCCAAACCCACCACCTCTACCACCTAGAAGGACAAGGACAGTAGGCGCATGGGAACACCATAACCTCGAAGTTCCCCTCCAAGTCACACACCATTCTGACTTGGAAATATATTGTCGTTTCTTCATCGTCGCTGGGTCAAAATCCTGGAGCTCCCTCCCTCACAGCACCGTGGGAGTACCTTCACCACACGGACTGCAGCAGTTCAAGAAGGCGGCTCATCACCACCTTCTCCAGGGCAATTCGGGATGGGCTGTAAATCCTGGCCTTGCCAGCGACACCCACATCCCAGCAATGAGTTAAAAAAAAATCTCGTGGCAGAATGTGATGCAGGACCTCCGTTTAGAACTGCAGTATGCAGAAGAGCAATTCAATGCCTGTGAGTTTGCAATAATTATAAATAGGAAGCTTTGAAGTTTCATTATTTACCCCATGTAGAAACATTTTATTTCTGTCATCCCCAATTTGGCACCAAATTACTAACAAATACACATCAAACAGGACGAACATACCAACATAGTGGGCCAGAGTTTGCTGGAATGGGGCATCTGTGAGTTATTTTTTTGTCCTCACTCTTCTGCTCTCAAAAGTTTTGTGCCGCAAAGTGCTGAAAGGCCAACTGTTAACGGTGCGGCGAGAGCAATGGGACTTCTGGGACCTCAGTTAATGAAGGGACAGAAACGCCTCGTGACTTAAAATGTTTTTTTCTCTGAACATTTTTGGCAATATTTTCTGGAGCTATCTGTATTGTTAGCCCATGTGCTGCAAATAAAACATTACATTTATCAGAGGGAAGATGTTCTCAGTTTGCTATGTGTATTGAAATCATCAACCCATTCATAGAGAATGGGTTGATGATGGGTTTACGATTTTGTTACATATGGCACACACAGTAACTCTCCTTTTGATTTTTTTGCCCTCAAATGGACGCTCAAATGACTGTTGTTACTGTAGCAGTTTGAGATAATCCTGTATAAATGTAGTAAAAGATCCTTGCAAAAACTTTTTGAGATTATGGCTTTGTAGAGGGAAAATAAAGTATAGAAAAGTGGGAATATTTTCAAAACTCACCTTTTCAGAAATCTAATTTATTTCAAATGTTTTTTTAAGTATTTGTCTTGTCCCAAGCATCAAATATAATTTCTAATCAGGGTTTTTCTTGACGCAATTGAGCAATTGACTGAAGTTTTAAATCTGCAGCATTTCCCGCCCAATCCCCATATCCCTGGATTTCCTTTCGTGCCCAAAAATCTATTGATCTCAGTCTTGAATATACTCAACGACTGAGCATCCACAGCCCTCTGGGGTAGAGAACTCTAAAGATTCACCACCCTCTGAGTAAAGAAATTTCTCCTCATTTGAGTCCTAAATATCCTGAGACTCTGACCCCTAGTTCTAGACTCTCCAGCCAGGGGAAACAGCCACTTAGCAGCTACCCTGTCAAGCCCTCTAAGAACTTTATACACTTCCATGAGATCACCTCTCAATTCTTCTAAACTCCAGAGAGTATAGACCCATTCTACTCAATCTCTCCTCATAGGACAGCCCTCTCACCCCAGGAATCAATTTAGGATCAACCTAGCATCTTTCACAACCTCAGGACGTCCCAAAGTGCTTTACAGCCAACGCGATATTTTTGAAGTACTGTTGTAATGTAGGAAACGTGGCAGCCAATTTGTGCACAGCCAGCTCCTGTAAATGCGGTCATGACCAGAGGGAGAGAAGAAAGGAAGAAATGTTTAGTCATGATGCTCCAGCTATCATGGTGTGGGGCAGGCTTGATGGACCAGCTGGTCTTTTCCTGCTCGTCAGTTTTGTTTGTTCGTATACAATGAAACGTTGATGACAGTCCAGAACACTTTTGCCTGTAATCGCCAGTGTAAATGAACTGCCGATTTTCAGTAAAGCAAGATAAATGGTGCAGTATCTATTTCGACCGTAGACTGCAGTGAAACCTTCAGCTTCTTCCTGTTTCATGTTCCTAGCTAGCTGAAGTTCAGGGTCATTTAAATCAAAACTGGGGTGAACAGCCCGAGACCTTGAATGACACTCCGCCCAGAGAGAAAGCACAGCACCTGTGTTGGGCTGGTAAAGCAGTTAAACCTGAATTCGGCAGCAGTTCCCAAGTTAGCATCTGTTGCTATTTTAAAACTTTTTTCGGCATAGTTTGCTATAGCGAGTAATCTAACGGTTTCTGCTGATAGTTGGACTTGCCACTGCCCATTTACTGCCGTTTAATTGCGTTAATATTTTGCCCATTAAGTTGCTGAAAGTGGGAGCTGACAATGTTGCAGTGGGGGAAACTGGTCTGGGACCTGAGTGAATAGGACAAACAACTGGGTATCTCCTTAACCAATTAGATTGAAATTAACAGTGCAAGGACTGAGAAGGAAGTGCAAATTAGAGTGGGTGAATTCAATGTCAAATCAGGTACAGAAAGAGAAATAAAGAGAGGGAAAGAAAGATGGGATTAAGCAAGAGAGAAAAGAGCCAGAAAGGAAAAATAAACAAAAATTGTAAAATTTAAAATTTAACATTTTTAAAATCTTCAACAACATTTAAAACTTGAAGGAATGAGGCTCCCCACTTGTAATAGTTACTTTTCAGTGCTAGAGAGGTTGACTGGCAGTAATGAACACATCATGTTATTAAAAATGTACTTAGACTGAAATGGACAAGCCTTAACTTTCTGTGGCGAGTTTAGTTTGTATCTACCATGCAAATACAGCAACTTCACGCCATTTCAGTGGTGAGCAGAGTACGAGATGACATTTTCACGAAGCTAACGGCAACTCGGACAACAACTTTTGGTTTTCCGTGTTTAACCACGCATCTGCCTCTCGCTTGAAGTTGCTGTATCCGATCCTGTATAGTGCCATAGCGAACATTTTAATAGGAAATTCTATCACTTTAGCAGTTAGACCATACTTGAGATACTTCAAAATTATCACCATTTTTTGTGCTGAATGGGAATGGAAAACAATTTGCTTTCCAAATTCATGTCCATCTTTCCCACAAGTCCATGTTTGAATCTCTCCAGTCGGGTTTCTATCCTGGCCATAGAACTGAAACGGCCCTAATCAAAGTCACAAATGACATCCCTGTGACTGCAACCATGGTGCACAATCTCTCCTTGTCCTCCTGGACGTCTCTAGAGCCTTTGTCACAGTCGACAACACCATTCTTCTCCCGTGCCTTTCCCCTGTTGTCCAGCTCACATCCACTTTTACCCTATTTAAACATAGCCAGCGCATCTCCAGCAATGGCTTCTCTTCTCACCCCCATACTGTTACATCTGGCGACCACCAGGCTCTATCTTTGGCCTCCTCTTCCTCATCTACGTGCTGCCATTGGTGATATCATCTGTGGATATGGGGTCAGCGTCCACATGTACGCTGACAACACCTAGCTCTACCTCGTCACCATCTCTCTCAACCTCACTGCCTCTGTGTTATCAGACTGCCTATCCGTCATCCAGTCTTGGATGAGCCACAATTTCCTCCAGTTAAACATTGGGAAGACATAAGCCATCGCCTTCAGCTCCCTACCACAAACTCAGTACCCTTGTCACCGATTCCATCCTTGTCACCGATTCCATCCTTGTCACCGATTCCATCCTTGTCACCGATTCCATCCCCAGCCATTATTTCAGGCAGAGCTAGATTTCTCACATTGTTATTCAATCCCAAGCTGAACTTCTGACCCCATAGCCTTTCTGTTATTAAAAACACTTACTTGAACCTCCATAACATCACGCGCCTCCACCTCTACCTCATCCATGCCCTTGTCACCTCCAGAAGTGACTATTCTCTTGCGTTCTTGGCTGCCATCTCATTCTCCCACCCTACGTAAACTACAGCTCACCCAAGAACCTCTGCTGCCTGTATCTTATCCCACAACAATTACCGCTCACCTGTCACCCTTGTCCTCTCTGGTGTATTTTGGCTCTCCATCTCCCGACATTTCAAATTTACAATCCTCCTCCTCAAATTTGAATCCCTTGATGACCTCGCCCTTCCCTTCTGCGACCCTACAGCCTACTTCAACTTTCTGTTCCTCTGACTGTGACCTTTTGTGTGTTCCTCCCCCTTTTGCCCGACCACTGGCAGCCGTGTCTCCAGTAGCACAGGCCCTGCACTCTGGAATGCCCAGCCTAAGCTCCTGTGCCTCTTCACCTTTTAAGACCCTCCTTAAAACCCATATCTTTCACCAAGCTTTGGGTCACCCCTCTTAATATCTTCTTCTTTACCTTGGCATCTGTTTATATCTGTTTACATCTCTGTAAAGTGGCTTGGGACGTTTATTCTACGTTAAAAGTCGCAAATTGTCGTCATTATTCTCTTGACCCATGGTGATGGTGTTCCCTCGCGGGTTCCTGGCTTTGCTCCAACTCCTTTTATCCTCGACCTGCAGCAATGGTGTTAATCCTTTTAATTTTCCCTTTCCCCCCCAGTAAGCGGCCCTCTGGACTATGACTCTCGAGATTGGGAAGGACAGTTCCTGGGAACTGTGCTCTTTGGAGATGGCGATCAGTACATGTACATTTTGTTTATTTACATTGGGGCGCTTCCTTTAGGTATTTGAATCAGGAAGCGTCAGCTGGCCAGGTATCCATCATGACACCGTTGAGAACGCCCCTGTTCTCCTTTGAAATAGTTGCATGGGATCTTTTACATCCACCTGAGAGAGCAGACGGAGCACTAGTTTTAACATCTCATTCGAAAGACTCCCTCAGTACCGCACTGGAGTATCAACCTGGATTATGGGCTAAGGTCTCTCGACTGGGGCTTGAACCTACAACTTTCTGACTTAGAGGCGAGAGTGCTCCCAACTGAGCCATAGCTGATACATAAGTGTCTGTTAGTGACTGATGTCGTTCCTCATTATTACCATTGGTCTTCCTGTGCCAATACAACAAAGCCAGGCCAAGTAACTCTATGTGAAATGTTTCCATTTGCCTATTGCATTTTATGCCAGTATCCTGTACTGTGGATGGTATTGCAATGAACCGTAGATGTGATAATTGAAATAGTTGCTCTGCTTAAAAACAATTTCGTTATTTACTTCAGTTACCGAATGTCATAGTTAATTATAGCCCAGGTGATCAATTAGGTGACTCATATGTAGGACATATGCAATGCAGTGGTAAGAATGTAAGTTTCTCTGCAAGTCTCCCTCGCTTCCTCTCTCCCTCCCCCGGATTGTTATTACCTGAATCCCTCATTTAATTTGCATCCTGATAGGTCATCGCCAGCTGTCTCTTTACGTGTTCTTATTGTACGTGTTATTATGGCACATAGTGATGCTTCATTACTAATCTGCAGTAGCAATAATACCAAAACTTTTGACCTTACAAAAATTGTGATAAATCTCCCAGACTTTTTTATATTTCACAATTTTTTTTTACACAACTGGGCCTTCCCTAAAGCTTTTTTATTTTGACCCTATATTAGCAGTAAAACTATTGACGTGCTGAGTTCAACAGCAACTTGTATAGCGGAGGAAGGTAGAGGTATAAGCAAGATTAAGGTCTCCTCAGAGAGGGAATGTTCCACTAAATATCATTGTGTCATAGAATGTGGTTGAGTATAATCTTCTCTCTCCTCAATTGTAACTCTTGGTGCTTTTCTGACTGAACTTGTAAAGGGTTGAATGCTTTGGAAGTGACATCAGTGGGGCTGGTGACGGGACTAACAGGTTTAGGCTTATTGAGGATGGGAACTGGGGATAGAGTGTCATTAAGATTTGGACTAGATGTTGAGATAATCAAGTTATGGGGAGGGGATGTCGCAGAATCACCAACTGAAACCATTTCAGTGCATTTTTCGTTTACTTGTAGATTTCTGTCGGCGATGTGCAAACCTGTAACACTTGGTAAGTAGAATTTTGGGTTTTGTATAATTGCACGGGCATGTTGGAATACGCAGTGAATGAGTTACTTATGCTTTTGAAAAACAATATTCAGGGTATGAAATAAAGAATACAAGTCACTACTAACATTGTCAGTTTGCTAAACATGCTCCTGAGCATGTGTGGCATGTAGTGATTTGCCTCCACAGTGAGAGGAATGTTTAATCAGCTTCCAATGCTGGGTTATGGTTATAGACTTCTTCCCCGATGAGCTGGGTTACAGTTGCAGTTGGCTGCTTTTCAACAAGAGTGTCATTTCCCTACTTGGGTGGCATCGCTTTATTTACCAAGAAGGCATGCCGTAACATCCCCTGTCTCTGAGACCAATCATTGTCTACTCATTGGAGAGACCAATTATAGAATTTTCCTTAACAAAATCAATGATTTCTACAAGCTTTGAAGGCACTTTCTTTAATTATAAAGGTTTTACCTGCTCACAATGGAAAAAAAAATTGCCTGACATATAAAGCAAACAGGAGTTTTTGAATTGACGCAATGACTGGATAAAATGTTTTAAATATATTCTTTTCTGATGTGCTTTGATTTATATTTTCACCTTTTAATTTCAATTACAAAAGCATCATTACAAAATTTAAATCCTGACTAAAATGTAAGGTATGACTGAAAGAACATTTGTAGGATGCAACTACGAACACGTTTTGTTTTCATAGAATTACAGAAACGTGCAGCAAAGAAGGAGGCCATTTGGCCAGTCGCGCCTGTGCTGGCTCTTTGAAAGAGCTGTCTTGCTCAGCTTTATTTGAGTTGTTTTTTTTAAACAATAGAAAATTATTTTTCGAGTTTTCTTTCGGGCCAATTTTCTCCCCGTGGGTGATGTCCTCAAAGCACTTCCTGGGGTGCACTCCTGCAGAGACCGGCAGCTCCCCCAATATCTTGTGTGAGCTGAGACAATGGATATGGGCTGGCTTTTTGATTGTGGGGAAGGGGCATCACAGCTGAACCCAAGCTTCTTCTCCACTGATGTCCAAACATGCCTAACGTCTTCAGCTCTGTCGCCTGACGGGGAGAAAATTGGCCCGAAAGAAAACTCGAAAAATAATTTTCTATTGTTTAAAAAAAACAACTCAAATAAAGCTGAGCAAGACAGCTCTTTCAAAGAGCCAGCACAGGTGCGACTGGCCAAATGGCCTCCTTCTTTGCTGCACGTTTCTGTAATTCTATGAAAACAAAACGTGTTCGTAGTTGCATCCTACAAATGTTCTTTCAGTCATACCTTACATTTTAGTCAGGATTTAAATTTTGTAATGATGCTTTTGTAATTGAAATTAAAAGGTGAAAATATAAATCAAAGCACATCAGAAAAGAATATATTTAAAACATTTTATCCAGTCATTGCGTCAATTCAAAAACTCCTGTTTGCTTTATATGTCAGGCAATTTTTTTTTCCATTGTGAGCAGGTAAAACCTTTATAATTAAAGAAAGTGCCTTCAAAGCTTGTAGAAATCATTGATTCCTGAGCTTTGCAGGTGTTGAGGAGCAGCTGTCCGTCAAGTTTGGCAGGTGCAGTGCTCATTATTTACTAGCTCCGAGGCATATAGGATTTCTTCTCATTGTTCAAAATACAGAAGTGCCAAGCAAGAAGGGGATCCGTGAATTAAAAATAAGCCCCACATTTGCCTTTCCTAAGGACATACAGGGGTGGAAATGCGGTCGCGCCTCTGTTGCGGTGTTAACCTGGGCGGAGTGGTAAATTTTGCGCCAGGAAATGGTCTGCGTCTCAAGCTGCAAAATTCACCAGCTGGGTCCTGAGTGTGGAGCAGAGCGCTAAGGGAGATGTTCCACACCTCTTTTAGGGCACTAGACCGACTGAGCAACTGAAAATCCCGAGCTAAACGGCCAACCTTGGAGCGCCCTAAGGGAGGCTACCGTGGAAAGAGAAAATCTGAAAAAAGACCACCAAAAACATACCCAATACATTACTGACGCCACATCAACATAAATCGCTAAATAAAAAACAATCACACTTACCTCAGGTCGACATTACTTTGCTCACTGCGGCCAGTACAGCTCGGGCCGCCAGGGTTCACAGGTGGTCCCTCTAGGGCGCGCCACGGATCGGGTGCGAACCAAATATTGAGACGGTGTCGCAACCAGGGACATTGCACATCGGCTCATCTCTCCCGGGTGGTACTGCTCCGTGTCTCTGCAAACCCGGCACTGCGTGTCCTGGCGGGGAGCTGGAAGATAGCCGCCTGCCTGGAAATGCTTTCTGCCGCCATTATCGCCCCTCCGGGGAAAAAACAGAAGCAGCAACAAGCCGCAACCCCAACCCAGAGCTCTGTGTGGTGAAGTGCGCATTCGAGGAAAATACATAAAATATTTTTTCAACTCACGAGATGAGCATGAACACACGGTGTTGAAGTTCTCAGCAGGGCAGGGCAAGACTCCAGCTGTGTTTCCCTTCTACTATACACTCTTATCCAACCTTCAGCAAAGGTCTCCATTATGAGCAAAGAATGCAAAAGTTTGGGCTCTTCAGCCTTGAAAGGAGATTTTTGAGAGGTGATCTTGGAGAGATTGTAAACGATAGTTGGAAAAGGTTAAGTCTGGAAAATTAGTTTAAATTAAACTATAGAGAAGAACAAGGCTGTCACAAGTTTATCTCGCCAAAGGTCAGCACAGGCATGACGGGCCGAATAGCCTCCTTCTGTGATGTACCTTTATCAGGAGTTCTTCATACGAAGAATGATCAATACTTCTGGTGTACTCCAGCCATCCAGTGTTCAGAGAGAAGGGCCAATATCAACTTCTTTTGCTGGGAGCCTAGCTTATACTTGTCCTCTGGTCATTTGGCTTTGTATCATAAGCAAATTTATTAATATTAAAATCAGTTCTCTCCTACAAATCATTTATGAATTATGTGAACAGAATCTTGAGATACGTCACTAGTCATTGTCCAGAAAAAAAAATTTCTGTTGATCATCTCTTGCGTTATATTTCAAAGCCAGCTTTCTGTTGAGATACCCAATTTGCACTGAATTCTATGAAGCTTTAAGGACCTAGAAATTCATCTCAGTTGGTGGCACAAAACAGGCGGTATTGGATTGGCTGCCCATTATACGCAGCACTTCGCATAGTTACATTGTAGTCAATGGAACCGAGTATCAGGTGCTGCGTAAAGTGGGCGGCTGATCCAATTCCACCCGTTTTGCACCATCACCCGAGACTAATTTCTAGACCAGGATCTTTAAAAATGTCACATGGAGATCATTTTTCTAGCGCCTTCTGTTGGTATCAGGAAAGGAATGCTGGACATGGGAACTCTGAAATTTTGCAGGCTGCCACTGGCCTTCCACCCTAACTCGGGGAAGACTATTGGAATCATCAGAAAAACGGTCTCGACAACCAAAAATGGCTGTTTGCACCATGTCATGTATATACTTTTGGGATCACTAGCCACTAGATGGCGTCACTGTTGGAGGCCATTGGGCTGCACGCACGTGTGTGCAGCCCAAGTATAAAAGGCCAGCCATTTTGTATATTAGTCACTTTGGGCCTTAATAAAGCAGAGCCAAGGTCATACCTCTTGGAGTTAAACAGTACTCAGTCTAGCAGTTATTGCATACACAACATTAGGTGACGAGGCAACAAGAACCTTTGCAGGCAAAAATGAGCACAATTGGATTGTTGGAGCGATTCGTGGAAGGAAAAGATTGGGCAGACTGTGAGCCGTTCGAGCCAGTTCTTCATGGCCAACAAAATGGAGGAGGTCGGAGACGCAGATCGGCACCGGGCGGTCCAAAAATTTATGGTCTGATAAAGAATCTACTTCTGCCTGTGAGTCCAACAGAGAAGACGTATGAAGAATTGTGTACACTGGTACAGGACCACCTTAAGCCAGACGAAGGCATCATCATCTCGAGATGCAGATTTTACACGCACATTCAGTCAGAGGGCCAGAATGTGGCGGAATTCGTTGCCCACCTGAGACATGTAGCGGGACCATGTGAGTTCGGGGCTGTGTTGGCAGACATGTTGCGGGACTTCTTTGTAAACGGCATCTACCACGAGGTGATCCTGCGTAAACTACTGGCGGTGGAGATGTTGGTCTTGAACAGGGCCATCACGATCGCTCAGTCATTCATGGTGACGGATAGAAGTCTAAAGCAGCTATCAATGAAAAATCAAAACTCGGCAAGTACTGTAAATATGATTGATTTGGCGTTCGGCAGAGCGGCACATGCCAGGGCCTACCTGACTGTGTACGCGAAACCTGTGGCTGCCCAAAGTCCGCCAGCGGGAATGCATCCGATTTCTCCGTGTTGGCGTTGTGGGGGAAATCACCGGCACCAGCAGTGCCGATTTAAGCAATATATTTGCAAAGGCTGGCTCCAGACATCTCCAGCGCAAGTGTCCGCAGATGAGCAAATGTACTGTGACACACCACATGGAGGATGATGGTCAGACTAGCGCGGATCCGGATATGCAATCCGAGATACCAGAGGAGGAAGTGTATGGACTGTACTTGTTCCTAACTAAGAGCAAACCGATAATGATCAACGTGAAATTTAGTGGGGTGCCGGTATTTATGGAACTGGACACGGGAGCGAGTCAATCGATAATGAGCCAGAGGGCATTTGACAAGCTGTGGGATACTAAGGCTGTGAGGCCCAGGCTGAGTCCAGTCAATGCCAAATTGTGAACGTACACCAAAGAACTCATAACGGTGATCGGCGGTGCCACAATGAAAATGTCGTATGACGGTGCAGTTCACGAGTTACCGCTATGGATTGTCCCAGGCAATGGTCCAACGCTGTTCAGCAGGAACTGGCTTGAAATAATCAGCTGCGATTGGAACGACATAAAGGCATTGTCGTCGGAGAAAGATACATGTGCCCAAGTATTGAGCAAGTTCCCCCCGCTGTTCGAACAGGCATCGGCAACTTCACGGAAGCCAAGGTGCAGATCCACGTGGACTCGGATGCAAGACCCGTCCATCATAAAGCTTGGGCAATTCCGTATATGATGAGGGAGAAGGTCGAAATTGAACTGGACAGACTCCAGCATGAAGGGATCATGTCACAATTTAATGAATGGGCCAGCCCCATTGTTCCTGTGCTGAAAAGTGATGGCACAGTCAGAATCTGTGGAGACTACAAGGCTACGATCAACAGGGTTTCAAAACAGGATCAGTACCCGTTACCGAAGGCTGATGACTTGTTTGCAACGCTAGCCGGGGGGGAAGTCGTTCACCAAACTGGACTTGACGTCGGCCTACATGACACAGAAGCTGGTCGAGACATCGAAGAGACTTCCGTTCATTAACATGCATAAAGGACTGTTTATTTATCACAGGTGCCCTTTTGGAATTCGCTCGGCTGCAGCAATATTTCAGAGGAACATGGAGAGTCTACTGAAGTCCAGAACCGTCGTGTTCCAAGATGACATCCTGATCTCAGGTCGTGACTCCGAGGAACATCTGAACAACCTGGAAGAGGTTCTACATCGTCTGGACAAAGTGGGACTCAGACTGAAACGCTCGAAGTGCATCTTCATGGCACCAGAGGTCGAATTCCTGGGGAGGAATATTGCTGCTGACGGCATCAGGCCCACAGACGCGAAAACCAAGGCCATTAAGAATGCACACAAGCTGCAGAATGTGACGGAGCTGCATTCGTTCCTGGGTTTACTCAACTACTTCGGTAACTTCCTACCTAAATTGAGCACCTTATTAGAACCACTGCACATGCTGCTAAGGAAAGGCAACAACTGGGTGTGGGGTGCATCTCAAGACAGAGCTTTTGAGAAAGCCACTAATCTGCTTTGCTCTAACAAGCTGCTGGTTCATTATGACCCATGTAAACGTTTAGTATTTGCCTGTGATGCTTCGGCATATGGAATTGGTTGCGTACTTCAACAAGCTAATGAGTCGGGTAAACTTCAACCAGTCGCATATGCTTCAAAAAGTTTGTCTAAAGCGGAAAGAGTCGACAGCATGGTAGAGAAAGAAGCACTAGCCTGTGTGTATGGAGTTAAAAAGATGTGTCAGTACCTGTTTGGTCTTTGGTTTGAACTGGAGACAGATCACAAGCCACTCATTTCACTGTTCTCTGAAAACAAAGGTATCAATACCAATGCTTCATTCCGCATCCAGAGGAGGGCGCTGACATTATCCGCTTATGATTATGTCATTCGCCATAGACCTGGCACCTGACTTGGTCCCCACCTCGTAAGGTGTAGGGGATTTAATAACAGTCCGATAACATCTCCAGCGGAGACTCTCCCCTTCCTGTATCTTCAGTGCACCATCGCTTCCCGAAGCACATTGATGATTGATGATGTTCGTGAGTCATGCTGCAGCTCCCGCTTCTCCATCTTCCCTTGGCTTTGGTCGTGGCCAGTGTCGTCGTGACAATCGTGAGGCTTCGTAACATGGTCTGTGGGAAACAAGATCAGTGCAATATTTACTCTTTGGCAGTTTTTAACTGATTGTGAAACCACTTCTTGTACTTAACACCCTTTTCCCCCGGTACCTGAATCAAATAAACCGTGAGGTTCAATCGGTCTATAATCTTATGCGGTCCCCACCAACTGGGCTCAAAGGCAGCTTCTTTTCCCATACTTTGGAATCATTACTGGGTCTCCCACCTCGTATACAAAGGGACGTACTTTCTTGTCAAAGTACTTTTTAATTTGTCTTTTTCACTTCCCCAATTTGGTGGCCACAAATCGATTGATCTGATTGGTGTGATGTATCATTTGTTCCAGCCACTTGGAACTACATGTTTTCATTGTCACGGGACTCATCCCTGTTAGTGTTAGCTGGCCTGGTGTTCTCATGAGCCTCCCTGTCATGGCCTGATATGAGGAGACCCCTGTTGTTCTATGATGTGTGGACCTCATTGCCATTAAGCACATTGGCAGCATGTCAGCCCATTGAGTGGGGTGGTCTGCGCACGATTTCTTTAACATTAACTTGAGGGTCCTGTTCCCCCTTTCGACCCCTCCGGATGACTGGGGGTGGTGAGCAATATGTAATTTGTGTTTTATCCCCAACATTTCCAGCAGGTGGGTAACAATTTTACCGATAAAGTGTGAACCTTGATCGCTGTCCACTTCTACTGGTACTCCTCACCTACAAAACACATGATTCAATAGTGTTTTGACTGCTGTGATTGCGGTGTTGGAGCGGCAGGGGAATGCTTCGATCCATTTAGTGAATTGATCCACCACCACTAGGGCATGCTAAAAATTGCCTTGCGCCTGTGGAAGTGACCCAATGAAGTCTATCTGGAGGTGAGTCCATGGCTCTTGAGGTGGGGGGTACGCTTTGAAGCAAGGCTCAGTTAGTGCATGCGGGAGGATTGTGTTGTAGGCACGGTAGGCATCGTGCCACATATTGGTTGATTGTTTCCCTCATGGAAGGCCACCAGGCTGTGGATGCTACCTTGTAGAAGGTTATCAGGGCCAAATAGTGCCCTGCTGTGGGGTGGGAGTGAAAGATGGAGAGCAGTTCCTGACCCACCTCTGGTGGAACACACACAACCGGGAAGGCGTTTGGCTTTCTTTTGAACATAAGAACATAACATAAGAACATAAGAATTAGTAACAGGAGTATTCCATTTAGCCCCTCGAGCCTGCTCCGTCATTCAATAAGATCATGGCTGATCTGGCCGTGGACTCAGCTCCACTTACCCGCCCGCTCCCCGTAACCCTTAATTCCCTTATTGGTTAAAAATCTATCTATCTGTGACTTGAATACATTCAATGAGCTAGCCTCAACTGCTTCCTTGGGCAGAGAATTCCACAGATTCACAACCCTCTGGGAGAAGAAATTCCTTCTCAACTCGGTTTTAAATTGGCTCCCCCGTATTTTGAGGCTGTGCCCCCTAGTTCTAGTCTCCCTGACCAGTGGAAACAACCTCTCTGCCTCTATCTTGTCTATCCCTTTCATTATTTTAAATGTTTCTATAAGATCACCCCTCATCCTTCTGAAGTCCAACGAGTAAATTCTACTCAATCTATCATCATAAGGTAACCCTCTCATCTCTGTAATCAGCCTAGTAAATCGTGTCTGTCCCCCCTCCAAAGCTAGTATATCCTTCCTTAAGTAAGGTGACCAAAACTGCACGCAGTACTCCAGGTGCAGCTTTACCAATACCCTATACATTTTGCATCAGGATCTCCCTGCTTTTGTACTCCATCCCTCTCGCAATGAAGGCAAATATTCCATTCGCCTTCCTGATTACCTGCTGCACCTGCAAACTAACTTTTTGGGATTCATGCATAAGGATAGGACTGCTCCTGGGCACGGCCAAGGGTGCCATCAGCCGGTCCAGGCAGCGGGCGGTCGAGGGGGTCGTTCAACCTGACTGCCTGCCTCTCTTCCGCTCTTACATCCGGTCCAGGGTGTCCTTGGAGATGGAGCACGCGGTGTCCACCGGTACGCTCGCGGCCTTCCGCGAGAGGTGGGCACCGGAGGGACTGGAGTGCATCATCACGCCCGGCAACCAAATTTTAATTTGATTTTACGTTTTAAAGTTTAATTTGGTTTAATTGCCGGTGCCTTTAGTGTCCCCCTCTCCTTTTATAGGGGGCACTGGAAAAAGGAAAAATTTGATTTTAGTGCCCCAAAAAAAAAAAAAACCACAAAAAAAATAAATAAAAAAGGGGCCTTGTAAATGTCTTGTGTGTGTCATCCAGGTCGGGTGGCACGGATACATGTTTTATGTTTTTGCAGTTTAACTCAAAAGAGTTTCATGCATAAGGACCCCCAGGTCCCTCTGCACCTCAGCATGTTGTAATTTCTCCTCATTCAAATAATATTCCCTTTTATTGTTTTTTTTCCCAAGTTGGATGACCTCACACTTTCCGACATTGTATTCCATCTGCCAAACCTTAGCCCATTTGCTTAACCTATCTAAATCTCTTTGCAGCCTCTCTGTGTCCTCTACACAACCCGCTTTCCCACTAATCTTTGTGTCATCTGCAAATTTTGTTACACTATACTCTGTCCCCTCTTCCAGGTCATCTATGTATATTGTAAACAGTTGTGGTCCCAGCACCGATCCCTGTGGCACACCACTAACCACCGATTTCCAACCCGAAAAGGACCCATTTATCCCAACTCTCTGCTTTCTGTTCGCCAGCCAATTCTCTATCCAAGTTAATACATTTCCTCTGACTCCGCATACCCCTATCTTCTGCAGTAACCTATTGTCAACTGCTCATCTGAGTCAGGGGCAGTGGTTAGTATGGTATTGGGAGCCCAGGCTGTTGGTTGAGGAAGGGGTCTGCCTTCCTCATGCCAGGTACTTACAACAGCATATGACCAGTATTGCTGCTGCAGGGATTTTAAATCTAGGTGATCTGTTGGGGAGGCCTTGCTAACAGCATATATTCTCTATCTCCCCATCAGTCGCAGTATCCTTTGCTGCTCTGTCTGCTCTGGAATTTCCCTCACTATGTGGACCCCCTTTTCTATGGGCTGCTACCTTTCCTATGAAGCAGGGTTGGGATTGCTGTTTAAGGTATGACCAGAGCAGGCGTAACCAGGGCCCATGGACCAGGGCCTTATCGTCTATTGTACAATAGTCATTTTTGTGGTTTTGGGGTAAGGAGAGCATGGTGTTTATAGCATAGGCACTATCTGACCAAATATTCACGGGTCTATCTGAGGTTTCCTTTACAGCAGTTAGAAGTGCGCCTATTTCTGCATATTGTGAAGACTGTCCGTTGCATCTTCGCTGGATGGTTCTTTCTGGCAATACCACAGCATTTCCGGTGTGAGGGGATTCTTCAATGTGATATGAGGACCCATCGATGTAGACACCCTGTATGGGCTCTTTCTGCACAGGATGGGTCTCAAAGTTAATCAGGGGTAACGGACATTCATGCGGGTCCCCCTCATAGATCAGAAATTGTGGCAGCAAGGTGGTGGGTTTGAAAATGGTATCAATGTCTCTTTCCATAAATTCCAGTGTCCATTTGCTGAGGCGCTGCGAGGAAACTAGTGAATCTCCAGGTTTCACCAATAGTTTCAGAGGTGTGGTGTGGGTATCAGTCCATGCTGGGCATATGTCATCACCCTGCAGTTTTATTAAATCATACAGGGGCTTTGCACAATCTGCAAAGCCTGGGATAAAGTTCCTTTGGTACCCCACCAAACCCAAGAATGATCGTAGGGCTGTTTTTGAAGTGGGTAATGGCAGCCACTGTATTATCTCCACCTTGTGAGAGTCGGGGGATGATCCCTCTGGAGAAATGGACATTCCTAGAAAGGTGACCCATTCTTCTACTAATTGAGCCTTACGGGGATTCACCTTTAGTCCAGCCTGAGCCAACAATGTCAAAAGTTCGTGCAAAAGGGACAGATGCTCCTCTAATCTGTCGGTTGCCAGCAGTAGGTCGTCTACGTACTGCAGCAAGCAGGTAGGGCGGGAAAAGTCTTTCAAAATTGCAGCCATTCTTTTGTGGAATATCGTGGGGGCATTGTGGAACCTCTGAGGCAAGCATGTCCAGGTGTAGCTCTGGTCCTCAAATGTGAATGCAAATTTGTACTGGTCTTCCCCTTTAACAGGGATACTCCAGAATCCATTGGCGATGTCGAGGGTCGAGAAGTACTTGGAACCAGCAGGAATTTAAGATAATATGGTAGGAGTTTCTCTTACTACCAGTGAGCAGGCTGGTGTTACAGAACTTAACTTTCTGTAATCAATAGTCAGTCGCCAGCTGCTACCAGGCTTTTTAACCGGCCATGCGGGTGAATTGGTCGTGAAAGTGCCTATCTTAAGAACACACTGCTCGACACTGGATTTTATGGTGTCTCGGATGTAAGGGTGACTCTCCCTTGAGACGGGGTACGGTTTAGTGAATGAGTGGGGGGGACCCCTCAATAGATTCCTTGCCTGCCATTTTTCCACAATCATGCTTGCATGTGGCAAACACCGCTAGGTGTTCCTGAATTAATTTTGCCACAGCTTCATTTTCGCTCCCTGGAGCATCATACTCAGATGGCTTTTTAATAGCAAAAACCGAGTGAGCATCTGAAATTTCTATCACTCCTGTCTTATCTCCCAATCCCATCCAACACATCAGTCCCTAAAATTGTATCACCGTTAAACCCTTTAAGGGTCATATAACCCTTGCCCACTGCCACATGGCATTCAGGGTATGGGGTGTGGATGATGGTAACGGCTGAGCCAGTATCGATAAGCATAATCTACTGCCTGCTTCCTTTTAAGACAACATGGACTACTGGTCTACCATCACGTCAGAACCCCACTTCCGACCAATCTTTGGGGGCCGAACCATATCATAGGGTCGATCTGGAATGGGTCGCTCTAATGAGTGTGCATTGTCGATTACGTGCACCGGTAAATGATTTTGCATCCTCCCCATGGCAATTTGGGTTTGTATAAGGGTTATCAATTGATCCAATCATTGATCTGTCCCAGAGGGCTTGGATTCATTCCTCGGGAGGTATCTATGCATTGCATCATGGTTCAGTGCTGGTCTGGGTCTGCTGCAGTCTTTTGCTAGGTGGCCTACTTTCTTACAATTAAAGCACGGTCCCTTAAAGGGGTTGTTTCGAGATCCCTCCACCATTGACATTGGTTTATTTGCAATTGGTGATGACTTCCCCTTTAACTGGTCTTTTACCATCTCCCAGGCTTTTGGGCGTGGTCTCTATATCTGTCCACTGATTGGTGGGCCTCATGGCTATTCCCAGGGTGGTTTTAACTAAAGGGTGGAGTTGGATCCGGTACATCAATTTAAATTGTTCCTGATTCTTTCCTACTGCAACATTTGCGGGTGCCTGGTTCTGCATACGTTGATAGATATCGTACAGGCGATTACTGAAAGCTTGAGGGGTCTCTTCTGGGCGCTGCTTGGTCTGATTAAGCAGAGCCACTAAGTTCAAGTTTCAGATCCCTAAATGGTTTCGGATCCCGGTCATGAGTACATTGGCCGCTGTGCCAGGCTGGAGCTCTGCTTCTGGCAGACTATCTTTTAGGGAAGTGGAACAGGCCAAGAAGAGGACTCGTGTTAAGTCTCTCTCTTCCAACTCGGGGTGACCCCTCCTGAAATTTGCCCACCTCCTATTAACTTCCAGTGGGTCGTCCCCATTATTAATGGGCCCCAACTCATGGCTATATGCCGTGGCGTCAGCGCCAGATATGGGCCATGAGTCGATATGGTAACTGGTGATGTTGCCGTGCGCATTACATCGTGAATAAGTGGTTACTACGGCTATGATTGGCTCCTGTGTCTCCAAGGTATCCCATTCTACACCACTCTCCTGGGGATTATACTGACTTCCTTCCTCTTCCCAATCTGTTTCCCCCTTTTCCCCCTTCTGCTGTCTCTGTTATAGCTCCCCATGTTACTGTGGATACCAGGGCCTGCTAACTTACTTTTTAGCCTCGCTATTTCTATTTGGCACTGGGAGTGATCTGCTTTCCTATGTGGCTTCTTAATGACTTCTTTTAATACAACCCTTAGCATCTTCTATCTCTTGCTGGAGCCTCAAGTTGTCCAATTTATATTTTTTTAGCTTTAATTTGTTTTCATTTGCTTCAACAACGGCTGCGATGGCATTTAAGTTTGAAAGGCTTTGTTGCTGTAGCAGTGAAGCTGCCTGTGCGGCCCTTCTTTCTAATTGCTTAATACTGTGGTTTAATTGGCCAATTTCTTGTCTTAAATGCTGTATTTCTCCCTCTTTTAACTGCTTCATAAGTTGGAGGTCTTCTTCATTTTGCTGTTTTATACCTTCATTTTCTCTTTCTTTTAACTGAATCTCTTACTTGCAATTCTTTCAAATCTTGTATCACTTTGGCGTCTTGCCTCATTAATTCCTCATCTCTCCTGGCACAATAAAAAGCGCTAAATCCCACGAGACTGGTTGACCATTTTGATCTCGGCTCTCCCCTATCTACCCTCTCCTGTATAAGTTTCACCATCTCCCCAAATGATGCAGGTCGAACCTCGTGCTGTGCTTGTGCTCTTAACTCTTCTGCGTCTTGTATCGGGAGCTTTTTGGACAACCTCTCCTGATAAACGAGCTCAACATTACTTTTTATTGTTGGCTTTCTGTCCATGACTGATCCCTTCATCCTGTGTCTTTTGAATATAACTACTGGTGGGTCCCCACTTAAACAGCTCCAACCCACCCTACTTAAACAGTTACAACTATCGAGACAACCTCGCTCTTCAAGATGCAATTTCTCCCGATCTGTTTAATCGTTTCAATTATACTTGCAACACAGGTTAGAATCACAACTCCCAAAATTTCCAATTGGTCAAAAGAATCATCAAAAAGCTGTCTCACCAGATGCCTGCATTCTCCAACAATTTTGTAGCATTTCTAAATTTCTCTGGGCTTATATTTGACAGTGAGGTGATTCGTTCAAAACAATTGGAAGGGTTTATTAAAAACATACACATTAGCAGTAGTGATCAGTTATCTTAAAAACACACACACATGCATATTATCAACAGTTGTCAATTATGTTATAACAAAGCTACAATGAGGTTATAATAACAAGAGATTACTTCCCTTTTGCTGGCTGATTTGGATACACGGCTTGCTGTTTTAGCTGGTCTTCAGGGATGTCTTGTGCCGTGTGTCCAAGAGAGAGACAGAGACCAGTTCCTGGATTGCGTTTTTTATATTCCTAAAGTTCATTGTCCCTCAAAACACCTCTGGATTGGGCCTTGGTTCCAGGGCAGTTCCTTATTGGCTTTCCTCACACATGTGACTCTTTGGACTAGCCCACCCATTTCTTGATAAGATTATGTTAATGGATTTCCAATTAAAACAAAGGACAAAAGCCTTGTGGCATCTGTGGGGTCTTTCATTTTGATTCTTTTGTTTCAACACAGACAGGCCTTTCTGTATAATCTATATCTTTAACATTTATACATACACAAAATCAATTAATAAACACTTTTATTCTTACAGGAGGTGGAAACGCCACAACCAGCAGACCTATTGTTAGTTATGGATGCTTTTGAGAGTAAAAGAACCCCTGTCACAGCTCAATAAGTTAAGACCTGGACCAGCCAGGAACCGATTTTATTGGTGGTGAAGAGTTGCATCCTCAAAGGTGATTGGTCTGCCATACCCAAGAAAATGTGCGAGGAGACCAAACCTTACATTTGTCGCAAAGACGAACTGTCTATTCAGTCGGATTGTGGGGCAATCGTGTTGATATGCCCAAGAAAGGGAGAGAAAAATTTATATGTGAGCTACAGAGCACACATCCCGGCATTGTAATGATGAAAGCCATCACCAGGTCTCGTGTATAATGGCCGGGAATTGACTCTGAGCTGGAATCATGTGTGCATCAGTGCAACACTTGCATGGAGCTCAGCAAAGCACCAGCGGAATCGCCGCTGAGTCTGTGGCCGTGGCTGTCCTAACAATGGTCCAGGATCCACACAGATTTTGCAGGTCCCTTCCTGCTACTATGTGTGCGGGAAGTGTGTCCAGCTGCAGTTCCTGTCAGACCGCATTGCAGCACTGGAGCTGCATATGGATTCACTCTGGAGCATCCGCAATACCGAGGACGTCGTGGATAGCATGTTTAGTGAGCTGGTCACACCGCAGGTAAAGGTTACACAGGCAGATAGGGAATGGGTGACCATCAGGCAGAGCAAGGGAAGGAAGGTAGTGCAGGGGTCTGTGATCACCTCCCTCCAAAACAGATGCACCATTTTGGATATTGTTGAGGGAGGTGGCTCATCAGGGGAAGGCAGCAGCAGTCAAGTTCATGGCACCAGGGGTGACTCTGCTGCACAGGAGGGCAGGAAACAGAGTGGGAGAGCAAAAGTGATAGGGGATTCTATTGTAAGGGGAATAGATGAGCATTTCTGCAGTTGCAAACGAGACTCCAGGATGGTATGTTCCCTCCCTGGTGCAAGGGTCAAGGATGTTTCGGAGTGGCTGCAGGGCATTCTGGAGGGGAAGGGTGAACAGCCAGCTGTCGTGGTGCATATAGGTACCAATGATATAGGTAAAAAAATGGGATGAGGTCCTACAAGCTAAATTTAGGGAGCTAGGAGTTAAATTAAAAAGTAGGACCTCAAAGGTAGTAATCTCAGGATTGCTACCAGTGCCACGTGCTAGTCAGAGTAGGGATAGCAGGATAGTTCAGATGACTACGTGGCTTGAGGAATGGTGCAAGGGGGAGGGATTCAAATTCTTGGGAAATTGGAACCGGTTCTGGGAGAGGTGGGAAGAGTACAAACCGCACGGTCTGCACCTGGGCAGGACCGGAACCGATGTCCTAGGCGGAGTGTTTGCTAGTGCTGTTGGGGAGTGTTTAAACTAATATGGCAGGGGGATGGGAATCTATGCAGGGAGGCAGAGGAAAGTAAAAAGGGGGCAGAAGCGAAAGGTAGGAAGAAGAAAAGTAAGAGTGGAGGGCAGAGAAATCAAGGGCAAAAAATCAAAAAGGGCCACATTACAACATAATTCTAAAAGGACAAAGAGTGCTAAAAAAAACAAACCTGAAGACTCTGAGTCTCAATGTGAGGAGCATTCGTAATAAGGTGGACGAATTAACTGCGCAGATAGCTGTTAATGGATATGATGTTATTGGGATTACGGGGACATGGCTCCAGGGTGACCAAGGCTGGGAACTCAACATCCAGGGCTATTCAATATTCAGAAAGGATAGACAGAATGGAAAAGGAGGTAGGGTAGCGTTACTGGTTAAAGAGGAGATTAACGCAATAGAAGGAAGAACATTAGCTTGGATGATGTGGAATCTATATGGGTAGAGCTGTGGAATACCAAAGGGCAGAAAACGTTAGTGGGAGTTGTGTACAGACCACTAAACAGTAGTATGGAGGTTGGGGATGGCATCAAACAGGAAATTAGGGATGCGTGCAATAAAGGTACAGCAGTTATCATAGGTGACTTTAATCTACATATAGATTGGGTTAACCAAACTGGTAGCAATACTGTGGAGGAGGATTTCCTGGCGTGTATAAGAGATGGTTTTCTAGACCAATATGTCGAGGAACCAACTAAAGAGCAGGCCATCCTAGACTGGGTCTTGTGTAATGAAGGAGGATTAATTAGCAATCTTGTCGTGTGAGGCTCCTTGGGGAAGAGGGTTCATAATATGGTAGAATTCTTCATTAAGATGGAGAGTGACACAGTTAATTCAGAGACTAGGGTCCTGAACTTAAAGAAAGGTAACTTCAGTGGAATGAGACATGAATTAGCTAGGATAGACTGGCGAATGATAATTAAAGGGTTGATGGTGGATAGGCAATGGCAGACATTTAAAGATCACATGGATGAACTACAACAATTATACATCCCTGTCTGGCGTAAAAATAAAACGGTGAAGGTGGCTGAACCGTGGCTAACAAGGTTAGGGACAGTGTTAAATCCAAGGAAGAGGCATATAAATTGGCCAGAAAAAGCAGCAAACCTGAGGACTGGGAGAAATTTAGAATTCAGCAGAGGAAGACTAAGGGTTTAATTAAGAGGGGGAAAATAGAGTATGAGAGTAATCTTGCTGGGGACATAAAAACTGACTGCAAAAGCTTCCATAGATACATGAAGAGAAAAAGATTAGTGAAGATTAATGTAGATCCCTGGCAGTCAGAATCAGGTGAATTTATAATGGAGAACAAGGAAATGGCAGACCAATTGAACAAATACTTTGGTTCTGTCTTCACTAAGGAAGACACAAATAACCTCCCAAAAATACTAGGGGACCGAGGGTCTAGCGAGAAGGAGGAACTGAGGGAAATCCTTATTAGTCAGGAAATGGTGTTGGGGAAACTGAAGGGACTGAAGGCTGATAAATCCCCAGGGCCTGATAGTCTGCATCCCAGAGTACTTAAGGAAGTGGCCCTAGAAATAGTAGATGCATTGGTGGCCATTTTCCAACATTCCATGGACTCTGGATCAGTTCCTATGGATTGGAGGGTAGCTAATGTAACACCATTTTTTAAAAAAGGAGGGAGAGAGAAAACAGGGAATTATAGAACAGTTAGCCAAACATCGGTAGTGGGGAAAATGCTGGAATCAATTATTAAAGATGTAATAGCAGCGCATTTGGAAAGCAGTGACAGGATCGGTCCAAGTCCTCATGGATTTATGAAAGGCAAATCATGCTTGACAAATCTTCTAGAATTTTTTGCGGATGTAACTAGTAGAGTGGATCAGGGAGAACCAGTGGATGTGGTGTATTTGGACTTTCAAAAGGCTTTTGACAAGGTCCCACACAAGAGATGAGTGTGCAAAATTAAGGTACATGGGATTGGGGGTAATGTATTGACATAGAGAACTGGTTGGCAGACAGGAAGAAGCAAAGAGTGGGAATAAACGGGTCCTTTTCAGAAAGGCAGGCAGTGACTGGAGGGGTACCGCAAGGTTCAGTGCTGGGAACCCAGCTATTTTCAATACATATTAATGATTTAGACGAAGGAATTGAATGTAATATCCAAGTTTGCAGATGACACTAAGCTGGGTGGCAGTGTGAGCTGTGAGGAGGATGCTAAAAGGTTGCAGGTTGACTTGGACAGGTTAGTTGAGTGGGCAAATGCATGGCAGATGCAGTATAATGTGGATGTGTGAGATTATCCACTTTGGGGGCTAAAACAGGAAGGTAGATTATTATCTGAATGGTGACAGATTAGTAAAAGCGGAGGTGCAACGAGACCTGGGTGTCATGGTACATCAGTCATTGAAAATAGGCATGCGGGTACAGCAGGCAGTTAAGAAAGCAAATGGCATGTTGGTCTTCATAGCGAGAGGATTTGAGTATAGGAGCAGGGAGGTCTTGCTGCAGTTGTACAGGGCCTTGGTGAGATCACACCTTGAGTATTGTGTGCAGTTTTGGTCTCCTAATCTGAGGAAGGACATTCTTGCTTTTGAGGGAGTGCAGCGAATGTTCACCAGACTGATTCCCGGGATGGTAGGACTGACATATGAAGAAAGACTGGATCGACTAGGCTTATATTCACTGGAATTTAGAAGAATGAGAGGGAATCTCATAGAAGCATATAAAATTCTGACGGGATTGGACAGGTTGGATGCAGGAAGAATGTTCCCAATGTTGGGGAAGTCCAGAACCAGGGGTCACAATCTAAGGATAAGGGGTAAGCCATATAGGACCGAGATGAGGAGAAACTTTTTCACCCAGAGAATTGTGAACCTATGGAATTCTCTTCCACAGAAAGTTGTTGAGTCCAGTTTGTTGGATATATTCGAAAGGGAGTTAGATGTGGCCCTTACGGCTAAAGGGATCAGGGGGTATGGAGAGAAGGCAGGGGTGGGGTACTGAAGTTGCATGATCGTATTGAATGGGTACGGGCTCGAAGGGTCGAATGTCCTGCCCTTGCACCTATTTTCTATGTTTCTATGTTTCCTGGGGAAGATGTTTTTAGTTGTGGTGGATGCATATTCGAAGTGGAGAGAGTGTATAATCATGTCATCCAGCACATCCACAGCTACCATTGAGAATCTGTGTCATGCTCGCGACAAATGGTCTGCCTGACATCGTTGTTGGCGACAATGGATCGTGCTTCACCAGTCAGGAGTTTCAAGCGTTCATGAAACTCAATGGTATCAAACATGTACGGTCAGCACTGTTCAAACCTGTATCCAATGGGCAAGCAGAACGTGCTGTCTAAATCATAAAGCAGAGTATGAAGCGAGTAACCCAAGGGTCACTGCAGACACGCCTGTCATGCATACTGCTGAGTTACACGCAAGACCACACACGCTTACCGAGGTCTCACCTGCTGAACTAATGATGAAGAGAAGTCTTAAGACCAAGCTATCTCTTGTACACCCTGACTTGAATAATCATGTTGAATATAGAAGACAAAGTCAGCAAGGGTATCACGATCGTGCAGCTGTGTCACGCGATATTTCTGTAAATGATCCTGTATATGTTCTGAATTATGGTCAGGGTCCCAAGTGAACCGCTGGTACTGTCATGGCCAAGGAGGGCAACAGAGTATTTATTGTCGAACTCAAAAATGGGCAAACATGCAGGAAACATATGGATCAGACAAAGCTGTGGCGCACAGATGAACTGGAACAGTCAGAGGAAGAGATAATCGACGACCAACCCACCTTCTCCCAGTTATCAGAGGACTCAGTGGTCATCATTATATCAGGACTTTCAATCACTGACATGTTCAATGAAAATGGGCTTTCAATCCCTGACATGGCCATTGCCGCTCCCACCAGGTCAGCCACCCAGCCACCAGTCACAACAGACTCTGAACACTCACCCAAGGCTGGAGTTGAACTGAGACGGTCAACCCAGGAGCATAAAACACCGGACCATCTCAATTTGTAAAAGACTGTGTTAATATATCAGAGGGGGGTATTGTCATGTATGTACTTTTGGGATCACTAGCCACTAGATGGCGTCACTGTTGGAGGCCATTGGGCTACACGCACGTGTGTGCAGCCCAAGTATAACAGGCCACCCATTTTGTATTTGTCACTTTGGGCCTTAATAAAGCAGAGCCAAGGTCATACCTCTTGGAGTTAAACAGTACTCAGTCTAACAGTTATTGCACGCACAACACACCATTCTTCTGGGGTTTCCATTGATCTGCCGCCAGACTTACGGCAGCAGACTGGTGGTAACCCCGACTGCAGTTCAGGACCAGAATTTGTCATATGGTGAGCCAATTGTAACGACATTACACCCAAGTTTGTTCTCTTGAACTGACATCCCATCTATTAGTCAAAAGATCCAACCTTCATTTGGGTTCAGACTTAATGGATTATAATTAGTGCTGTAGAGCTCCATATCTCATTCAAATAACTGCCCAAAGGTGAACATAATACTGTTACTTTACCCTAACTAATGGTGAACACAGTACTGTAACTGTACCCTAACTAATGGTGGAAATAATACTGTAACGACCCTAACCAATGGTGGAAATAGTACTGTAACTACCCTAACCAATGGTGGAAATAGTACTGTAACTATGGTTTATCCATTGACTTCTGCAGATTTAGAATTGCCTCTTTGCTTTAGTACTAAGCACCCTTATTTTTGAAACCCTGATCACATGAGTCTTTTAACTGCTTTATCAATTTATCCTCCCTCTTAAGTCTATCTGCTCCTCAATCATTTATTATAGAAATCCTCTCCTTCCTCCCAAATCACATTTCTTTACATCAAATTTCAGCTGAAATCTATCTGCCCAATCTACTGTTCACTGTCCTACATCTTCTTTTGTTTCTTTTGCCTTGTTGTTCCCTTTCTGTCTCTCTCTTCCTTTCCTTCTGTCACTATTGAATATTGGAAAAACCGAAGCCATTGTTTTCGGTCCTCGCCACAAACTCCATTCCCTAGCCACTGACTCCATCCCTCTCCCCAACTTCTCTCTGAGGCTGAACCAGATTGTTTGCAACCTTGGTGTCATATTTGACCCTGAAATAAGCTTTCGACCACATATCCGCAGCATAACTAAAACCACCTATTTCCACCTCCGTATCATCGTCTGTCTCCGCCCCTACTTCAGTTCATTCGCTGAAGAAGCCCTCATCTATGCCTTTGTTACCTCTAGACTGGACTATTCCAACGCACTCCTGGCTGGCCTCCCATATTCTACCCTATGTAAACTTGAGGTGATGCAAAACTCGACTGCCCGTGTCTTAACTCGCACCAAGTCCCGCTCACCCATTACCCCTGTGCTCGCTGACCTATATTGGTCTACGGTTAAGCAACGCCTCGATTTCAAATTTCTCATTCTTCTTTTCAAATCCCTCCATGTCTCACCCCTCCCTATCTCTGTGATCTCCTACAGCCCACAACCTCCCAAGATGTCTGTGCTCCTCTAATTCTGCCCTCTTGAGCATCTCTGATTATAATCGCTCAACCATTGGTGGCCGTACCTTCTGTTGCCTAGTCCCCAAACTCTGGAACTCCCTGCCTAAACCTCTCCGCCTCCCTACACCCCTTTCCTCCTTCAAGACATTCCTTAAAACATACCTCTTTGACCAAGCTTTTGGTCACCTGGGCTAATTTCTACTTAAGCGGCTCGGTCTCCTAATACTCCTGTGAAGCATCTTGGGACGTTTTAAGGGTGCTATATAAATACAAGTTGTTATTGTTGTCCCTCTCGCTCACTTCCTAGTGCCTATGTCACATAATTACTTCTGTATCTTCTTCACTTCTGCCTTTCTTTCTTTAAAAAAAAATGTATTCATTCCTGGGATGTGGCCGTCGCTGGCAAGGCTGGCATTTATTGCCTATCCCTAATTGTCCTTGAGAAGGTAATAGTGAGGTGCCTTCTTGAACCGCTGCAGTCCGTGTGGCGAAGGTACTCCCACAGTGCTGTTAGGGAGGGAGTTCCAGAATTCTGAACCAGCGACGATGAAGGAACGACGATATACATCCAAGTCAGGATGGTGTGTGACTTGGAGGGGAACGTGGAGGTGGTGGTGTTTCCATGTGCCTGCTGCCCTTGTCTTTCTAGGTGGTAGTGGTCACGGGTTTGGGAGGTGCTGCTGAAGAAGCCTTGGTGAGTTGCTGCAGTGCATCTTGTAGATGGTACATGCTGCAGCCACGATGCGCCGATGGTGGAGGGAGTGAATGTTTAAAGTGGTGGATGGGGTGCCAATCAAGTGGGTTGCTTTGTCCTGGATAGTGTCGAGTTTCTTGAGCATTGTTTTAACTACACTTATCTAGGCAAGTGGAGAGTATTCCATCACACTCCTGACTTGTGCCTTGTAGATGGTAGAAAGGTTTTTGGGAGTCATGGGGAGGTGCCACACTCGCCGCAGAATACCCAGCCTCTGACCTGCTCTTGTAGCCACAGTATTTATGTGGCTGGTCCAGTTAAGTTTTTGGTTAATGGTGGCCCCCAGGATGTTGATGGTGGGGGATTCGGCGATGGTAATTGTGTATCTGTAAAGCATGTACTCCCATGTTACGCCACCAGGGAGCTCATCCCCTGAAATCCCAAGGGATCCCAGCATCTCTTGGGAGCACTGTATATAAGCCAGCCCCTAAGGCCTGTTCCTCCCTCTGGAGTGTCTTATTAAAGTCTGAGGTCACTGTTACTTTAACATCCTGGGTGCAGCCTCATCTGTGTTAGGAACACAATAGTAATGCCGTTGAATGTTAAGGGGCGGTGGTTAGACTCTTGTTTGTTGGAGACAATCATTGTCTGGCGTTGTGTGGTGTGAATATTACTTGCCACTTTTCAGCCCAAGATTGAATGTTATCCAGGTCTTGCTGCATTCGGGCATGAACTGCTCCATTATCTGAAGAGTTGCGAATGGCACTGAACACTGTGCAATCATCAGTGAACATCCCCACTTCTGACCTTATGTTGGAGGGAAGGTCATTATTGAAGCAGCTAAGATGGTTGGGCCTAGGACACTACCCTGAGGAACTCCTGCAGCGTGTCGTGGGGCTGAGGTGATTGGCCTCCAACAACCATAACTATCTTCCTTTGTGCTAGGTATGACTCCAGCCAGTGGAGAGTTTTCCCCTTAATTCCCATTGACCTCAATTTTACTACGGTTCCTTGATGCCACACTCGGTCAAATGCTGTCTTGATGTCAAGGACAGTCACTGTCACTTCACACCTGGATTTCAGCTCTTTTGTCCATGTTTGGACCAAGGCTGTCATGAGGTCTGGAACCCAAGCTGAGCATCAATGAGCAGGTTATTGGTGAGTAAGTGCTGCTTGATAGCACTGCTGATGACACCTTCCATCACTTTGCTGATGATTGAGAGTAGATTGATGGGGTGGTAATTGGCCGGATTGGATTTGTCCTACCTGGTGCTGCTCCTGGCATGCTCTTCTACACTTTTCATTGAACCAGGCTTGGTCCTCTGGCTTGATGGTAATACCTGGGCAGTTTTCCACATTGTTGGGTAGATGCCAGTGTTGTACTGAAACAGCTTAGCTAGAGGCACGGCTAGTTCTGGAGCACAAGTCTTCAGCACAATAGCTGGGATGTTGTCAGGTCCCATAGCCTTTGCTGTATCCAGTGCGCTCAGTCTTTTCTTGATATCATGTGGAGTGAATCGAATTAGCTGAAGACTGACTTCTATTAATGTGGGAACCTCAGGAGGAGGTCAATATGTATCATCCACTCAGCACTTCTGGCTGAAGATGGTTGCAAACGTTTCAGCCTTGACTTTTGCACTCACGTGCTGGGCATCATCATCATTGAAGATGGGGATATTCATGGAGCCTCCTCCTCCCGTTATTTGTTTAATGGTCCACCACCATTCACAACTGGATGTGAGGACTGCAGAGTGATCTGATCCGTTGATTGTGGGATTGCTTAGCTCTGTCTGTAGCATGCTGTTTCCACTGTTTAGCACGCATGTAGTCCTGTGTTGCAGCTTCCCCAGGTTGGCACCTCATTTTTAGGTACGCCTGGTGCTGCTCCTGGCATGCTCTTCTACACTTTTCATTGAACCAGGCTTGGTCCTCTGGCTTGATGGTGATGGTAGAGTGAGGGATATGCCGGACCATGAGGTTACACATTGTGGTGGTAGTACAACACAACATGATGGAGGGTATCCTCAGTGTGAAGACATGATTTTGTCTCTACAATGACTGTGCAGTGGTCACTGCTACCAGTGCTGTCATGGACAGCTGCATCCATGACCGGTAGATTGATGCGGACGAGGTAAAGTAGGTTTTTCCCTTGTGTTGGTTCTCTCAACATCTGCCACAGTCCTAGTCTGGCAGCTATGTCCTTCAGTATCCAGCCTGGTCGATCAGTGGTGCTACCGAGCAACTCTTGGTGATGAACATTGAAGTCCCCCTCCCAGAGTACATTCTGTGCCCTTGCTGCTACTCAGTGCCTCTTCCAAGTGGTGGTTAACATGGAGGAGTACTTATTCCTCAGCTGAGGGAGGGCGGTAGGTGGTAATCAGCAGGAGGTTTCCTTGCCCATGCTTGACCTGAAGCCATGAGACTTCATGGGGTTCCTAGTCAATGTTGAGGACTCCGAGGACCACTCCCTCTCAACTGTATACCACTGTTCCGCCATCCCTGGTGGTCTGTCCTGCCGGTGGGACAGGACATACCTAGGAATGGTGATGGAGGAATCTGGGATATTGGCTGAAAGGTATGATTCTGTGAGTCTGACTCTGTCAGGCTTGACTAGTCTGTGGGACAGCTCTCCCACTAGTCTTGGCACAAGTCTCCAGATGTTAGTGAGGAGGACTTTGCAGGGTCGACTGGGCTGGGTGTGCCGTTATCGTGTCCAAAGCCGGTCGATGCCGGGTGATCCGTCCGGTTATATTCTTCTTATTGTTTTTCATAGCGGTTGTGTACAACTGAATGGCTCGCTAGGCCATTTCAGAGGGCAGTTAAGAGTCAACCATATTACTGTCGGTTTGGAGTCACATTTGGCCAGACCAGGTAAGGACGGCAGATTTCCTTCCCTAAAGGACATTAGTGAACCAGATGGGTTTTTACAACAGTCTGATAGTTTCATGGCCACCATTACTGATACTAGCTTTTGTTTTTAATTCAGATTAATTTAATTAACTGAATTTAAATTCCCCAGCTGCCATGGTGGGATTTGAACTCACTTCTCTGGATTATTAGTCTAGACCTCTGAATTACTAGACCAATAACATAATCACTATGCTACCATTCCCTTCTGTTTTTCCCCTCATCTAAATCCATTTTGTCTTTTTTGTTACTTTCCCTTTGTCTATCTTCTCTTTCCTTTCTCGCTTATGGCTGTCCCCATCCTTTCACTTTCTCGCAATCTCTCCACTCATTCTTCCACCTCTTTTTTGAGTCATTTTCTAGCCATCCAAAAATCTGATGGGCTTCTTAAAGGTGTGTGCTCAATGCATCTCAGAAATCCAACAAAGCAACAGGAAAACCTACCCCTCTGTGGAGCATAAATATCGGCATAGACCAGTTGGGCTGAAAGTCCTGCTTTTGCGCTGTAATTCAATGTACCCAACTAGCAGCTAGAAAATATGGGAGATAATATGTCAACATGTTTGTGTGGTGATGTGCACTTGCAAATGTATGTAGAGACTGTAGTAATGCACTGAAATGCAAGCATGTGCCTTGCATTTGAAGTAGTCCAAATGATCTCTTGCATTAGGTCATCCTGGAAGCATATATAATTAGTGGGTGGGTAGGAGGAGGGAATAGTAATTGTCAAATTTGTAGTCTGATAGAAGATGAAACTTGTATCCTGTTTCTACTGGTAGGGGAGACTAGAACTAGGGGGCACAGCCTCAAAATACGGGGGAGCCAATTTAAAACCGAGTTGAGAAGGAATTTCTTCTCCCAGAGGGTTGTGAATATGTGGAATTCTCTGCCCAAGGAAGCAGTTGAGGCTAGCTCATTGAATGTATTCAAGTCACAGATAGATTTTTAACCAATAAGGGAATTAAGGGTTACGGGGAGAGGGCGGGTAAGTGGAGCTGAGCCCACGGCCAGATCAGCCATGATCTTATTGAATGGCGGAGCAGGCTCGAGGGGCTAGATGGCCTACTCCTGTTCCTAATTCTTATGTTCTTATGTTCTTATTAAACTTCATGATAGACACAAAAAATATATGGTTATGGTACTGGATTTGCAACCCAGAGCTTGTGAATTTAAATCCTAACATGGCATGTTCTAAGTTTAGAAGAATGGGCGCCAAGTTTCCCCAGGAGTTGCTCCGTTTTTTTTGGAGCAACTAGATTTTTTTTGGTGAAACTTAAAAATCGCAATTCTCTCCATTTAATTTGCTCCAGTGTAAGTGAGTTAATTAGATTTTTTTTAGTTTCGTTTTTTTTTCAAAAGGGGGCATTACCAGTCACTTGCGCCTGTTTTGGCCATTTAAGCAAGTTTAGCCAGTTAAAAGTTACTCCAAGCTAACTTAAGCCAGCATATGTGGCCACTTGTGCCCACTCAGAAAAACTTTGCGGTAAATTAAGAAATCAGCGCAGGTAGCCAGAGATAGGGAGGGGTGGGGGAAGGGAAGTGAGAGGATTTTGCAAAGCACTAAACACCTTCACAATAACATTAAAGAAGCATAAAAACCGTCATCAATAATAAATGAAAAATAAATCAATTACTAAAAAATAAAAAGTCCTACCTCGCCGATTGCAGCACGCACTGGCAAGCTCTTCAGCCAGGGCTAAGGGTGGGAGGCTTGCAACAAGCGGCAGGCGAGCCCTCCGGGCTGGTTACTCTGAGAAAGTGGTGGTGGGCCTTCTTGAACGGCTGTGGTGATGGTGCTCCAGCATTTATGGTTTTCTTTTGTCTCTACTATATGAAACTAGCACGAGGCACTGCAAAATCTAACTAAAGCAGTGGGTCAATTCATTCTTGTTGAACAATATAAATAGAAATAAATATGTTGGTCTACTTTGTAGTAGCAATCTTAGAATTCTACCGCAAACATGCTGTATGACTCCTGGTGCTGATCTGGTGGCACGGACTCGAGCTGCGCCCCCCCCCCAGGCTTCTCCAGCTCCTGCTCCTCCAGCTCCTGCTCCCCCGCGCTCCTCCAGCTCCTGCTCCCCCAGTCTCCTCCAGCTCCTGCTCCTGCTCCCCCGGGCTCCTCCAGCTCCTGCTCCTACTCCCCCGGGCTCCTCCAGCTCCTGCTCCTGCTCCCCCGGGCTCCTCCAGCTCCTGCTCCTGCTCCCCCGGGCTCCTCCAGCTCCTGCTCCTGCTCCCCCGGGCTCCTCCAGCTCCTGCTTCTGCTCTCCCGGGCTCCTCCTGCTCCTGATTCCCCCCGTCACCCCGGCAAGCTTCCCTCGGCACACACCGCGCACACACTGAACTGGAGTCTAAGTGAGCGCGGGAAGACAGTGGCCGGCCTGTGCGGTAGGGCTTGACAGGGTAGATGCTGGGAGGCTGTTTCCCCTGGCTGGAGAGTCTAGAACTAGCAGTCATAGAATAAGGGATTGGCCATTTAGGACTGAGGTGAGGAGAAATTTCTTCACTCAGATGGTGGTGAATCTTTGGAATTCTGTACCCCAGAGGCTACCCCAATGTCATTCAGTTTATTCAAGACTGAGATCGCTAGATTTTTGGACTTTAAGGGAATCAAGGGATATGGGGAAAGGGCGGGAAAGTGGAGTTGAGGTTGAAGATCAGGCATGATGTTATTGAACGGCAGAGCAGGCTCAAAGGGCAGAATGACCTACTCCTGCTCCTAATTTTTATGTTCTTATGTTTTTAACACTTTTTATATACAAAACTGCATCTCTCTCTGTTTGGTCAAAGCATCATATTGCCGAGGATTATCCTCAGCATGAAGCACTCCTCTTCTTACAAAATATTTACAGCACAGATACAGGATACAGGCCATTCAGCCTAACAGGTCCTTCTGGTGTGCCTTCTCTAACCCCAGTCCTCTGCTCCTTCCCCAACCAAACCGGCAATGCCAAGTGTTAGGAGCTCGTGGAATTTCCATCTCATAGTTTGAGACTAACTCTTTGATTGCCTTCTCCTTCTGCTCTATCCTCAACTACCAGCCTTCCTTAGCCCAGCCCTGAACTTCTATCACTCTTTAGTTTCTGCCCCAACTTCAACCCCCAGCCCTCGACAAGCACAGCACTTCGACAAGATCCATGTCCAGCATCCTTAACTCCATCCTAATCACACAACGGCCTTTCCATAGCCCAGTGCTCACTAACGATATCAACAGCTCCCTTTCCTAAGCCACTGTTCCCCTCCCTTTCAAAACTATTTTTGTCACCCTCCTTCTCAAAAAAGACTACACTCAATCCCTCAGTCCTTTCCGACTATCACCCCGTCTTAACTATTTTTTCTATTTATAGTTCCCAAACCTGTCACCATGCTCACCTTTCCCTTCACATCCTGTTCGAATCCCTTGAGTCCGGTTTCCATCCTGCCCGCAGCATTGAGAGAGCCCGCTGATATCCTTTCTGACTATGATGGTAGTGCAATATCCCTTCAAGTCCTTTTTGACCTCTCTGACACTTCAACTCCACTGTTGTGTGTGACTGTTTGTCCAACACCAACTTGTGGCTGAGCCAAACCTCTCTCCAACTTAATATCAGCAAGATTGAAGCCAAGCTCTGTATTGACCCTCAACACTTAAGTATCTGATTTCCACCCACTCCTCAGCTGCTTGTTCAAGCCAACCTGATGGTGCACAACCTTGGGCTGAGTTTCAAATTCCATATTCTATCCATCATCAAGACCTCCTCTTTTCACCTTTGCAACATTATCATTTTTGCTTTTAGCCCAGCGCCAACATCGCTGAAACATTCTTCCATGCCTTCATCACCTCCAATGCTCTCCTTGTTGGCCTCCCATGTTGCACTCCACATGAAAGGCAACTTTTCAAAAACTCCGTCAACCACATCCTCCCTCCCACCCAATCCTCATTGGCTAAATCTACCACCGCATCTGGATTCAGCAGATTTGCGTAGTAGGGACGTGCCTTCTCGCGTCCCATTTCTCACACTTGTGCAGGCAACAATAAATTAATCTCCGATGCACAGATCCAGCAGAATACTGACTGGCTATCCCAAACTAGGACAACGATGCGGGTCATGTTATAAGGTGATGCTGTGGACAAATTTAAGTTCTTTGAAGGTCATTCGCCAAACCTCAGAAACCATGGACAGAAGATGTGCAATAGTCTTTCAACCATTTCATGGCCGCCTCAATACATTGAATACATCGTTGAGCTCCACTGGTTGTTGTGAAATAGGCTTGGACCATTTATTGTTGCCCGTCAGGGAGTCTACTGCTGTGGAAGCTTTATAACCTGCCATGTTAACATTCTCATTTGAATTTTTATTTTGAATTGTATTGAATATTATGACGAGGGCAATATTGACAAAGATAATTGGAATGTGTTGAGCTGTGACTACGCTGTTAATTTTTCCACAAAAAATGTACTGATGTATTCATCCGTATCCTTGAAAGTGTGAGAGATGGGGAATTCCCCTGGTGTCCTGGCCAATATTTATCCCTCAACCAACAGCACTAAAAAACAGATTATCTGGTCATTTATCTCATTGTTTTATGTGGGAGCTTGCTGTGTGTAAATTGGCTGCTGTTTTCCCCTATTATAATATCGACTACACTTCAAAAGTACTTCATTAATCGTAAAGCGCTTTGAGATGTCCTGAGGTCCTGAAAGGCGCTATAGAAATGCAATTTCCTTCTTTGAAGTTTATTTCCTGGACAGTCAAAAATTCCACGAAGGTTAAGTGGCAGAAGTGATATTAGCACAAGATAGCAGCAGGCATAATGTGAGAAATCAAAGATATTTATGAGACAGAGAGAAATTGTGAATCACTCAGGAGTCGGGGATAAGGTGGGTCGAAGCACGAGAAACTGGCAAAGTGAAGCAGGCTCAAGATGCCTGGAAGAAGAAAAAAAGCCAGGGGCATAGACTGCCCCACCAGCACGGTGTCGCAACAGAAGACCTCCAACCCAAGCATAAATCTCTCCTGCTCTTATCTCCCTCCCCCCATCCCCCAGCAGTGCTGGTACACATAGCCCATATCCTCCAGGAATACAATCAACCATGGGGCAAACAACTGTTCTCTGGGAACCAAGGCCTCCAGCGGCCATTTCCCTCCCCTCCCCACCAGCAACAAGCCTGCCAAAAATACTTCATTCGGCCACAGAAAATTCGGCAGGGGTCAACACTCTGACTTCTGGCCAGGATTCCGAAAGTGGAAAATCCTGGCTTGAGTAAGTGGATTTCCCAGTAGGTAGGCTGTGAAACTGTTAAACATTTTTTTTTATTCATTCACTATAGACATTGCTGACAAGGCCGGCATTTATTGCCCTTGAGAAGGTGGTGGTGGTGAGCTGCCTTCTTGAACCGCTCCAATCCGTGTGGTGAAGGTTCTTCCAAAGAATTATAGAATGGTTACAGCACAGAAGGAGGTCATTCGGGTTTTGACCCAGTGATGATGAAGGAACGGTGAAATATTTCCAAGTCAGGATGGTGTGTAACTTGGAGGTGGTGGTGTTCCCATGCGCCTGCCCCCCTTGTCCTTCTAGGTGGTAGAGGTCACGGGTTTGGGAGGTGCTGTCGAAGAAGCCTTGGCGAGTTGCTGCAGTGCATCTTGTAGATGGTACACACTGCAGCCACGGTGCGCCGGTAGTGGAGGGAGTGAACGTTTAAAGTGGTGGATGGGGTGCCGATTAAGCAAGCTGCTTTGTCCTGGATGAGTGGCGGGGCTGAAAACAATGGCTTAGGTGTTCCCAATGCTTAACTGGAGGAATTTTTGGCTCATCCAGGATTGGATGTCAAATGAGCAATGTGACAACACAAAGGCAAAGGATTTTCTGAATAGGCCTTATAGACAGTGGGCACGAAAAACTGATGTTCCTGAACAATGTTACTGTATTATTTATAAATGGTGTATGCATGTGCTTCAATGGTATGATGTCACATCCGTGGTAATAATATGCACATTTGCTTTGCATATGTGCAAGTGTTAAAATATAGCCTGCTAAAAAATGTTGCCTCGCTCGGCTGTGCAACCTACATCCGCCCTGGCCACTTTGCTGTGCTCCCACCCTGTGCCCGCGATTTTTTCTACTGGGTCAGAAGCGAGGTGGGCGACTTTGGGCATGCACTGGAACCCCGCTCCCATCTTCATCAGGTTCTGTCCAAGTAATTTTCCATTGATGGGGCTTGTTAAGTCTGCCCTGTGAGGTTCCGGCCAATTAAAAGGAAGTGGGCCTGATGATGTCATTTGATGACGCCTCATCAGTTGATTTCCTTAAAGGTGTAGGATTCTGCTTCTTCAACTGAGAAGTTTAAGTGTTGACCCATAGGAAAGACACAACAACAGGTAGTCTTAGTTCAACTATTTTACTTGATTAGTCAACAGTCAGCAAGTAGTACAAATCTAAACAATTGATTCGTTCGGTTGAGTTCTTGTGGATCTCTGTGTGGGGAATCAACCCGCCTGGCTGCAGTCCAGCTGCTTCGTGTCTCAGTCCTTTGTATCCCCGGGTCAGTTATATGACCGGGCTGATCCTTGCAATTCGGGTGTTGACCAAGTCTCAACATGAAGTCCCGCGCTTATCTCAAGGTTTCAAATACAATCATATTCAATGTTAGCGAAACCAATCAAGAACAATGATCAAACGTAAGAGACACAATTATTCAATGTTAGCAAACTCAATCAGTAGCAGTGATTAATTGCAAGAGACACATTCGGCCTTTGTGATTCCCAGGCACCTATCACAAAGCACAGTATACGATTTAATCAACAGCTAAAGCCTCCAAGGAACAGATGCATTCCTCCAGTCCACCCCCAAGTGGACATATTAAGTCATTACACATGAACACTTTGAATACGACATGTGAAAGGCAGGTTAACTGTCATGGAAAAGGAAAAGCATATATAAGTTTTATGCAATATTAGTCTTGGTGTTTTGTACATTGCAGTAGTATTGAACACATGCACTCCACGTCAAAGCACATCTTACAGTGCACAAGCTATACACTCCTTCAAGTGCCCACATTCATTTTGACAGTTGTGCTGTCAGTGTTCTGCAACACTGGTGCTGCAAACACTGACAAGCACAGCACAAAGGTGTACGGCTGCACCCAGGCTCTCCCATCACTCCATCCAGATATTTAAGGAGCGAGTCACAGCACACAGGGAGGTCCTCCTACCTTCCAATAGGTGGAATAGACCTCCCCAGGACACCAATGCAGCCTGGTTGCACATTGCACAGAAGGATACAAGCAGGGATATCGTCAGGAGGACCTAGCTACAGTGGCGCAAACCTTTCAATGATCTCAGTAGATCATGAAGTGTTATTGCAAAGCCACACTCAACCTCATCCTGCTGTGCCACTCATCACATACCCATCACACTGTCTTCCCTACCCTACTCCTGCACATCCTTACTCACACCAACTTACCGTGCACCTCCACCCATCCCTCTCTCTCTATCTATATTATCACATCCCCATCTCACTAGCCAGCCCTCACACTCACCCTCAACCTTGTCCAATCAGACCAACTAACAACACATAAGGGTATGCACTTGGGTCTTTTAGCCAAAGTTCATGTAGAGTTTCTGCTAATGTGTTGTCAAACATTGAAATCTTTATTTTGAACAGTTTGCCTTTTTGGACAGATTTGTGTGCACCTTTGGAAGTGTGCTTAATGAGTTTCAGTGAATGGTGAGATATGAGGGTATCCCTGCGATGGTGACGGTAACTCCAAGGAATCCTGTGTTTTCCCGGATTTAGTTTAGAAAATATGGTCACCCTGTAGTTCCTGTTAAGAACTTAAGAAATGAGAAATAGGAACAGGAGTAGGCCATATGGCCCCTCAAATCTGCTCCGTCATTCAATAAGATCATAGCTAAACTTTTACCTCAACTCCACTTCCCGCCCTATCCCCATATCCCTTGATTCCCTTAGTGCCCAAAAATCTATTGATTTCAGACTTGAATGTACTAAATGACTGAGCACCCACAGCCCTCTGGGGTAGAGAATTCCAAAGATTCACAACCCTTTAAATGAAGAAATTCCTCCCCATCTCAGTCCAAAATGGTCGACCTCCTATCCTGAGACTATGACCCCTAGTTCTAGACTCTCCAGACAGGGGAAATAACCTCTCGGCATCTACCCTGTCAAGCTTTCTAAGAATCTTATATGTTACAATGAGATCACCTCGCCTTCAAAACTCCAGAGTATATAGCCCCATAATACAGCAATTGCAGTTTTTCTTTAATCAGTCAACAGAATAGTCATTTTTGTTATAATAAAAATAGATTAAGATGTACCACTTTAACAAGGACATGAAAATTTGTATGAATCTAAATGAAAACTTCTGATTTGAATTTATTTACAGAGCAGTTTTAGTGCTTTTTATATTAAACTGCATTTGCTCAAACTGACCAGCAAGTGGCATCCAAAGACTGCTAATTCAAAATAGGAAATGATTGGATGGGAACATATCGAGACAGACTTTGATGTCAAAATAATGGCTATTGGCGCTCGCCGTTATTTATACGATGGGCAGGTGCGCAGCTAAACGCGGAAATCCAAATGCTGCTGTCCGAGTTGCGCTACTCTGCCGTTAACTTCATAATAACAGCATCTTGCTGCCTGCCTCACCATTGAAAAACATTGAATGGTGTGAAGTTGCTGTATTTAAACGGTAGATACGAACTAAACTCACCACAGAAAGTTAAGTCTTGTCCATTTCACTCTAAGTACACATTTAACAACCTGATAAGTGTTAACTGGGAGGACAGACGCACCAACATTAGCGTCCTCGACCAGGCCAACATCCCCAGCATTGAAGCACTGACCACACTTGATCAGCTCCGCTGGGCAGGCCACATTGTTCACATGCCAGACACGAGACTCCCAAAGCAAGCGCTCTACTCAGAACTCCTTCACAGCAAACGAGCCCCAGGTGGGCAGAGGAAACGTTACAAGGGCACCCTCAAAGCCTCCCTGATAAAGTGCAACATCCCCACTGACACCTGGGAGTCTCTGGCCAAAGACCGCCCTAAGTGGAGGAAGTGCATCCGGGAGGGCGCTGAGCACCTCGAGTCTCATTGCTGAGAGCGTGCAGAAATCAAGCGCAAGCAGTGGAAAGAGCGTGCGGCAAACCTGTCCCACCCACCCCTTCCCTCAACGACTATCTGTCCCACCTGTGACAGGGACTGTGGTTCTCGTATTGGATTGTTCAGCCACCTAAGGACTCAATTTATGAGTGAAAGCCAGTCTTCCTCGATTCCGAGGGACTGCCTATAATGATAATGAAGTGTTAATTACTGCCAGTCAATGTCTCTGGCACTGAAAAGTAACTATTACAAGTATGAAGTCTCATTTCGTCAGGTTTTAATTGTTAGAGATTTAAAAAATGTAAAATGTAAATGTAATTTTTTTAAACTTTTCATTTCTGTCTCTCTTTTCTCTCTCAATCCCATCTTTCTTTCCCTCCCTTGATTTATCTATCTTTCTATACCTGATTTGACATTGAATTAATTCACTCTAATTTACACTTCATTCTCGGTCCTTGAGCTGTTAATTTCTTAATCCTTCAATCTGATTGGTTAAGGAGATACCCAGTTGCTTGACCTGTTCACTCAGGTCCTAGATGCCCGGTTTCTCCCACTGATGTTATTAGCTCGCACTTTCAGCAACTTGGCAGGCAAAATAATTAAAAAAAATTATATATATATAACCATATTTGGTTGGATTTCTAGAAAGGCTTTGAAATAAATGCTCATTGGTCATATATACAAAGAAGGATGAGAGAGGATCTCATAGAAACAGATAAAATTCTGACGGGACTGGACAGGTTAGATGCCGGAAGAATGTTCCCGATGTTGGGGAGTCCAGAACCAGGGGTCACAGTCTAAGGATAAGGGGTATGCCATTTAGGACCAAGATGAAGAGAAACTTCTTCACTCAGAGAGTTGTTAACCTGTGGCATTCTCTACCGCAGAGAGTTGTTGATGCCAGTTCGTTAGATATATTCAAGAGGGAGTTAGATATGGCCTTTACGGCTAAAGGGATCAAGGGGTATGGAGAGAAAGCAGGAAAGGGGTACTGAGGTGACGATCAGCCATAATCTTATTGAATGGTGGTGCAGGTTTGAAGGGCCGAATGGCCTACTCCTGCACCTATTTTCTATGTTTCTATGTAAGTACCAACTGTGTTACTGTAAGTTAGATAAAAAGTTCTATTTCAAATCTCGTTACTAGTGAACAAAGTAAACAAAGGGAGGAAAACATCCATAAACTTTATAATTTTATAAACTCCATAGCTTTAAGATTTAAGAGTGTTTGCAGCTTAATATCAAATCTTTTATTTAAAAAAAACAAAGATTGCATTTCTTACAACACCTTTTCAGGACCTCAGGATGTCCCAAAGCACTTTACAGGCAATGAAGTATTGTTGAAGTGTGGTCACTGTTATGATGTTGGAAATGTGGCCGCCAATTTACTCACAGCAAGCTCCAACAAACAGCAATGTGATAATGACCAGATAATCTGTATTAGTGATCTTGATTGATAAATATTGGCTAGGACACCTGTGATAACTCCCCTGCATTTCTTTGAAATAGTGCCATGAGATCTTTTACATCCACCTGAGAGAGCAGACGGGGCCTCAGTTTAACGTCTCATCGGAAAGACGGCACCTCCGACAGTGCAGCACTCCCTCAGCACTGCACTGGAGTGTCAGCCTAGATTCTTGTGCTCAAGTCTCTGGAGTGAACTTGAACCCACAACCTTCTGACGAAGAGGTGAGAGTGCAACCCACTGAGCCACAGCTGACATATTTAATTTCTAATCTTGGAACAATCCACTGATTTCTTTCCACTCTTGCAATATTATAATATTTATTATTCTTGCTATAAAGTTTACATGTCCTTATATCTGTCTGGCTTCTAATGAGTTATAAGGAGCACAGCCTGTCCTTTACAAAGGCCTTCAGAGAAAGCAGTAGAATTAGTGTCTATATTTATGTTCAGCTGAAATATAAACAGTTTGCAATGATTTTACAGTAACTGTCATATATACATGCAACAATGATATAATCAAGGTAAGGATGAAAATCAATGTGTGATTTACGGTTTCATTTATGGGGAAATCACTGTGAAATCAACAGTGGGTTCTAGTGCCGTTAAAATTAAAGAGCTGCATTTTATAGCAGTTTGTTCTGAAAGGCAGTTCACCCACATTTTTGGACAAAAAATATCAGTTATTCAACTGGGAAGTAAAAAGTAATGAAAGTATTTGAGCAGACCCAGTCTTAGCACCGTTTCTCTGGCACGTGAAAAGACGCAAAGACATCGAGACAAAAGCAAAATACTGCAGATGCTGGAAATCTGAAATAGAAACAGAAAATGCTGGAAATACTCAGCAGGTCAGGCAGCATCTGTGGAGAGAGAAATAGAGTTAACGTTTCAGGTCCATGACCCTTCATCAGAACTTAAATAAGTTTGAGATAAAATGGCCCCGATTTTAACTCCAGGTGGATTCCCCGCTCAGGCCTGAGTTAAAATTACAGTCGGGTCTCAATGACATCATCGGGCTGCAACATGCACATGTAAAGAAGGAATAAGAACAGAAAATGCTGGAAATACTCAGCGGGTCAGGCAGCATCTGTGGAGAGAGAAACAGAGTTAACGTTTTGGGTCGTCGACCCTTCGTCAGAACTGGAGAGTGCTCGGAAATAACACATTCTTAACAAGCACTGAAAGGGGGAGGGGAAGAAAGAACAAAAGGAAAGGTCTGTGATAGGGACCTTACAGCCTTCTGGACTCAACATTGAGTTCAACAATTTCAGAGTGTAACCGCTGCCAATCTTTGGCTCACTCCCCACCTCCCCCCTCCCCCCCCCCGAGCCTGTTTCTTTTTTTCTCCTTGTCTCTAATGGCAGCTAGTCATTATCTCATCATTCACTCCCTATCTTGACTAATGTTTTTCTAACTCCTGGCATTACCATTTCAATTTGGCCCATCATCCCTTTTGTCTCTCTAATCTCTCCTGTCTTCCACCCTATCACAAACCTTCCCTTTTTGTTCTTTCTTCCCCTCCCCCTTTCTGTGCTTGTTAAGAATTTGTTCTTTCTGAACACTCTCCAGTTCTGACGAAGGGTCATCGACCCGAAACATTAACTCTGCTTCCTCTCCACAGATGCTTCCTGACCTGCTGAGATTTCCAGCATTTTCTGTTTTTATTCCAGATTCCAGCATCTGCAATGTTTTGCTTTTGTATGTAAAGAAGGACCCTGTTGGCTCTGGGCGTGTGTGCCTGCTGCCTGCTCAGGAGAGCAGGTTAAAATTGCAGTTGTTGAAATCAACGTTCTCTATAAGCTGTATGGTCCCACAGCTCTCTGCTGGTCCTGCACAGCCTGGCACCTGCTTTTCCTATGTTAAAGTTTGCACAACCAGTGACTGAGCCATACAGCTCCTTAAAGGGGCTGCGCACCCCAAACATTATGGAGAACATTGGTTGCAATCATGGTGGTTTTCGGGCAGGTAAGAGCCACGGTGGTTTTAACTGCCCACCTGCCAGATTTCTGCTGAACGAGTAGGGTTAAAATTGGCCCCATGTCTCAAAGACAATCAGACCATTTCTAATGGTGTGTATTGTCCTGGCTCACATCTCATTTCGAATGAAAACTTATCAAGCACCAAGGGCCCAGCAATCCTGGTAAAATCGGTTCAGTGCGATGATTTTAATCTGCAATCATACAGAGTGTGGGGGCCAATGTGGCTGAAGACCATGCCACAGATATTGGAGGGAGGGAAGGGATGAAATTCATAGTAGACCAGAGTCAAAATGGCATAGAGGCAAGGAGAGTTGGAGGAAGAGTCAGAGGTAGGGTACGAGGGTGGATTTGCAGACAAGGGAAATGAGCCAAGGAAGGTTGGTGAGGACTGGGTGATAGGTGAGTGGGATTTAGTGTGAAATAGAATGTGAGCAACAGAGTTTTGGATGGAGCTTGGGGATCTCACATGGAGAGAGTTGGAAAAGTTAAGCTTGGAGGTGACAATGACATGGATGAGGGTTGTGGAGGTTAAGTGAGGACAGAGACGAGTAATAATACTTGAAAGAAAAAGAAAGACTTATATTTATAAAGCACCTTTCACGACCACCGGACATCTCAAAGCGATTTACAGTCAATTAAGTACCTTTGGATTGTAGTCACTGTTGTAATGCGAAGAAACGCGGCAGCCAATTTGCGCACAGCAAGCTCCCACAAACAGCAATGTGATAATGACCAGATAATCTGTTTTTGTTATATTTATTGAGGGATAAATATTGGCCAGGGCACACTGGGGATAACTCCCCTGCTCTCTCCTTTGAAGTAGTGCCATGGGAGCTTTTACGTCCACCTGAGAGAGCAGACGGGGCCTCGGTATAACGTCTCACCTGAAAGACGGCACATCCGACAGTGTGGTTAATGAACTGAATTTGTGGATTGAAGCTCGGCACCAGGCAGGTCCCCCAGGTTCTGAAACACAATTCGAACTCAGCACCATTCTAAAAGCAGCAACGGGTTTGAAGATATTTTTTAGCTCAGTCCTGTTACATGCGATCAGGAGTCATATCAATCAGCTAAGGACTGAATTAAAAAGTTGCATTAGGATTGAAATGTTACCAAGTACTTCTCTCAGATTACATAAGAACATAAGAAATAAGAGCAGGAATAGGCCATACGGCCCCTCGAGTTTGCTCCGCCATTCAATAAGACAATGGTTGATCTGATGGAATCAGCTCCACTTCCCTGCCCACTCCCCATAACCCCTTATCCCCTTATCGTTTAAGAAACTGTCTATTTCTGTCTTAAATTTATTCAATGTCCCAACTTCCACAGCTCTCTGAGGCAGTGAATTTCACAGATTTACAACCCTCTGAGAGAAGAAATTTCTCCTCATCTCAGTTTTAAATGGGCGGCCCCTTATTCTAAGATCATGCCCTCTAGTTCTAGTCTCCCCCATCAGTGGAAACATCCTCTCTGCATCCACCTTGTCAAGCCCCCTCATAATCTTATACGTTTCGATGAGATCACCTCTCATTCTTCTGAATTCCAATGAGTAGAGGCCAAACCTACTCAATCTTTCCCCATAAGTCAACCCACTCATCTCCGGAATCAACCTAGTGAACCTTCCCTGAACTGCCTCCAAAGCAAGTATATCCTTTCGTAAATATGGAAACCAAAACTGCACGCAGTATTCCAGGTGTGACCTCACCAATACCCTGCATAGCTGTAGCAAGACTTCCCTGCTTTTATACTCCATCCCCTTTGCAATAAAAGCCAAGCTTCCATTGGCCTTCCTGATCACTTGCTGTACCTGCATACTATCCTTTTGTGTTTCATGCACAAGTACCCCCAGGTCCCATTGTACTGCAGCACTTTGCAATCTTTCTCCATTTAAATAATAACTTACTCTTTGATTCTTTTCTGCCAAAGTGCATGACTTCACACTTTCCAACATTATACTCCATCTGCCAAATTTTTGCCCACTCACTTAGCTTGTCTATGTCCTTTTGCAGATTTTTTGTGTACTCCTCACACATTGCTTTTCCTCCCATCTTTGTCTCATCAGCAAAGTTGGCTACGTTACACTCAGTCCCTTCTTCCAAGTCGTTAATATAGATTGTAAATAGTTGGGGTCCCAGCACTGATCCCTGCGGCACCCCAGTAGTTACTGAATGCCAACCAGAGAATGAACCATTTATCCCGACTCTCTGTTTTCTGTTAGTTAGCCAATCCTCTATCCATGCTCATATATTACCCCCAACCCCATGATCTTTTATCTTGTGCAATAACCTTTTATGTGGTACCTTGTCAAATGCCTTTTGAAAGTCCAAATACACCACATCCACTGATTTCACTTTATCCACGCTGTTCGTTACATCCTCAAAGAATTCCAGCAAATTTGTCAAACATGACTTCCCCTTCATAAATCCATGCTGACTCTGCCTGACCGAATTTTGCTTTTCCAAATGTCGTGTTACTGCCTCTTTAATAATGGACTCCAACATTTTCCCAACAACAAATGTTAGGCTAACTGGTCTATAGTTTTCTGCTTTTTGGCTGCCTCCTTTTTTAAATAGGGGCGTTACATTACCTGGTCATTTGTCTCATTTGTGTTTGTGGGACCTTGCTGTGTGCATATAGACTGCTGTGTTTGAGTCTCAATGACTGAAATGTGGAAATAAAATCAACGGACAAATGGGGGTTTTGTTCTGAAACTCATGTCTTACCTCTGACTGAATCCTCTGGGTGAAAGCATTAACACACCAGGAAAATGCACTGTTTTTTCTCCCAATATTTTCTATTCTTTCTTCCTTGAGCATTATTTATTCGGCGTTTTTAGTGAGTGAGCATATTTTGAAGATCCCGATATTAAAAAAAAGTGGCTATCTGGTTATCTATGGAAGCTAACAGTATGTGCTGTATTGTCAGGCGAGGAACTGCAGCATTGGTCTGGCAGTGATAATGGGTAAGCAGCAGAAGGCAGCATAGAACAATGTTAATAAATAGCACTTTCCAAAATTAAATTGGTTCATTGTATTTCTCCATTCAACCCTCGCACCTCCACCCCTCAGGAAATGAAGCTGGACGTCACTATACTGGGATTTCTACAAGAAAAAATACCAGCAACTAACTTTGTCTAATTAGAATTTTTGGAACAAAAGTACCAATTTAATTTAGATGTTAAAAGCGCATCAGTTAGTGAGGGCAGATTCAGTGAACTGCATGTCAACAACAACTTGCCTTTATATGTAGCGCCTTTAACGTAGTAAAACATCCTGAGATGCTTCATAGGCTTCAAACAAAATTTGACCGAGCTACGGAAGGAGATATTAGGACAGGTGACCAAAAGCTTGGTCAAAGAGGTAGGTCGGAGGCCTAAATTCTCTGGGCAGCGCACGGCGAGATGTCTTTCACGTACATGCTGGAGTCACGTGGGACTGGACCACCAATCACTATGCAGTATTCTCATTGATAAAAATGGGAAATCCATTTGTACGAGTTCCCATTACTATCAATGAGAAACCCCCCCCCCAAAAAAAAAAACACCCAAGCACAGCATCATAAATAAATAAAACCCCTCACATATTTAAAATTAAATGTAATTAAATGTTTTAGAAAAAAATACATTTTGGGGAATTTTTTTTAATGGGCTAGAATTTCGACAGGGTTTGCGACCGTTTTTCCGCCTGGGCGAAGCGGAATTTGTATTTTTGGCACTAAACGAGTCGCACAACATTTTGCGCCCAGGTGGAAATTTCGGCAGTGGTTTTGCGCCGGTGCTAAAACTTAGCGCCCGCCTGATTTTTTTTTTAGCTTTTTGATGACATCAGTTGGCGTGCAATGCTGTGCTATCGCCCCGGGTGAAATCCACCCAGAAAGAACAGTTGGACCCCGGGCGCACTCGGGGCTAACAGCGCCACCTTAAAAACGGAGCAGATGTTCAGTGCATCAAAGGATTGGGAGGGAAGGCTGTGTTTTACACACTGAAGTTTTATGTGAGTTTATAGTTCGTTTTAAAGGATACTTAAGGACATTTAAAAATAATGGGGGCTATACTATGTCCTGGCTGCTTTTTCTATGCAGCGTCGAGCTGGAAGAAGGCTTATTCAAGAGCATTTTGAGCTTAATCGAAGAGGTCACAGACGTATGGGGAGGAGGCCTTACCCCCACGAGTTTACAGGGAACAGCGCTCATACCTGCAGCTCTCTGAGGCACAGTGCATTAGAAGGCTGCACTTCCGAAACGAGGTGGTCACGGAGATTGCCAGCTCATAAAGTCAGACCTACAGCCTACCAGCGGCAACAGGACTGCACTGCCCGTCGAGGTGAAGGTGACTACAGCACTTGCCTTCTATGCCTCCGGCTCCTTTCAGGCATCAGCAGGGGACATATGCTCCATCTTGCAGTACGCTACACATTGCAGCATTCGCCAGGTGATTACTGCACTGTACGCACGCAGGATGAACTTCATAAACTTCCCAATGACCAAGGAGGCACAGAATGAGAGGGCTGTAGGTTTTGGACGAATTGCTGGTTTCCCCATGGTTCAGGGTGCCATTGACTATACCTGCAAGCACCTTTACTCAATCCAGAAGTTTACCGAAACTGAAAGGGATTCCACTCCAGGAACGTACAGATCGTCTGCGACTATACGTAGTACATCATGGCAGTCAATGCCCAATATCCAGGGAGCATCCATGATGCTTTCATCTTGCTTGGGAGCAGTGTCTCATACCTGTTCGAGCGTCAGCCACAAGGCCAGAGCTGGATGCTCGGGGACAAAGGTTATGGCCTCGCCACCTGGCTCATGACCCCCCCTCTGGAATCCTCAGACACAAACCGAGCATTCCTATAATGACAGCCATATAGCCATACGCAACATCATCGATAAGACAATCGGAGTGCTCAAGCAGCGCTTCCGATGCCTGGACCACTCTGGAGGCTGCCTGCAATACTCCCCTCAGCAAGTCTCTGAGTTTATTGTGGTGTGCTGCATGCTACACAACTTAGCCATCATGAGGGGACAGGATTTGCCACTCGGGATTGCAGAACCACCTCAGGAGAGGGGGAAGGAGGACGAGGAGTCTGGCGAGGAACCCATGCCACCACCCCCACCACCACAAGGGAGGCCTTGTGGAGCTTTTGCCACTGCAAAAGCCTTACGTCAGCAGTTTATAATGCAATGCTTTGCTTGAAGAGTCAAGGGCACGTTTCACCATTGCCTGGCCACTCTATCCCACCATGTTGACTATTCCCCCTCTTATTCTGCAAATGAGACACTACACAGGAATGGTTATGATGAACAAAATAATTTATTAAACATTGTAACTTGAATAACATTTATTAAACATTTAAAACTGGAATACATTTTATTAAACATTATTGTGAATTGAGAAACTTTAAAAACTTTTATAAAATAGCAACAACAACAAAACAACAACAACCCCTGCACCAAATGTCTTTTACCTCCGGCTTTTCTCCCCCCTCACCCAAATCCCCCTCCCTCACGTCATGACCCTACCCAGTTAGCACCAAGAGTTCGTGCAGTAAGGCGGCCACAGTCCTGCTGTAATGGGGGGAGTGACAATGGAGACTCCATGTGTGGATCCACTGGAGAAGCTCAGATTATGGAAGGCCCAGCTTCTGAGTGGCGAGCCTCTTGCTCGGCGTCGCCACTCACAAGTGATGTGGGTCTGGGTGTGACACTGGGGAACTGCAATATTGCACATAGAGGCCATCAATTGCACGTGGGCATTGGCAGCCTCGCAGGTTTCGTGGCTCGCACCAACAATCTGCGACATGCCCTCTCTCATGTCCGCAGATTGTGTCGCAATGCTTGCGGCAATCCTATGCAAGACCTCCAGGAGCTGTTGGGTGAGCTGGACGCTCTCCCTGGACAGTCCCACCATGTCCAGTTGTGCGTCCGCCTGTCTGTCAGCAGACTGGCTTTGCCGACTCACCCTCCGGAGAGACGGCATACGGAACTCAACCCCAGTGGTGCGTTGCTGCATGCCACCAGTACGCGGGGCCTCGGATGGCTCAAAGCCGAGGAATGTTTGTTCCACGGACGAGCTGCTGGCCGGAGCAAAAAGAGGCATTGAGTGCACCGGCCCCCTCACCACCTGCCCCCCCCCCACCCCGCCCCCGGAATAGGTTGATCGGTATGCTCCTCTCGTGGAAGTTCCTCGTTCTCGGTCTTGCCCTCGTCCCCGGTCTTGCCCTCGTCCCCCTCCTCCATCCCCACATGACTGGCTGAGGTGGAAGCTTCCATTGGAGGATGTGGCACATGTGACTCCTCATCTGGAAATAGAAAACAACAGACGAGTGGTTAGCAGCAGGGGAGGGGACAGGGTGACATGAGTAAGGTCACATAGCACAGGCTCATTTAAAGGGCCGCCACTACTCCATTATATGTAGCCCACAGACATTGCACCACATTGCCCCAATTCTAGCCCACAGACACTGCATCACATTGCTCCAACCCTAGTCCACAGACACGGCATCACATTACCCCAACCCCAGTCCACAGACATTGCACCACATTGCCCCAATTCTAGTCCACAGACACTGCCTCACATTGTCCCAACCCCAGTCCACAGACACTGCATCACATTACCCCAACCCTAGTCCACAAACACTGCATCACATTACCCCAACCCTAGTCCACAAACACTGCATCACATTGCTCCAACCCTAGCCCACAGACACTGCATCACATTGCCCCAACTCTAGTCCACAGACACTGCATCACATTACCCCAATTCTAGTCCACAGACACTGCCTCACATTGTCCCAACCCTAGTCCACAGACACTGCATCACATTACCCCAACCCTAGTCCACAAACACTGCATCACATTACCCCAACCCCAGTCCACAGACATTGCACCACATTGCCCCAATTCTAACCCACAGACACTGCATCACATTGCCCCAACTCTCGTCCACAGACACTGCATCACATTACCCCAACCCGAGTCCACAAACACTGCATCACATTGCTCCAACCCTAGTCCACAGACACTGCATCACATTACCCCAACCCGAGTCCACAAACACTGCATCACATTACCCCAACCTGAGTCCACAAACACTGCATCACATTGCCCCAACTCTAGTCCACAGACACTGCATCACATTACCCCAACCCGAGTCCACAAACACTGCATCACATTGCTCCAACCCTAGTCCACAGACACTGCATCACATTACCCCAACCCGAGTCCACAAACACTGCATCACATTACCCCAACCCCAGTCCACAAACACTGCATCACATTACCCGAACCCCAGTCCACAAACACTGCATCACATTGCCCCAACCCTAGTCCACAAACACTGCATCACATTGCCCCAACTCTAGCCCACAGATACTGCATCACATTGCCCCAACCCTAGTCCACAGACACTGCATCACATTGTCCCAACTCTAGTCCACAGACACTGCATCACATTGTCCCAACCCTAGTCCACAGACACTGCACCACATAGTCCCAACTCTAGTCCTCCCTGAGGCGCCGATCAGAGCTGCCACTCTCTCCTCGAGGTCCATTAATGGCCGTTGTTCCCGACAGTTGTGCGACAACTTTCCCGGCAAAGATGATAATTGGAATATTTACCAGAGGACCCTTCTGCTCTTGTGGCACACACAGATAGCCATCAAAGCACTTATACCATACTGTGTGCATTTAACACAGTCCTCTGTTTAATGGCCCTGGAAGTTGCACGTGGTTCATGAGGAAGACATCGAAGTGCAGAAACATCTTTTAAGATCTCAGAAAGCAGTCTTAATAATATGTAATGACCATTCATGGCAAATAAGATGCAACACTAAGCCTAGCTATACCAACATGTGTCAGATTTAAAATTTAAGTAATGAACGAGTGCATGAATAAAAATATTACTTACTCTGATGATCCTGCAATGATCATTGAACCTCCATTGGCACTGGGTGTGGGTCCTTCTGATGTCGTCGATACAAGACACCTCCTCAGCTGGTCCAAATACGCCGAAAAACTGCTGGGAGGGGTTTACTTGCACCCCACCTGTTTAAATTCCCCCCATCTCATTTCCACAGCAGTGACAAGGGCCTCATTGGCCTCATTACTAAACGTCCTCGCTCTCTGCCTGCTCCCATCTCCTTCTATTGTGACTGCAATCTAAAATTGGCTGATTCAGCCCTGGGTGTACTGCGCATGCGCGGGCGCTCCCTGTCAGCTGACCAGCAGCATGGGAAAAAGAAAAAAAAAAGGAAAAAAATACATTCGCGAATGCGCAGAAGATCCGTTTTTTCTCGATTGTGAATTTTGGTTCAGGCGCACAAATTCAGTTGTGCAACGCTGGATTTATTGCTATCGCTCTTCACGGTTTGCCAAATTTAGCGAGGTTTGGCGGTAAATACCCCAGCGCTAAAAAAAAAAACCTTCCCGCCAGATTATCGTCCAAAAACGAGCAAAATCGCTAAAAGCCGAATTTCTAGCCCAGTGTGTTTTAATAGGGTTAAAAATAAACTTACCTTAATGGACAAGGTTTTTAATATAAAAATGAGTAAATTTAATTTTTATATGTTTTAAAAGTGTTACACTGGTAAAAGTAAGCTATGCGCCTGCGTTTACCATGCGTAAATGTTTGAAGGACATTCGCCGGTCATGAGTTGGGCAAATAGCCCAATCTCTCCCATGCGGAAGTCCTTCTCTTGGGGATGCGGAGGATCTGTACGGAGAGTTCTTGATACATTGGAAAAGCTGGTTTTTGCACTCTCGCCCGGTCCTTGCGCACTCCGTACGGACTCGGTGAGGCCAGGATTTTCGGCCCATTATTGCTACTTACACTATGAATAATGCAATAGAAAAAATTTACGACACAAGGACACAACATAAAAATATTTTCTCCCGAGTGAACTACTCTTGGCCATCCTCACACTGATAATGGCACTGTGGAAAAGCAAGGTTTCTGCCTTAAGCTTACCTTTCATGTGGGATGCGAGATTTGGGCACTGTTGAAACCGTTCTACGCAATACAATTATCTTAATCGCCTTTTAACCTTTTCAGAGCATTTTATTATCCAGGGAGTGCGACACATCAAATAGATTTTAAGGACTTTTTTTTCTCTCTATAGAGAAGGTGATTGTATAATTTAACTTTCATGTCTGTACACATCTCCCTGTGGTATCTGCGCATTATGTGCCAAACAGGGTGGACTGCAGTTCCTCTGGGGCCACTCTTTTTGTGTGAAGAAGGATAAATGGCTATCTCAAGATCGCATGGTTAGATAGAGGGCTCTAACTGAAAGGGATTACCATTAAAATCCCCATAGGGCACAGCTTGTTTATCATGTTGAACTCGTTTGCCCCTTTTTGATTTTCTATGACAATTACAAGATGTTTGAATGATTTGCTATACTCCCAGAGAGACTTCTTTTCAAATGCGCATAAATACAGTGAGTGAGGGGCTGTTTCCAAACATGCCTGCAGAGGATTGACTGTGAATGGTGATGATACTTTTGCCTTTTCAAATTATTTACTGTGGAGCAGCAGTGGGAAGCAGCACCAACCCTCTGACAAGGCATCGTCTGTAATAACAGAAAGTGTCAGTTGCAGTAGACCACCTAAAGTGGAGGTATTTAGTTTGAGGATCAAGGTGAATTAAAGTTAATTAAAATGCATCATGTCATTGTATGCAGATGGTTTTAATTCAGACATCCACAAAAGGGTACCAAAGAGATTATTTTGAAATTGCATTCATCTACAATTGTGTTTGCTAAAATAATTAAAAAATTATTGGAAAAATGTTGTTAATGAAAGAAAGACTTGTATTAATAAAGCACTTTACAACCAATGAAGTACTTTTGGGTATAGTCAGCAAGCTCCCATAAACAGCAATGTGATGATGATCAGATAATCTTCCACAATGAATGTAATTTTTTCACATTAAAAAATATTCCTTGATATATGTAAGATTAGTAACTTGGTGCAGTTTTATTAATACAGCTGAAAATGGGTTTATCACAAAAAAACAAGCATTTTTAATAAGAGTGCCTAGTCCACCACCTGTGAGTATGCCAATTTTAAATGAGTGAAAATGACTTTAAAAAAAAAATCTATACAGAACCATTTACTGGTGTAGCGTAGTCCGTTTCTTAGTAAATTGAATATGTTTTCATACTTAAAGGCTTTTAGAAGGTGTCTATTCGTGCTCTTGAGCCTAAAAAAAACCCTTAATTTTAAGAGCCCCTTGAAGGCCCGCAGACGAGTGCAACGAGCGGAAACTCGCCATGATGATTAATTCGATCTGGGGGCGTGGCCTGATTTGTGGGCGGGGCCGGCATCTAGCACGATGTTTTTTAAACCAGCGCAAAAGATCGCGGAAACGCAATTTAAGCTGACCGTAATTTGCCTTGAAATTACGTGATCTTTTGCACTGGTTTGGCTGATTCTGGGCAAGTAACGCTGACAAAACAAGCACAACCGAGTGTAAACTCCAGACCCATAACTCCAAGTGGCATTCAGTTAGGCAAATGCAATGTTTTGTTGGTATAATATTAAACTGCTATTAATTGAGATAGAAAAAAAACTGATGTGGTTCAATAAATTATATTCTTATTGACATGAATCAGGGCACTGAATTTGCTGCTTTTTGATTCTCTACACATTCTTGTTTATAAGGAGATTATTCAGAAGAAGCAGGATTCAAAGACAGTGTTCAGTAGTTGCAATTAACAATTCAGTATTTCTTGCTGCTGTACCTATTTCTCGGTTCTTTTTGTCAAATAAATCAAAAGAGATGAAACAGCGGAGAAATAAAGTAACATTGCCTCAGTGATTCGACTCTACATTTGCGAATGATGGAAATGAGATTTACTACTAGAAAGCAGCATTGCTCACTGAGCGCTATTGAAGTTTCCAACTAATAAATACTGGACGACAGTGAAAATGGTGGAATCTCTATCTAATTGGTCTAGCTGTTGTGTTGAGACTCAACCTTGTGTAATTAGAGTATAACTCACATTAATTCCTGATGTACAAGCCATAACCATGAGACTTGTAGACAATTCATGAGACTAAGCTGTGCGCACCTTGGGTAGATCATTGCATACACACTGAGGATAAACTTGAGTTATTGCTGTTATATGGTAGCGCTTTTCTTTACATGATGGGAATAAACACAAGCTAACAAGAAATAAAGAAACATTTGAAATGGTCAGTCAATTGTATCACTGCTGCTATATGTTTTTCATTTTTACTGTATATTCAATTGACACCAAAGAAAAGAATATTACCAGCTCCCATTTTTCTCTTGCCTGTCAATAACAGTGTGGTTATGACCAAAACTTTTAGCAATTTTATTCCCTCTGTGGGATGGCAGGCACATTCATGTGCCCAAGTGGGGATATAACGAGGAAGTAATGGTGTTAAGTTTGTGACTCCTTCCAGTCTGTCCCCCTATGATGTGGATAATAGGATTGATGGGCTTTATAGTGCCTATGGTCCCTCTGTCGCAACAAAATGGGTGCTGAATTAACCCGATAGTTCAGCTCCTGTTTCCACTATAAAGTGGTGATTTTTGATGCTTTCAACTTATTTTAGACTGTTACACAAGACGACGGATCTTTTCACCAGAAGCTAATATATGCATCCAATCTGTGTGGCAAAGGGGGAAATGGAACATAAAAAGATTCTGTGGGAGAAAAAAATATATAAAATGGAAATCAATCAATCCTGGCAGCTTTTCTGCTCAAACATGAAAATGTTTTCAAATATAATGCTTCTGTTGAAGTATTCAATTTTTCTTAATATAACTTCCCATAGAATGTTGGGGTACTCAGAATAAAGAGTATTGGCTTTTAGTCAGAAGATCATGGGTTCAAGTCCTACTCAAGACACTTGATTCTGTAATCTAGTCTGATACTACATTGCAGTACTGAGGGAGTGGCGCACTGTCAGCGATGCTGTCTTTCGGATGAGGTGTCAAACCGAGGCCTCGTCTACCCTCTCGGGTGGATATAAAAAATTCCCATGTCATTTTTCCAAGAGCAGGGGGAGTTCTCCCAGTGACCTGGGCAACATTTATCCCTCAACCAGTTATCCCACTGCCAAAACAGATTATCTGGTCATTTATCTCATTTCTGTTGTGTTTCCCTGCATTACAATAGTGACTACACTTCAGAAGTAATTCATTGATTGTGAAGCACTTTGGGATGTCCTGAGGTTGTGAAATATGCTATATAAATGCAAATTCTTTCTTTAAGGAGTGCAGCCCTTCGATTGAGACATAAATCTGAAATCACCTCTGCCTGAATTGGCACGTAAATGTTCGAGAAGAACAATTTTCCCTTAACTGACACCACCAAAAATAGATTAACTGTCAATTCATCTTGTTGCTATTTCTGGGATCTTCCTGTACTCAGAACAGCTGCTATGCTTGCTTGGATAGGAGCCATTTCATTTCAGAGTAATTCATTGTAGGTGCAATGCTCTGGGGTATTTCTGAAATGCTGTCAGTGGCCAATGGAATCTTGGCCTTTATTGCAAAAGGGATGGAGTATAAAAGCAGGGAAGTCTTGCTACAGTTATACAGTTATTGGTGAGGACACACCTGGATTACTACGTGCAGTTTTGGTTTCCATATTTACGAAAGGATATACTTGCTTTGGAGGCAGTTCAGAGAAGGTTCACAAGGTTGATTCCGGGGATGAGGGGGTTGACTTATGAGGAAAGGTTGAGTAGGTTGGGCCTCTACTCATTGGAATTCAGAAGAATGAGAGGTAATCTTATTGAAACACATAAGATTATGAGGGGGCTTGACAAGATGGATGGAGAGAGGATGTTTCCACTGATGGGGGAGACTAGAACTAGAGGGCATGACCTTAGAATAAGGGGCCGCCCATTTAAAACTGAGATGAGGAGAAATTTCTTATGAAAGAAGTGATAAAAACATAAGAACATAAGAAATAGGAACAGGAGTAGGCCATACGGCCCCTCGAGCCTGCTCCACCATTCAATAAGATCAGGCTAATCTGATCATGAACTCAGCTCCACCTCCCTGCCTGCTCCCCATAACCCCTTATCCCTTTATCGTTTAAGAAACTGTCTATTTCTGTCTTAAAATTTATTCAATGTCCCAGCTTCCACAACTCTCTGAGGCAGCGAATTCCACAGATTTACAATCCTCAGAGAAGAAATTTTTCCTCATCTCAGTTTTAAATAGGCGGCCACTTATTCTAAGATTACGCCCTCTAGTTCTAGTCTCCCCCATCAGTGGAAACATCCTCTCTGCATCCACCTTGTCAAGCCCCCTCATAATCTTATACATTTTGATAAGATCACCTCTCATTCTTCTGAATTCCAATGAGTAGAGGCCCAACCTGCTCAATCTTTCCTTATAAATCAACCCCCTCACCATCGGAATCAACCTAGTGAACCTTCTCTGAACTGCCTCCAAAGCAAGTATATCCTTTCGTAAATATGGAAACTAAAACTGCACACAGTATTCCAGGTGTGGCCTCACCAATACCTTACATAGCTGCAGCAAGACTTCCCTGCTTTTATACTCCATCCCCTTTGCAATAAAGGACAAGATTCCATTGGCCTTCCTGATCACTTGCTGTACCTGCATACTATCCTCTTGTGTTTCATGCACAAGTACCCCCAGGTCCCGCTGTTCTGCAGCACTTTGCAATCTTTCTCCATTTAAATAATAACTTGCTCTTTGATTTTTTTTCTGCCAAAGTGCATGACCTCGCACTTTCCAACATTATTCTCCATCTGCCAAATTTTTGCCCACTCACTTAGCCTGTCTATGTCCTTTTGCAGATTTTTTGTGTCCTCCTCACACATTGCTTTTCCTCCCATCTTTGTATTGTCAGCAAACTTGGCTACCATTACACTCAGTCCTTTCTTCCAAGTCGTTAATATAGACTGTAAATAGTTCGGGTCCCAGCACTGATCCCTCTAGTTACTGTTTGCCAACCAGAGAATGAACCATTTATCCCGACTCTCTGTTTTCTGTTAGTTAGCCAATCTTCTGTCCATGCTAATATATTACCCCCAACCCTGTGAACTTTTATCTTGTGCAGTAACCTTTTATGTGGCACCTTGTCAAATGCTTTCTTGATGTGCTGTATAAATGCAACATGTATTTTCTTTTTATCGGCTTTAAGTTAATATAAAATTAAGAACACAAACACCCTTTGTTCCTTGTTACCTGCCAGGTACACTTATCCTGTGTGAAGTATTTTCAAACCAGCTCAATATGGGTATTTGAAGCCTTTGTATCAGTTTGGAGCTGAAGATGAAGGCAGTTTTATTTAGCTGGCTTCACCACCGCAGGCATGATATACCTTTTCTGCTATGAGGATCTCGCTATGCGATTCCTCAACTGTGGAATGTCACCTGAACCTATGGAAAACATTAATTTTTTATTCCATATATTTTAAATAGAATTAAATCTTATCAGAGTTGATCTTACATGGTCTCCACATTGTTAGAGATTTAATGCTTGATGGCTAGGGCTCTGTTAGTTACTGATCAACTGATGTTAAATGGTGGAATTATATGGAACAGGTCAAAACAGTTCAACTGTATCAGTTACAACTAGTTTGGTCAAATATACACAGTGCTGATAAATATTCACACCATTCTCAACTGCCACTAAAGCCATTTCTTACTGAATAATTCTGCTCTAAATTCATGGTAAATTAGTAATTGTAAAATCTATGACAGCCAAGGCAATCTAATGAAATCAAGATTAGAAGTTTCCTTAATCAAAGGAATAAAACTAACCACTTGGAAGTGACACCCACTCTCCATTCTGTGGCCTATTCTCTCCTAGCTCCTTTTCCGTGCCTTGCACCATTCCCAGCAAAGCAAGCAAACAGAAAAGCTATTCATGGCCCCCTCCCAGAGATCTCTATAGATGACCTGCTGGCAAAGAAGACTGGCAAGAATACTATATGGGGGCAAACTTGGTGTTTGGCGCTATTACAAAGTGGGCATCAGCGAATCGTCTGCCTATTTTGCACCCCGCCTGATCGTCTCTGTAAAACGAGCTGCCTGTTCACTGTCGCCCATTTCACACTATCGCCGAGGACCAATTTCACCCCCTGTATGTTTTCTTGCCCTCGAGTCGTCCAGCTAAGACTGTTAAACCCTCCCTGTGGGCATTCACGGGGGTAGGGATTGCCTGGGTTCTAACAACAGCAACAACTTGTGTTTATATAGCGCCTTTAATGTAGTAACATGTCCCAAGGCGCTTCGCAGGAGTGTTATAAAACAAAATTTGAATGTGAGCCACAGGAGGAAATATTAGGACAGGTGACTAAAAGCTTGGTCAAAGAGGTAGGTCTTAAGGAGTGTCTTAACGGAGGAGAGAAAGGAAGAGATGTGGAAAGGTTTAGAGAGGGAATTCCAGAGCTTGGGGGCTTGGCAGCTCAAGCAAGACCACCAATGGTGGAACGATTTAAAATTGGGGATGCTCAAAAGGGCAGAATTAGAGAAGTGCAGATATCTTGGAGGTTGTGGGGTTGCAGGATTCGACAGAGATGGGGAGGGGCGAGGCCATGGAGGGATCTGAAAACATGGATGAGAATTTTAAAATCGAGGAGTTGCTTAACTGGTAGCCCATGTTGGTCAGCAAGCACAGGGGTGAGAGGTGAATGGGACTTGGTGCAAGTTAGGACATGGGCAGCAGAGTTTTGGATTACCGCATGTTTACAGAGGGTAGAATATGGGAGGCCAGCCAGGAGTGCATTGGAATAGTCAAGTCTTGAGATACCATAGGCATGGATGAGGACTTTAGCAGCAGATGAGCTGAGGTAGGAGCAGAGTTGGATGGAAATAGACAATCTTAATGATGGCGTGGATATGTGGCCGGAAGCTCACCTCGGGGTCAAATATGACACGAAGGTTGTGAACAGTCTGGTTCAGCCTCAGAGAGTTGCCAGGGAGAGGAACGGAGTTTGTGGTGGGGACTGAAGATAATGGCTTCGGTCATCCCAATAATTAGTTGGAGGAAATTTCTGCTCATGCATGTTGGACAAACAGTCTAACAATTTAGAGCTAGTGGAGGGATCGAGAGAAGTGGTGGTGAGGTAGAGCTGGGTGGCATTAGCATACATGTAGAAACTGATGCTGTGTTTATAGAAGATGTCGCCGAGGGGCAGCATGTAGATGCGAAATAGGAGGGGGCCAAGGATAAATCTTTGGGGACACCAGAAGTAACGGTGCAGGAGCGGGAAGGGAAACCATTGATTTTCTGGCTACGATTACATAGATAACAATGGAACCAGGCAAGTGCAGTCTCACCTAGTTGGACGATGGTGGAGTGGCATTGGAGGAGGATGGAGTGGTCAACTCTGTCAAAGGCTGCAGACATGTTGAGAAGGATGAGGAGGGATAGTTTGCCTTTGTCACAGTCACAAAGGATGTCATTTGTGACTCTGATGAGAGCCGTTTCAGTACTGTGGCAGGGGCAGAAGCTGGATTGGAGGGATTCAAACATGGAATTCCAGGGATGATGGGCACGGATTTGGGAGGCGAAAACACGTTCAAGGACTTTGGCGAGGAAAGGGAGGTTGGAGATCGGGCGATAGCTTGCAAGCACAGTGGGGTCAAGGGTTGGTTTTTTGAGGAGACGGGTGATGACGGTAGATTTGAAGGCGAGGCAGATAGTACCTGAGGAGAGAGAATCGTTAACAATGTCAGTTAAAATAGGACCCAGGAAAGACATTTGAGTAGTCAACAGTTTAGTGGGACTGGGGTCACGAGAGCAGTAGGTGGGTCTCATGGACAAGATGAGCTCAGAGAGGGCTCGAGGGGAGATCGGAGAGAAAGTAGAGAAAGATGCGAGTTCAGGGCTAGGGAAGGGGGTAACCTTAGAGGAAGTTTGGCCCAGTGGGCTAGGGTTAAGAGGGATGTGGCAGAGGCAGCTGATTGGAAGGTCTCAGTCATAGTGACAAAGAAGTCCATGAGCTCCTTGCATTGTTGTTGGAAGTGAGGGTGAAGGAGACAGGGGAAAGGGGTTTAAGAAGACTGTTTGGAGTAGAATAAAGAAGCCGAGGGTTATGTTTGCATTCTAGGATGATTCTGGAATAGAGCAGTTTTGTCAGACGAGAGCAGGACCTGATGGTGCTTTATGTGGTCCAGCCAGACCTGGCAGTGAATGGTTAAACCAGTTGTCTGGCATATCTGTTCAAGTCTGCGTCCCTTGGACTTAAGGGAACAGAAATGAGGCAGGTACCGGGGGGAATGGTCCATGACAGCCACCATTAATTTCTATAGGATTTCTCCCGATTAGCTGATGTAAGTTTGGCGGGAGATCCACGCAAACTATGGAGAGGTGACATGAATGTCATTAACGGCGTTTCTCCAGAGCTAGCGTGGATCTTGCAATGAAATGTCGGGGAACACGCGATTGAAACCTCCCCCTCCCCCACTGCAGAAATTCAACCCCATGGGGATTTGGTAACCAAGATACTGAAGTTTGGACAAGTAGTGTAGCGGATGCTATCCACCATGTCTCTGACATCCTACTTGGGAGCCATTAGAAATGTATAACCAGAGTTTACGGTTCTACGGTTACGTGCTAGGTATGCTAATACACAACAATGAGGGACAGGAAAAGACTCTCTGGTCCATCCAGCCTGTCCCACACATGTATGACATGAATCACAATATATACACTCACCACCCCACCCCACCCCAAAACCATGTGATCTCCTGGGAGAGGCAATAACCAGTTTTAAAAACACGCCATTTTGGGGGAAAAAAATCTGGGAAATTCCTCTCCGACCTTCCCTTAGGTGATCAAAGCCAGTCCAGGAGATCACTTTGGGCCTGATAATTCCTTGCATGAGCTGATCTCCGCCCCAGCCGGAAACAGATCCAGCTTTCGCTTGAAGGAATCCAGCGAATCGGAGTCCACCACACGAGATAACAGCCTGTAGCAGATATCCGTTCAACATATTACTACACATCCATTTCAACGTCCATCTATACATATATTTTTACATATCTACATGTGTATTTGTGACTGGAGGCAAATTAATATAGCTATCTAACACACATTCTATTTTACCAGTTTTGAACAGAAATCTTTCATAACCACAAATCATTGATGAGTGAGAGAGACAGAACATGTTGCAGGAAGTCCCATTAAGGCTGTGCTCTCAAAAATGTTGCATAAATAACTGGTGTTTAACTTAAAAAGGAACTGTAGTTAAAAGCACTACCCTAGCTCCCCTACTCCGTCCGGTCCTAGTAAATTAGCATCTGGTGTAATACTGAGCTTCACACACAAGGAACCAGGCTTACTATCATTCTCTGCGGAGGCAGCTAATCGCATTGGAACAGCAGTACAAGTGCTAGAATTGGCCACAGACAGAAAGTGAATAAAAGAAGGGGGTTTCTGCTTCTGAATCTCATATAGGCTCTTGCTGGAAGATGGCTAAAGATAGGATTGTGTTCAAATATGATTCCTGCACAGTGGTGTAGTCCTCTGACATTCACCACCTGGGTTGAATCATAAAGAAGGAGGTATTGAGGAGTGACCAGTGCTCATGGAAATGTATTTCAGCTGAGCCACTAAACTCGGAAAAGAAAGAAAATGGACAAAAAGGCACTAAACTGCCAGAACAATCTTGTCAACTGTGCAGCACCTCACTAAAGCAGGGCCTGTCTTTTGACCTTAGATTGCACACTGTGCCAATAGACCAGAAGGAGTCATAGGTTCAAACGTACTGTTGCTGATAGTGGACAAACACTGAATGCGTTTAAACGTTTAATGATGTTCTCTGTCTGTTATTTTAACGGAGGGTACCTCTCGACAGCAGTGGTGTTATTATCGGGAAATCACTATTGTTCACTACAGTGAGAAGCCATTGTGCTAACATTCAGTGTATTTTGGATACTCTGTAAATCAGTGTGTGGTAGCAGAACCTGAACTCCGGAAAATCTCCTGCAGCCACATCCTTTAGAAAGGCTCAGGGACGGATTCCCAGATTTCGTATTCATTCTCTCTTAGTTGTGATGAGAGTCATTTGCCATCTTGGATTTTAAGCACACTTAACAGGCAGATATTGAAGGATTGGGTCTAGCTTTGATAGCCACCATGTATATTATCTAAGCGCAGACATGACAAACAATTTGCCCTCAGAACAGAAAAATGGGACCAAAGAAAAGTAGAATTTAACTGGCTGATTTGGCTAAACTAGGGAGTTTTCTTCACTCAGGATGATGAATCTTTGGAATTCTCTACCCCCAGAGAGCTGTGAATTCTCGTTGAGTATATTCAAGGCTGAGATCGATAGATTTTTAGACACTCAGGGAATCAAAGGATATGGGGGTAGGGCCGGAAAGTGGAGTTGAGGTCGAAGATCAGCCATGATCTTACTGAATGGCGGAGCATCTCAAGGGGCCATATGGCCTACTGCTGCTCCTATTTCTTATGTTCTTATGTTTTTCAGACAGTTGCAATAATGCCAGCTGTAAAAGCTTTGCCATATTGTTCCCTGGTACATGTCCACACCACAACAGATGCTGCACATAGTACAGAATGAACATTTCTATTGTTCGTCTGTGGCTAAACCAACAATAACAAATAGCAGATAAATTAGTAATGCAATGTTGGCATTACATACTCCTGTCCAAGCAGAGTGAAATGCCTTGCAAAACTGACGTACTCTCACCACTGCATTGGACTGACAACGCCACTATAAAACGAGTGCTGTTGTTGCTGAATTGCCCTTATGGCCTTTTCTTTAACTCAGTCCTGGGGGAACAATGGTTCTGCTGGAAAGTTAATCTTCAACAAACAAAGGCCTGAGTCATTTTCTTAACATTCTAACTTTATAGTAGAAGCCATTCACTGGATGTAATGTGAATTCCTCTTTCGCTTTTCGCCCCCTGTCAAATCTCGGACCTGGCTCTGAAGCTGAATGGAAAAATGTGATCATCCGTGACACCTAATAATAATAATTAAAAAAGGCAAATTAATGGCTCCTACATGGATTGTGCTGTTTGTTGGATGTTGCACATGATTTGTTAACCTCATTCTGCGGTGGCTATTTCTTTGCTATGTTTCCATGGTATCTGTTTTTATCAAGATTGTTACTTGTTGACTTGTACATACTTGTAATATTACATCCTTTAAAAGCAAATTTTGTGTGATCTTATTCACATTACTCTCCCCCCGCCCCCCATGCTCAGTTACCGCTGTTCCTAAGTGAATGGGGGTTATTTGGGCGCTATTGATTCAGCCTCCTGTTATACATCTCTCCCGACTTCCATTCCTATTTGAAGTCAACGGATATGAAAATCGAGAGAGATGTATAGTGGGCGGTTGAATCACTATCGCTCACTTTACACTGTCACTCAAAGTCACAGTTAATCCCAGTGGGTTTTAGATGTCCACTCTCTGTGTACTTTTGCATGGGAATTTTTCGATCTATTGGTAAACATATTGTTTACTTTCTTGTATAATCTTCATGCGTTGAAACCCGAGATTGGTTTTGCCCAGTTTGATTAATCTTGTCTCCTCTTCCACTATTTCTGGTCTGGATGTGATGTCCTGCATTCATGTCCTTTGGTCACTCGGGTAAGTTTTTCAAAATATGAAAACAAACCCCTGCCTGGTTTCAATCATCGTGGAAAACAATTGCCACCTAGTTCATAATGTCTTATCAGTTATCCTAATTATTTGGAGCTGATCCACTCTATATATTATAACCAGTTCAGTGGTTGACTACAACATCAGCACGTTAGCATATGTCGAGTCAAGATCAAATATACACAAGAACATAAGAAATAGGAGCAGGAATAGGCCCTTTGAGCCTGCTCCGCCATTCAATAAGATCATGGCTGACCATCCACTTTGCTGTCCGATCTCCATATCCCTTGATTTTCCCCTAGACTCCAAAAATCTATCTGTCTCAGCCTTGAATATATTCAGAGACTCAGTATCCACAGCCCTCTGGGGCAGAGAATTCCAAAGATTCACAACCGTTTGAGTGAAGAAATTCCTCCTCATCTCTGTCGTAAATGGCCGACCCCTTATCATGAAACTATGCCCCCTAATTCTAAATACTCCAGCCGGGGAAACAACCTCTCAGCATCTACCCTGTCAATCCCCTTCAGAGTCTTGAGTAGGCCCGAGGCACACATGAATATTGTGCCTTGGGCCTCATTACCATCGAGGAAGTGATCTGCGTACACCTAATAGGCACTTCCCCCCACCCGGCACCAATATGGTGTGTAGCACACTTTCTAAGAAAACAAGAACATAAGAAATAGATGCATGAGGAGGCCATACGGCCCCTCGTGCCTGCTCCACCATTCAATAACATCATGGCAGCTCCACTTCCCTGCACGCTCCCTGTAACCCTTTGCTCCCACCTAGTTTGAAAGCTACACCAGCTGCAAGGAAAGCCAAATGTAATGTCAGGGTACAATGCACTGTAATACTTGTTGTTTTCCATTGCAAATCATTGTTGGTTAATACTCAAGGACACCTGTGTGCCTCAGTGTTATACTGGAGTAATTTTACTACTAGACTGCCAGATGTGACAGATAATTCCAGAAATCCTTTGATAACCACACTTCGTTTATGCTGGAAATGTGACGGAACCATCATCAGGGTTGACGAAAAGTAAGACAAAGAAAGAAAGAAGCTGTATTTACCTGAGCCTTGAAACTCTGGGGTTTTAAGGGGTGCCATTTCAGCACAGTTGGGGTGGAGGGACAGGAATTTGAGGTGGAACCATTTTCATCCTATTTTGGCAGCAGTGGGAAAATCTGGCATGATTTCATTTTGGGAGTGGGACTGGTCGGATGCTGGGATCCCGTGGAAATTATGACTATTGTATGGGATGCGATAAGTATGCCTTGAGGAAGTAGGCAGACCCCAACAATCTACTAGTGAGTGGGCTCAATTTTCCTCTTTGCTGATTTTTGGCGCCCAGGAGGAATAACGGCCGATTTTTTTTTTGTGCCCAATTGCACCGAAAAAAAAGTTGGAACTTTCGCCAAAGTAAAATTTCATTTTGGCGCTGCGGTACCCGAAGTTAAATCTGGGGCTGGAGCTTCAAGTCTGCACCAAAAGCTGAGGTTGCCAGGGTAACGAGAGACACACTGAGGGAGGTTGCCAGGGTAACGAGACACTGAGGGCTGAGGCTCTTCCTGCAAGTTGAGGTTCCACGGCCAGGGCTTGCAGTGGCAGGTTAGCGGGGGAGGGGGGGGGGATTGCCCGGGATTGCAGTGGGACGGGGACGGGGACGGGGGGGGGGATTGCCCGGGATTGCAGTGGGACGGGGGGGGGTGGGGGTGGGAGCCAACACCAAAACAAGTCATTTTTAATGTAAAGAGATGAAAAAGGAACATACTTTAACATGATCATTATAAACTATCTTTAGAAACAAGACTAAACAGCTTAGAAACAGCTCTTATACAGACCTGAGCGCAGATTTTCTTAACTTAACGTAGGGTTTTTCTGATTGGTACTTAAGGCCACTCTACGCCGTCCTTAAAAAAAATCAGTGTTGGCAAAAATCGCTTAAATGGCCAAAAACGGCACAGAAATCAGAGATCACCAAAACCTGCAACAAAAAATCTGCTGCTGACAGTCGCCGCCGGCGTACAAACTTTGAGGAAAGTTGCAAAATCAAGATTGCTCCAAAAAAATCAGCGGACGCCAAAAAAACAGTGGCCACTGGTGGCAAAAATTGAACCCGATGGCCCCAAGTTTCCACATGATTTTCTCCTGATTTTTCGGAGCAACTGGTGGAGAACGGAGTATCTTAGAAATCGCAATTCTCCACATTTAAGTTTACTGCAGTTCTAGTCAGGTAGAACAGTTTCACTTTTGAACAGAATTTATTTTTCAAAAGGGGGCGTGTCCAGCCACTGACGCCTGATTTGAAAGTTTCCACAGTGAAAACGTACTCCAAACTAACTTAGAATGGAGCAAGTGAAGATTTTTGTAGGCTTGAAAAAACCTTGTCGACACAGTAAAAAATCAGGCGCAGATTACAAATTAGGCGTCGGGGGGGAGGGGGGGGGAAGGGAAGTCATTAAATTCTACAATAAATCCTTAGTTATACAAATATTATACAAATAAATCCAACCTGAATAAAAATTTATAAGCAAAGAAAAGATGAAATAAACCATGTTCCTACCTGTGTGAAAGTGCTTCAGGCAGGCCTTTCAGGCAGCAGTTTGCCGTCGGGACCGACGGACGGCAGGAGGAGGGAGGGAGAAAGCTGCAAGAAGCCTCAGTGCTGATCATGGAAGGGCAATGTGGTTTTATTAAAAAATGTTAAAAATTGAGCAGCTACAAAGAATTTGAATAGTCTCAAACAAGTGCATGTGTCCCGTTTATCACAGTCTATCTTTAATTACAGAATGCACTCCCTCACCCTCACACACAGAAATATCAAGAAAATTAAAATGCAAGCCTTTGCAAGGGTTCAATAAACAAATTTTTACTTTTTCTGCAGCACTTTTTAAAATGGCCGAGTGCCAATGTTTACTTCACACTGCGCGTGCGCGAACGCTCCAACGCGCAGGGGAAGGGTTGCCGGCACGAAAAAAAACTCATTTAAATTGTACCCGCCCCCTCCTACTTACAAAATCGGCGCGAGTGGTAGGCTCCGCCCCCTGTGCGCCGCGCCAAGCAGACATCGAGCTGCAAAGCGCTCGAGAATAGCGCGTTTTTCTTCAGACGCCGTTTTCGGCGCGAAAAACGGGCGCCCAGCTTAGAGGGACGCCTGTTTTGCCGCGTGTGGAAACTTGGGGTTTTATGTGTCTGAAGCCTGGCAATCTATTAGTGAGTATGTATCCTAGAATCTTAACAGGAGGTCATCCAGCCAACCATGTCTATGCTGGCTCTATGCTCGAGCAATGTAAAACTAATCCCACTACCCCATTTTTTCTCCATAGCTCTGTATCTCCGCTTCAAATATTTATCCAATTCCCCCTGAAAGAATGCATTGGCCTCTGCTGCAGCCACTCCATGTGTAAAGTATTCCATCCTCCAACAAGTCTCTGTGTAAAGAGATTCCTCCTAATCTCTCTCCTCGCTCATTTAGTGACAGTTAAGTTGATGATCTCTCATCACTGACTCTTCAACCAATTCATTCTCTATAAACCCTTCACCATTTTAAAAAACCTATAATCCTTTTAGACCTTTGCTGTTCTGGTGGAAACAGTCCCAATTTCTCAAGTCTCTTCTCATAAGCATAGTTTCCCATTCTTCTTCGACAGCATCTCCCACACCCAGGACCTCTACCACCTAGAAGGACCAAAGCAGCAGGCACATGTAAACACCTCCAAGTCACATATTGCCCTGACTTGGAAATATATTGCTGTTCCTTCGTTGTTGTTGGGTCAAAATCGTGGAACTACTTAACTAACAGCACTGTGAGATCACCTTCACCACACCGACTGCAGTGGTTCAAGAAGGTGGCTCACCACCACCTTCTCAAGGCCAATTAGCGATGGCCAATAAATTCTGGCCTTGCCAACGACGCACACATCCCGTGAATGAATTGGCTACAGCAAAACGGCATTCGTTTTGTTCATAATTTAGATGAGGAAAGATGGGAGGAGGCTCATAGAAACATAGAAAATAGGTGCAGGAGTAGGCCATTCGGTCCTTCGAGCCTGCATCACCATTCAATAAGATCATGGCTGATCATTCACCTCAGTACCCCTTTCCTGCTTTCTCTCCATACTCCTTGATCCCTTTAGCCGTAAAGGCCGTATCTATCTCTCTCTTGAATATATCCAATGAACTGACATCAACACCTCTCTGCGGTAGAGAATTCCACAGTTTAACAACTCTCTGAGTAAAGAAGTTTCTCCTCATCTCAGTCCTAAATGGCCTACCCCTTATCCTTAAACTGTGTTCCCTGGTTCTGGACTTCCCCAACATCGGGAACATTCTTCCTGCATCTAATCTGTCCAGTCCTGTCAGAATTTTATATGTTTCCATGAGATCCTCTCTCATCTTTCTAAACTCCAGTGAATTGAGGCCCAGTCGATCCGGTCTCTCCTCACATGTCAGTCCTGCCATCCTGGGAATCAGTCTGGTGAACCTTCGCTGCACTCCCTCAGCAAGATTGTCCTTCCTCAGATTAGGAGCCCAAAACTGACCACTATATTCCATGTGAGTCCTCACCAAGGCCCTGTACAATTGCAGTAAGACCTCCCTGCTCCTATACTCAAATCCCCTAGCTATGAAGGCCAACATACCATTTGCCGCCTTCACCGCCTGCTGTACCTGCATGCCAACTTTCAATGACTGATGTACCATGATACCCAGGTCTCGTTGCATCTCCCCTTTTCCTAATCTGCCGCCATTCAGATAATATTCTGCCTTCGTGTTTTTGCCACCAAAGTGGATAACCTCACATTTATCCACATTATACTGCATCTGCCATGCATTTGCCCACTCACCTAATCTGTCCAAGTCACCCTGCAGTCTCTTACCGTCTTCCTCACAGCTCACACCGCCACCCAGCTTAGTGTCATCTACAAATTGGAAATATTACACTCAATTCCTTCATCTAAATCATTAATGTATATTGTAAATAACTGGGGTCCCAGCACTGAGCCCTGCAGCACCCCATTAGTCACTGCCTGCCATTCTGAAAAGGACCCATTTATCCCGACTCTCTGCTTCCTGTCTGCCAACCAGTTCTCTATCCACATCAGTACATTACCCCCAATACCATGTCCTTTAATTTTGCACACCAATCTCTTGTGTGGGACCTTGTCCAAAGCCTTTTGAAGTCCAAATACACCACACCCACTGGTTCTCCCTTGTCCACTCTACTAGTTACATCCTCAAAAAATTCTAGAAGATTTGTCAAGCATGATTTCTCCTTCATAAATCCATGCTGACTTGGACCGATCCTGTCACTGCTTTCCAAATGCGCTGCTATTTCATTTTTAATAATTGATTTCAACATTTTCCCCACTACTGATGTCAGGCTAACCAGTCTATAATTACCCGTTTTCTCTCTCCCTCCTTTTTTAAAAAGTGGTGTTACATTAGCTACCCTCCAGTCCATAGGAAATGATCCAGAGTCGATAGATTGTTGGAAAATGATCACCAATGCACCCACTATTTCTAGTACTAATTCCACTTCCTTAAGTACTCTGGGATGCAGACTGTCAGGCCCTGGGGATTTATCGGCCTTCAATCTCATCAATTTCCCTAACACAATTTCCCGCCTAATGAGGATTTCCTTCAGTTCCTCCTTCTCACTAGACCCTCGGTCCCCTAGTATTTCCGTAAGTTTATTTGTGTCTTCCTTCGTGAAGACAGAACCAAAGTATTTGTTCAACTGGTCTGCCATTTCTTTGTTCCCCATTATAAATTCACCTGAATCTGACTGCAAGGGACCTATGTTTGTCTTCACTAATCTTTTTCTTTTCATGTATCTATAGAAGCTTTTGCAGTCAGTTTTTATGTTCCCAGCAATTTTCCTCTCATACTCCATTTTCCCCCTCCTAATTAAACCCTTTGTCCTCCTCTGCTGAATTCTAAATTTCTCCCAGTCCTTAGGTTTGCTGCTTTTTCTGGCCAATTTATATGCCTCTTCCTTGGATTTAACACTATCCTTAATTTCCCTTGTTAGTCACGGTTGAGCCACCTTCCCCGTTTTATTTTTACTCCAGACATGGATGTATAATTGTTGAAGTTCATCCATGTGATCTTTAAATGTTTGCCATTGCCTATCCACCATCAACCCTTTAAGTATCATTCGCCAGTATATTCTAGCCAATTCACGTCTCATACCATCGAAGTTACCTTTCCTTAAGTTCAGGACCCTAGTCTCTGAATTAACTGTGTCACTTTCCATCTTAATAAAGAATTCTACCATATTATGGTCACTCTTCCCCAAGGCTCCTCGCACAACAAGATTGCAAATTAGTTCTTTCTCATCACCCAGTCTAGGATGGCCAGCTCTCTAGTTGGTTCCTCGACATATTGATCTAGAAAATCATCCCTAATACACTCCAGGAAATCCTCCTCCACCACATTGCTACCAGTTTGGTTAGCCTACCACCACCTTCTCAAGGCCAATTAGGGATGGCCAATAAATTTTGGCCTTGCCAACGACGCACACGGCGTGAATGAATTGGCTACAGCAAAACGGCACTCGTTTTGTTGATAGATTTAGATGAGGAAAGACGGGAGGAGGCTGTTTCTGTGCCATATATCCTGTCTAATTCTATGTGGCCCAACCAATGTTTTGCACAAATTTCTCATTCCTTCTCTACTATTGAACTTTGCGTCCCAATTTATAGAACACAAAATGCTATTGTTCTTTGTTGATGGCTTTACCTGCCTACCTGCACTCACATTCTCAAGAACTTTTGGCTGGGAATTTCCTGGAGATTCTCTTTCTCCACTGCCCTAATTTTGCCTGAAGTGTGACAGAAACGATGTTCACGCGGACAAGCTATATTTCTGTTGTGTATCTGTAAAGCATGCACTCCCATGTTCAGCCACCAGGGAGCTCATCCCCTGAAGTCCCAAGTGATCCCAGCATCCCTTGGGAGCACTGTATATAAGCCGGCCCCTAAGGTCTGTTCCTCACTCTGGAGTGTCTTATTAAAGACTGATGTCACTGTTACTTTAACCTCCCTGTGTGCAGCCTCATCTGTGTTAGGAACACAATAACTGGCGACGAGAATACGAATGTAATGCAAAGATGCAGCAAACTTTGGGCATCCTGGAGAAGTTCTCGGAGGGTGAGGATTGGGAAGCCTATGTCGAATGGCTAGACCAGTACTTTGTGGCCAACGAGCTGGACGGAGAAGGAAGCGCTGCAAAAAGGAAATCTGTCCTCCTCACAGTCGGCGGGGCACCGACCTACAGCCTCATGAAGAATCTTCTGGCTCCGATGAAACCCACAGATAAGTCGTATGAGGAGCTGTGTACACTGGTTTGGGAGCAACTTAACCCGAGGGAGAGCGTGCTAATGGCGAGCTATCGGTTCAACACGTGCCAGTGATCTGAAGGTCAGGAAGTGGCGAGCTACGTCGCCGAGCTAAGGCGACTTGCAGGACAATGTGAGTTTGATGGCTACCTGGAGCAAATGCTCAGAGACTTTTTTGTACTGGGCATTGGCCACAAGACCATCCTACGAAAACTTTTGACTGTAGTGACACCAACCCTCAGTAAGGCCATTACGATAGCACAGGCGTTTATATCCACCAGTGATAACACCAAACAAATCTCTCAGCACACAAGTGCTAGCAATGTTCATAAATTAACTGGAACTGCATTTGCGAGCAGAAATGTACAGGGCAGAAACCACGAGTCTGCAACTGCCAGCAGACCTCAGGTGACCCAGATGACTCAGAGTCCCCAACAAAAGATGAATGCAAGGCAATTCACACCTTGTTGGCATTGTGGAGGCTTCTATTCAGCCTATTCATGCCGCTTCAAAGGGTATGTTTGCAAGAGCTGTGGAACAATGGGGCATCTCCAATGAGCTTGCAAACGAGCTGCAAGCTCTGCAAAATCTGCTAACCACCAAGTGGCAGAGGAAGATCGGTCCATGGTGGATCAAAGCAATTTTGAGCCTCACAGAGAGGAGGCAGATGCTGAAGTATATGGGGTGCACACATTTTCGACGAAATGTCCACCAATAATGCTAAACGTAAAATTAAATGTCTTGCCCGTAGCCATGGAACTGGATACTGGCGCCAGCTAATCCATCATGAGTAAAAAGATGTTTGAGAGACTGTGGTGCAACAAGACATTCAGACCAGCCCGGAGCCCCATCCACACGAAACTGAGAACGTACACCAAAGAGATTATCAATGTCCTGGGCAGCGTCATGGTCAAGGTCACCTATGAGGGCACGGCGCACGAATTGCCACTCTAGATTGTCCTCGGCGATGGCCCCACACTGCTTGGAAGGAGCTGGCTGGGCAAAATCTGCTGGAACTGGGATGACATCCGAGCGCTATCACATGTCGATGAGGTTCCCAGGTTCTAAACAAATTTCCTTCCGTTTTTGAGCCAGGCATTGGAAACTTTTCCGGGGGGAAAGTGTGGATCCAGTTGGTCCCAGAGGCACGACCCATTCACCCCAAGGCGTGAGCAGTACCTCACATGATGAGGGAGAGAGTGGAAATCGAGCTGGACAGGCTGCAACACAAGGGCATCATCTCCCCAGTGGAATTCAGCGAATGGGCCATCCCGATTGTTCCAGTACTCAAAAGTGATGGCACGGTCAGGATTTGCAGCGATTATAAAGTAACTATTAATCGTTTCTCGTTGCAGGATCAATACCTGCTACCTAAGGCAGACGACGTTTTTGCGACGCTGGCAGGAGGCAAGACGTTCACCAAGCTCGACCTGACTTCGGCCTACATGACGCAGGAGCTGGAGGAGTCTTCGAAGGGCCTCACCTGCATCAACATACACAAGGGACTGTTCATCTACAACAGATGCCCGTTTGGAATTCGGTCGGCTGCAGCGATCTTCCAGAGAAACATAGAGAGCCTACTCAAGTCGGTACCACACACAGTGGTCTTTCAGGACGACATATTGGTCACAGGTCAGGATACCGTCGAGCATCTACAAAACCTGGAGGAGGTCCTCCAGCGACTGGATCGCGTAGGGCTGCAGCTGAAGAGGTCGAAATGCATCTTCATGGCAACAGAAGTGGAGTTTTTGGGGAGAAAGATCACGGTGGATGGCATTCGGCCCACAGATGCCAAGACAGAGACTATCAGGAACGTGCCCAGGCCACACAACATCACGGAGCTGCGGTCGTTCCTGGGACTCCTCAACTATTTTGGTAACTTCCTACCGGGATTAAGCACCCTCTTAGAGCCCCTACATGTGTTATTGCGTAAAGGTGAGAACTGGGTATGGGAAAAAAAACCAAGTAATTGCTTTTGAGAAAGCCAGAAACATTTTATGCTCCAACAAGCTGCTTGTATTGTATAACCCGTGTAAAAGACTTGTGCTAGCATGTGATGCGTCGTTATACGGAGTCGGGTGTGTATTACAACAAGCTAACGTTGCGGAGAAGTTGAAACCTGTCGCCTATGCTTCCAGGAGCTTGTCTAAGGCCGAGAGGGCCTCCAGCATGTTTGAGAAAGAGGCATTAGCATGTGTGTTCGGGGTAAAGAAAATGCATCAGTACCTGTTTGGCCTCAAATTTGAGCTGGAAACCGATCACAAGCCGTCACATCCTTGTTCGCTGAAAACAAGGGGATAAATACTAATGTCTCAGCCCGCATACAAAGGTGGGTACTCGCGCTATCAGCGTATAACTATACCATCCGCCACAGGCCAGGCACCGAGAACTGTGCGGATGCTCTCAGTCGGCTACCATTGCCCACCACGGGGGTGGAAATGGCGCAGCCTGCAAACTCGTTGATGGTGGCACAGCCCGCAGACCTGTGATGGTCATGGAAGTGTTTCAAAATGATAAATCACCTGTCTCGGCCCACCAGATTAGGACTTGGACCAGCCAAGATCCTCTGCTGTCCCTAGTAAAAAACTATGTACTGCATGGGAGTTGGACCAACATCCCCATTGAAATGCAAGAGTCAATCAAGCCATTCCAGCAGCGAAAGGACGAGCTGTCCATTCAGGCAGACTGCCTGTTGTGGGGTAACCGCGTAGTGCTACCAAAAAAGGGGAGGGAGATGTTCATCTCGGATCTCCACAGCACACACCCAGTATAGTAATGAGGAAAGCAATAGCCAGATCCCACGTGCGGTGGCTCGGTATCGACTCTGACTTAGAGTCCTGTGTACGGCAATGCAGCATTTGTGCTCAGTTGAGCAACGTGCCCAGAGAGGCACCACTAAGTTTGTGGTCCTGGCCCTCCAGACCGTGGTTGAGGATCCATGTCGACTATGCGGGCCCGTTTCTTGGTAAAATGTTCTTCGTGGTGGTGGATGCTTTTTCAAAATGGATTGAATGTGAAATATTGTCGGGAAGCACCGCCACCGCCACCGTTGAAAGCCTGAGGACCATGTTTGCCACCCACGGCCTGCCTGACATACTGGTCAGTGACAACAGGCCATGTTTCACCAGTGCCGAATTTAAAGAATTCATGACCCGCAATGGGATCAAACATGTCACCTCGGCCCTGTTTAAACCAGCCTCCAATGGGCAGGCAGAGCGGGAAGTGCAAACCATCAAACGCAGCCTTAAACGAGTCACAGAAGGCTCACTCCAAACCCACCTGTCCCGAGTACTGCTCAGCTACCTCACGAGACCCCATTCACTCACAGGGGTGCCTCCGGCTGAGTTGCTCATGAAAAGGACACTTAAAACCAGACTCTCGCTGGTTCACCCCAGCCTGCACGATCAGGTAGAGAGCAGGCGGCAGCAACAAAATGTAAACGATGGTTGCTCCACTGTGTCAAGGGAAATTGATCTGAATGACCCTGTGTATGTGCTAAACTATGCACATGGTCCCAAGTGGATCGCAGGCATGGTGATAGCTAAAGAAGGGAATAGGGTGTTTGTAGTCAAACTAGACAATGGACAAATTTGCAGAAAGCACCTGGACCAAAAGAGGCTGCGGTTCACAGACTGCCCTGAACAACCCACAGCAGACACCACCTTTTTCGAGCTCACAACACACACCCAAAGGATCAACGACACCATGCCGGACCAGGAAATTGAACCCATCAAGTCCAACAGCCCAGCAAGGCCAGGCTCACCTAGCAGCCCTGCAGGGCCAACAACACGCCAGCCCAGCGAGGGTATAGCCAACAAACCAGAACAGACATTTGTACCGAGGCGGTCCACCAGGGAAAGAAAGGCTCCCGACCGCCTCACCTTGTAAATAGTTTTCACTTTGACTTTGGCGGGCGAGTGATGTTGTGTATGTGTAAAGCATGCACTCCCATGTTCCGCCACCAGGGAACTCATCCCCTGAAGTCCCAAGGGATCCCAACATCCATCGGGAGCACTGTATATAAGCCGGCCCCTAAGGCTTGTTCCTCAGTCTGGAGTGTCTTATTAAAGACTGAGGTCACTGTTACTTTAACCTCCCTGTGTGCAGCCTCATCTGTGTTAGGAACACAATAATTTCCACTGCGGCTCAGCTGGAGTTACAGCAGCAAAGTGAGAGCAACTCTGAGGAAATTCCTGGCCTAGCTATCTGTTTATCCTCAACCTTCATCATCTTTCCTTTCAGTGTATCATCTGCTGTTGAAACCCTTGTCCATGCCTCTAGACTTGACTATTCAAATGCTCTCCTGGCTGGCCTGTCATGTTCCACCCTCCATAAACTTAAACTCATCCAAAACTCGACTGCCCGTGTCCTAACTCACACCCATCACCCCTGTGTTTGCTGACTTACTTTGGCTTCTGGACCGACAACTCCTCTATTTTAAAATTCTCCTCCTTGTTTTCAAATCCCTCCATTGCCTCGCCCTCGCCCTCCCTCTCTCTGTAATCTCCAGCCCTACAACTGTTTGAGATCTCTGCGCTTCTCCAATTCTGGCACCTTGCTCATCCCCGATTTTAATCGCTCCACTATTGGCGGTCGTGCCTTCAGCTGCCAAGGCCCCGAGCTCTGGAATTCTGTTTTTTTTAATGATGTTAGTTAAGGGATAATTATTGGCCCAGGACACAGGGGATAACTCCCCTGCTCTTCTTCTAAATAGTGCCATGGGATCTTTTAGGTCCACCTGTGAGAGCAGACGGGGCCTCGGTTGAATGCCTCATCTGAAAGACGGCATTCTGTGATTCGATTGCAAGTCCCCTCCCGACCCACATTATTATCCCAGGCTAAGGGGTTAAAATCGTTGTGTGTGTCTGAGGCCCAAGGGTCTGAGTATATATGAGCCTGGCAGTCTGCAGGTGTATATGCACCTGGTCCTTGGCAGTCTAGTGGCAACATTAATGTGCAAGGTTAAAGCACATGGGATTGTGGATAGTGTGCTGACGTGGATTGAGAACTGGTTGTCAGACAGGAAGCAAAGAGTAGGAGTAAATGGGTACTTTTCAGAATGGCAGGCAGTGACTAGTGGGGTACCGCAAGGTTCAGTGCTGGGGCCCCAGCTGTTTACATTGTACATTAATGATTTAGATGAGGGGATTAAATGTAGTATCTCCAAATTTGCGGATGACACTAAGTTGGGTGGCAGTGTGAGCTGCGAGGAGGATGCTGTGAGGCTGCAGAGTGACTTGGATAGGTTAGGTGAGTGGGCAAATGCATGGCAGATGAAGTATAATGTGGATAAATGTGAGGTTATCCACTTTGGTGGTAAAAACAGAGAGACAGACTATTATCTGAATGGTGACAGATTAGGAAAAGGAAAGGTGCAACGAGACCTGGGTGTCATGGTACATCAGTCACTGAAGGTTGGCATGCAGGTACAGCAGGCGGTTAAGAAAGCAAATGGCATGTTGGCCTTCATAGCAAGGGGATTTGAGTACAGGGGCAGGGAGGTGTTACTACAGTTGTACAGGGCCTTGGTGAGGCCACACCTGGAGTATTGTGTACAGTTTTGGTCTCCTAACTTGAGGAAGGACATTCTTGCTATTGAGGGAGTGCAGCGAAGGTTCACCAGACTGATTCCCGGGATGGCAGGACTGACATATCAAGAAAGACTGGATCAACTGGGCTTGTATTCACTAGAGTTCAGAAGAATGAGAGGGGATCTCATAGAAATGTTTAAAATTCTGACAGGTTTAGACAGGTTAGATGCAGGAAGAATGTTCCCAATGTTGGGGAAGTCCAGAACCAGGGGTCACAGTCTAAGGATAAGGGGTAAGCCATTTAGGACCGAGATGAGGAGAAACTTCTTCACCCAGAGAGTGGAGAACCTGTGGAATTCTCTACCACAGAAAGTTGTTGAGGCCAATTCACTAAATAAATTCAAAAAGGAGTTAGATGTAGTCCTTACTACTGGGGGGGATCAAAGGGTATGTCGAGAAAGCAGGAATGGGGTACTGAAGTTGCATATTCAGCCATGAACTCATTGAATGGCAGTGCAGGCTCGAAGGGCCGAATGGCCTACTCCTGCACCTATTTTCTATGTTTCTATGTTTCTATGTTCTATGTTTCTAACATATCTTTGTTGAGACCAGAAATGTTAAGCCTCATGAAGCTGCAAGCTGATATTGCTAGAATGCTCCGTTCCAGAAAAGGCCTTGTTATTGGAACTGATTTATTTTGTTTCTCCATCTATCTCACATTGTCTTCCGGCCCTTGCATGTCAATCGCCATACCACATGTTCCTACCGTCAGGAAGCTGGGAGTATCTGGGTCACAGAAATGTTTATAATTGTGCTCACCGGCATACTCCGACCATCTGTTAGGAGGTGCTATTGAAACAGAATAAAAACAGATAAGCACCTTTTTTTCTTGCTTTTTTCCCCTCCAATATGCTGCAGAGAAGCTGAGCAAATCAGTCCCCAAAAAAGTAATAAAAATATGTGAACTTTTGGAGCGAGTTACTTAAATAGGGAACAGCTGTAATAGGTCGCAAAGGATCAGATGTGGTAAGAAAGCAAAGAAAGAGGCCAAGAAGGATTTGAGATAGCAACACAAGTATACGGCTGTTACTGGTGCATCTAATGTTACCAACAAATTGGCTGCAATTTGCTTCTGCCTGGGACTTGTAGTCTACATCAGAATTAGACATGTATGGGTGTGATTCTGGTCTGATAACTATGGCGGTTAGTTGAGAGAGAAAATACAAAATTACCTGCCTCATTATTAATAATTATATTTTACAAAATCCTTTAGGTTGCATTTTTTGACAGAATAGCAAATAATACAGATGGAAATTAAAGCATAATTTTCAGGAGGAAAGCAAACTGTGGCTTATGACCCTTTTAAAATGACCGATGTTTAGGGGATGTAATTTTAGGTTTTAGGAAAGTTTATTTATTGATGTGGTTTTTGTTCTGTATAATATATAAACTACTCTTTGATGTGTAGTTTACTTATCTTGAATAAACTTTTACAACTTTACAAGTAGTAATTGTGAACATGATGCCAGAGTCACAGACGGAAACCAATTGACTTACTGGCTCAATGGCACTATATCAGATTTCCTTGAAAATTCCCAGAGCACAACCTTGAATAAAAGTCTTAAGTTTTGGCCACTTTGATCTTATACATGTTGCAAAACAGCTTTTCACAGCAATCAGGGGACTAGGTAATAATTCATGCCGCAGGTATTCTGCAGAACAAAGTTGAACAATGTTCAAGTGTCCTAAAATTTCGCTCATCGGCCCGTTTAGTAAATAGTCTATTTTGGAAATGTATTTTTCTGTTTCTCTTTGAACTGAAACATCAAAAATAATTCCAATTGTGTTGTATGTTTTATTTGAGCTACATTTGCAACTCCTCATTTGTTTCCCCGCCACGATCTCTCCACCATTATGTTCTCGCTTTCACTTATGAAAGGTCGGGGGTTTGGGTGGTGAGGGCTGGTGGTCTCTGTTGAGGTTTCTCCACACTTCCATCAATGACATTCCATGGTTGTCTAACCAAGTGTGTGTGTTGCTGTGTAAGTGGACTTTCTGCCCCACTGCTCTGGCCTAGGGGTTGCGCCATCTAGTGGCCTGGAGGAATGCCCTAACTTGCCCACTGAGCTTCAGTGCCAGGCAGGGTCTGGGACTTCCTCTTGGACCCTCCTCAATGGGATTGCAGTGCTCTGCTCTTTCTAGCAATGCCAGGTGGTTTGCAATTCTAAGGACCTCAGTGATTTCACAACCTGTCAACTGCTGCGCTGCAGCAGGAATATTGTTGCTGGTTTTGTGAGGTAGGCGGACAACATTAATGAGAAAACAGAGCCACCAGGAAGTAACGTTTGTGAATATATCTGGGGATTGCTGTAATGCTGTCAAAACAAAAGGTGTTTTTTCCCTCATTTGTCTCCCTTCAGAGAGGTCACAAATTTGGAAATAAGTGGAACCCTCCCCCGCGAATATTACTTCCTCTTTGAGGTTTCAATCTTTGCAGTTTAAAACATTTATTTTTAGATTTTGGCTTTTTAGTTGCAATGCTGTTGTGTGAGAACTCAAAGTAATATTAAGAACATAAGAAATAGGAGCAGGAGTAGGCCATTTGGCCCCTCGAGCCTGCTCCACCATTCAATAAGATCATGACTGATTTTCTATCTCAACATCCCCCCCCAACCTGGCCAAGAAACAGGCGACACCAGGTTACATTGGGCCACCAGTATTTCTGCATTGACTTGTGGGGATGGAACTTCTAACTGTCTCTTACAAGGCAAATAACGAGCAGGGGTTGTGGACTTCTGAAGCTGTGAGTTCCCGTGACTGAACGTCAGTCATGTGGGAGTCAGCAATGGAGGGCGACCTCCAGGAATTGCACCGGTGGAATTTCAAGGCCAGTGTTTCTGTGAGAGGGTTGTGGAGTTGGATGTGGGACAATGAATTGTTGAGGTAACTTTCGGGGAAGTGATTGGCTGTTGTTCTACATAAGGACATAAGAAATAGGAGCAGGAGTAGGCCATACGGCCCCTCAAGCCTTCAATAATTCACTTTCCCGCACTATCCCCATATCCCTTGATTCTTTTAGAGCCCAAAAATCTATCGCTCTCTGCCTTGAATTTGCTCAACGACTGAGCATCCTCTGGGCTAGAGAATTCACAACCCTCTGAATGAAGAAGTTTCTCCTCATCTTAATCCTAAATATCTAACCTCTTATCCTGAGACTGTAAGCCCTGATTCTAGATATTCCAGCCAGGGGAAGCAGCCTCTCAGCATCTTCATATTGAGCATGAGCGGTTTCCACCATGAGCAGAGACATGGGCATGGTCTGTGGAATCGATTAATAATGTTCCATCGGGCTATAATCGTTTGCTCCTTAAAATAGGAATATATTTTATGCATTGATAATGCTACATTACTAGGTCCAAAGATTTTTGATTATAATGATTCTACAAAGTCCCAGTATATGCACGCACAGTATATATTTACTGTTGTGGATTGCTTAACATTTTGGATTAAAGTGATTTAATTTGATCTGAAATGATCATCAGAACAAAACCCCTTTGCTACAGGGAGTGACACATTTAAATGAGATTTTTTTGTGATACAGTGGAACAGGGTGATTTATTTGATATGGAGCAAGGATTAGGTGACTTTAACATATTCATACGGCCAAATGCTAAATTTAACATTCAGCTATGGTCTGTGTGCACTTTAAAAATACAACTATGCCTGTCTTTCTGATGAAACGTTAATCTGCCGTCAGGTGGTTGTAAAAGATCCCATGGCATTGTTTAGAAGAAGAGCAGTGGAGTTATCCCCGTGTCCTGGGCAGTTTTATTCCCTCAACGAGTATCACTAAAAAAGCAGATTATCTGGTCATTATCACATTGCTTTTGTGGGATCTTACTGTGTGCAAATTGCCTGCCATGTTTCCTAAATTACAACAGTGACTACACTCCAAAAGCTGCAAAGTGCTCTGAAACATCCTTATGTTGTGAAAGGAGCTCTATAAATACAAGTCTTTTTATAGCTAGCATTGCAATCACGAGAATATGGGATCTATGGAGTACTCCACAGGTGGGGATTGATGGTATGTCACTCCTGCATGTTTGTCACAGATTTGGGGGATATCTTCTGCGATTCCCCATTTTCTGGAATCCTGGTATGACCCCATGCCATTAAGGTCAGATGCTTTCCTACTGAATGGGAGGGAGATTCAATGACAACTTGCATTTATATAGCGCCTTTAACGTAGTAAAACATTCCAAGCGTTTCACGGAAGCATAATCAGGCAAAGATTTAACACCAAGCCACAAAAGGAGATATTAGGACAGGGGACCAAATGCTTGGTCAAGGAGGTAGGTTTTAAGGAGAGTCTTAAAGGAGGAAAGAGAGGTAGAGAGGCAAAGAGGTTTAGGGAAGGAATTCCAGAGTTTTGGCAGCTGAAGGCACGGCCACTAATGTGAACCAATTAAAATCGGGGATGCACAAGAGGCCTTAATTGGAGGAATGCAAAGATCTCAGAGGGTAGTCGGGCTGGAGGAGTTTACAGAGATAGGGAGGGGCGAGGCCACAGATGGATTTGAAAACAAGAATAAAGATGAGAGAGGTGGAGAGATTCAGTGAGTTAGTCACCTCAGGTTACTTTGTGCTCTTTCTAACAGCATTAGCCAAAGCCTTGGAGAAAGCTGTGTGTTTGTCCTCTTGGCTGGGAAACAAATAAGATATCGTTTTAAGATCCTTTTATTCCCCTTCAGTTTTTTCTTTCATTGCCCTGAAGACATTAGCTGTTGCTTGAGGCACCACACACACACTCCAGCAGCTCACGTCACACTCCTCTGTGTGCACACACAGTTAATGCCAGCAGGCTATTCTGCTGTGAGCCCTCAGCAAAATATAGAGAAATGAAATGGCCATAAAAAATGAAAGAGTAAAGAGGCAAGAGTTGGACTCTCTTTACACCATTGACCTGATAATCACTGAGTGACAAAGTCGTTGGGTCATTGCTCGCGATTAAACTCCCATTGTGGTTTCTCTATTTATTTATTTAGTTAATTATTTATGATTCTCATAGGCTGTGGGACTATGGTGCTAAATAATTGAATTGTCCTCCTGTGTACACCTGACTGGGGTAAGGAGCATTCCTGTGTCAGCATCGTAATTTAATACGTGGGCACAACAATACAACTAATATTTTAAGTTGAAGGAATGGCCTCGACTGCATCAGATAACATTTGTGTTCTCCACACTTGCAGCCCAAATTTTTTTAGAGCTAAGGCCACTTGAATTAGTTGCTACTAGTTCCTCAGTACTGGTGGGAGAGAGAGGGTGTGTGGAGAAGGATAGCGTCTATTTGTAGCATTTACACTAAGAGCTACGATCGAGCTTTCCCGCAGTTATCACTTTCATGCCGTGCACTTTGTGCTGTACAAGGTGAAGAATGACAATGCCAGGAAGTTCAGCATTAAGTGGATCCTTGAATCAGTACAATAACAAGTCTCACAGAACGAGGAAGAACATGAACAATATGCCAAAGCATGGGATCGTGCCATGCGATTGCACTGCAACCTGCCTCATCTCTGGGGAAATCCTAAAACTTTGTACATCTTTATTTAATTTTAAAAAAATATACTTAGAGGGATGCGGGACTTCAGTTATGTGGAGAGACTAGAGAAGCTGGGATTGTTCTCCTTGGAGCAGAGAAGGTTAAGGGGAGATTTGATCGAGGTGTTCCAAAATCTTGAAGGGCTTTGATAGAATAAATAAGGAGAAACTCTTTCCACTGGCAGAAAGGTTGGTAACCAGAGGATTCAGATTTAAGATGATTGGCAAAAGAACCAGAGGTGAGATGAGGAGAAATTTTATTACGCAGCGAGTTGTTGTGATCTGGAACGCACTGCCTGAAGGGGGCTGGAAACCGATTCAATAATAACTTTCACAAGGGAACAGGATACTTGAAGGGGGAAAATGTGCAGGGCTATGGGGAAAGAGCAGAGGAATGGGACGAATTGTATAGCTCTTTCAAAGGGTTGGCACAGGCATGATGGGCTGAATGGCCACCTTCTGTGCCATATCATTCCCTGGTTCTATGAACAGGACTTGTAGAATGACAGTCCTCTTCATTTCTGAATACGGTCATTGCCTAAGTAATACTGGGATACTATATTTATACAACTCCTGGTCCTGCCTGACTAGTGCCTGTTGGCCATGTACAATGCACTGGTGATTCACTCATTAGGTGTCACTTTACACACCTGTGCTGCCAACAGGACACCTCCCCCATTGGCTAACCCTTTTTGAATTTCAGGCTTGCATTGGCCAGAATTTTCTGACCAATTTAACAGAAAGAAAAAAGAAAGAACTTGCATTTATATAGCACCTTTCACAGCCTTAGAACACCCCATAACGTTTCACAGCCAATGAAGTACTTTTGAGGTGTAGTCACTGTTGTAATGTAGGAAATATTAGTCACAAAATAATATAAAATAATACAGGAAATAATAGTCGCAAAATGATGTGGCGTGCATGCCAGAATTTTCAATGATGTGCTGCCAAAGAGTACACTAGTATCCAATGTGGTATTCTGGACTTTGCATCCGATGCCAGTATTTGGGATCTGTTTGCAAGTCACCTGCCCATCCTGCACTCCAGTGCAGTGCTGAAACGTTAAACCGAGGCCCCATTTGACCTCTCAGGTGGATGTAAATAATCCCATGGCACTATTTTGAAGCAGAGCAGGGGAGTTCTCACCAGTATCCTGGCCGATATTTATCCCTCAATCAACATCACTAAAACAGATTATCTGATCATTAATCTCATTGCTGTTTGTGGGAGCTTGCTGTGCACAAACTGGCTGCCGTGTTTCCGACATTAAAACAATGACTACACTTCAAGAGTACTTCATTGGCTGTAAAGTGCTTCGGATGTCTTGAGGCGGTGAAAGGTGCTATATAAATGCAAATTCTTTCTTTATCAGGAACCACAGGGTTGAGTACAGGAAAAGTAGAGTTCTTATGGATTATCCCAACTAAGCTCAAATGAATGTGCTTTCCTGCACCACAATAGCATTCTCAGTGCACAACTAAGCCATCATGAAGGCTGGTCTGAGTGACGCTAATGCATTAATGGGAAATTATGGTCTGTTATAATATTGTAGACTTAACGGTCATTGGGACTGAATTAAGACGACATAAGATTGGGGCCATTTAGTGGCTGTGTATTGCTGCAGCAATGGATTGCACCAGGTCACAGGGCTGGGATTCCTAATATGCCTGATGGTCAGGGCAATGCTGAGAGGATGTGAGGTGTTTAGAAACATAGAAAATAGCTGCAGGAGTAGGCCATTCGAACCTTCGAGCCTGCACCACCATTCAATACGATCAAGGCTGATCATGCAACTTCAGTACCCACTCCTGCCTTCTCTCCATACCCCCTGATTCCTTTAGCCGTAAGGGCCACATCTAAGTCCCTTTTGAATATATCCAATGAACTGGACTCAACAACTTTCTGCGGTAAAGAATTCCACAGGTTCACAATTCTCTGAGTGAAAATGTTTCTCCTCATCTCGGTCCTAGATGGCTTACCCCTTATCCTTAGACTGTGACTCCTGATTCTGACAAGGCAATCAGGCAAATTTTATTGCGGGGTGTAGAATGGGCGATAGTGAATCGGTTGCTTAGTAAAACTGCATCAGGTTTTATTTTCCATTCAAGTGGGGTGGGGTGTAAAGTGGGCGGCTAATTCACTCTCGCCCGTTTTATACCCGCATTAGGAGTTAAAATGACCCCCATTGAGTTAAAATTAAAGCAAGCCTGTACATGAACCACTCACATACACCATGCGGAGATTAGGTACAAGGACCTTTGGCAGGGATCTAGGAGCAGCTCATCTGCTCACCCTCTTGGGTGAGAAATGGTCTTTAGCAGGAAATAAACATTACGTTTGAACAATTTACAAATTGGGGCACTATTTTACTTTCAAAAAATCCTGTCCAAACCAATTTTGCTAGAGATCCATAATATTTACTAGAGGGTGACATTTATTTTCCCATCTAGACCCTGAAATGAGGGAATGTAGTGCAGTTCGTTGGGCTCAAATCCCAACCTGACCAACATCCACACTCACCTGCACCAGCTGTGTGAGTCTCATTGGTTTTTGACTTGGTCCCCTGATTTTTACAATTCTTGTCCTTGTTTACAAATCCCTCCATGGTCTCACCCCTCCCTATCTCTCTAACCTCCTGCAGCCCTCCAATCCTCTGAGATATATGCGCTCCTCCAACTCTGACCTCTTGCGCATCCTTGATTATAATCGCTCCACCATTGGTGGTCATGCCTTCCGCTGCCATGGCCCTAAGCTCTGGATTTCCCTCCCTAAACCTCTCCACCTCACTTTCCTCCTTTATGACGCTCCTTAAAACCTACCTCTCACCTGTCTTAATATCTCTTTATGTGGCTCGGTGTCAATTTTTGTTTTATAACGCGCCTGTGGAGTGCCTTGGGACGTTTTACTGTGTTAAAGACACTATCTAAATGCAAGATGTCGTTAATGGAGTAAATGCAAGGCAGCTTCTGTCAGCCAATCACAAGAGAAGTTTCCTATCTTCCTGCTTGAGGTAGGAAGTATGAGGGCAATAACCTGTAGTGCGGACATAATTTGTTTAGTTTTTGGGGGAGAAATGTGAAGGGCAATTGGGAGTATTGAAAACAGTAAGAGAATAGTGGATGGCTGGGAATGATTACAAGGTAGTAAACTAATCAAAGGGTTCAAATGAGGTCACAAATGGAGAGAGCTTTGCTTGGCATCTGTTTAAAATAAATATATACTGCTTTAATGTTACAGCATAATGCATCCTTGATGTGTGACGGACATTTTAAGCAGAGAATGAACAACTGTAATATCATTGGCTCAGAAATTCCGACCTCCCGGGTCTGTACGGAGTGTGTACGGACCCGGGAAGGCATCGCAAAAGCCGGTTTTCAACGCATCTCGGCAGCCAGGACATTTGCACAGGCACGGTTGCCATATTTACCCATATCTTGCCCAGCGGATGTCCTGGAAACTTTTGCGCCTGATAAAAGCAGGCACATAGCCTACTTTTACAGGCATAAGAGTTTTAAAATGAACAAAAACATTCTAAATAAAATTTTGAAAACACATTTTATTGTTAAAAACTCTCCCCATTACAGTAAGTTTATTTTAAGCCATAATTTAAAACACTTAAAAAAAAAAAAATCGGAAAAAGAATAAAATTATATAGTGTATTTTTTCTATTAGAGTTTTGTGTGTTTTTAGGGGGTGTTTCTCATTCATAATAATGGAAACTCCAACTTATGAAGTTCCCATTATTATGAATGAGAACATACTTTACCTTGATTGGCTGCCCAGAGCCGTGTGACTCCAGCTCCAGCTCTACGGACGTCCACACGTGCACATGCTGCGACGCGCAGTCAGTGGAGGCCTCAGGACCGGGAAGTCGCATGGGCGCAGCAGGAACAGGCAGGTGCGCATCTTTTTGAACTTTTTCCCTCGATCGCCCGCGGGAAGCAGCCGACTGGGATTTCTGGGCCATTAGGGCAGGTTTATTCAGGAACAATATGCTGTCGATTAATCAGAATTCTGTGTTACACAAGGATGAAGAATACCATGTACAATACAAATGTTTGATTGCAATATCTCAAAAGATGTAATTCAATTTGAACTTTCTTTCACATATTCGTTGGATGTCAGATGACTGAGAAGTGTGAGCTGATACTGAGGGTAATAAGGTGGTTCTCTTTTCTGCCAGGAGAGGGAGCCATTGCTCTAGAAAACCTCAGCTTTTGACTGTCTATGGAATATTGTAGGTGAAAAAAAACAAATTAACACACTGTAATCCATGTTGACTTTAGCATTGTGGGAGCCCACTTCATAATACACGCTTTCCTTCATTGGTACCATGACTTAATGTTAGCTTGCTAGCCCTATCTCTGGAACCTCTTCTGCGCTCCTCCAATTCTGGCCTCTTGCGCATGCACGATTTTAATTGCTCCACCATTGGTGGCCGTGCCTGCAGCTGCCTTGGCCCTAAGCTCTGGAATTCCCTCCCTAAACCTCCCCAACTCTCCACCTCTCTCCTTCTTTGAGATGCTCCTTAAAACCTACCTCTTTGACTAAGCTTTTGATCACCTGTCCTAATATGGTGTCAAATTTTGTTTGATATCATACCTGTGAAGCGCCTTGGGACATTTTACTACTTTAAAGGCGCTGTATAACTGCAAGTTGTTGTTGCTGTTGTTTGCATCTGATTGCAACAGACCACTTTGATTTTAGATTCTGATCTCTGAGATTCAGAAAGCTATGTCTCCATTTGGGTTTGGGTTTCCGATTGGGCGCTTTAAGAAAAAAAATGGAGTGTAGAACTTTTTAAATCACGCAACTCTGCTTTCTTATCTACTTGATTGCAAAGCTGATACCTGAAGTACAAACCCAGATAGATTAGAATCATAGGGCCTGAAATTAGTGGACTTACCATCCGCTGCCGCCGAGTTTTCTGGGCGGTCTCCCCTCCGAGCGAGTTTGGTGGAGTCCTCCCACTGGCGGGGAGAGAAGACCGCTGGGGACTGTCTACTGGCGTGCAACGCCCAGAAGTGTCCCCCCAACCATCAAGCTGCCAGTTTGATCCGGTCTGGGGAAAAGACTGCAGCATGGAGGCAGGTCTGACCTCAACGGTAAGTATGAGGACCTGCAAAAAAAGGTTAGTCCACTTCTTTTCTTTCTTTTTTTTTTGCAGGGATTTAGGTGGATGGAGTCCCCTGAAGGATTTCTGGTGGTTTTTTTTTAATGCTTTGAAAATGTTTTATTTGATCAGTTCCCCACTCCCTGGGCCTGACTCAATCCTCGGCGGTACTTTGCCGAGGAATGCTTTTGCCGCCGAGAATAGGAGCTGCCACCCAGATTCGGCGTGTAAGTCCCATTTTTGCCGCCGGGCAGTCTTTCCCAGATTTTTTCATGGAACTTCCGCCCAAAGTCGCGTCAGGATCTCAGCGGCTCTTTGAGCAGTACTTGGGCAGAACTTCGCTTTCACCAATTTCGGGCCCACAGGAGGGCCGTCTGTGCCGGCTCTTTGAAGGAGCTATTAGTCCCACTCCCCTGCACTTTCCCCATCGCCCTGCAAATGTGTGTGAATATTGGAATCATCACTTAATTTGGCTTTGAACACAGTAAGGTGGCGATATCCTCTATTTAGCCAAGAGTGCTGAAGAAGGGTGACAGATAAGACATGGCAGGTGTGAATGAGGGCTCGTGTCCACCTGGCAGGGCGCCCTTTGTTAGCGAGTTGAGATTTAATGCTGTGCTAATGGCCTAGAAATCCCAGTAGGCTGCTACCTGCGGGCAAGCGACTGAAATAGGGAAAAAAGATGCGCACTTACCTGAACCTGCTGCGCCCACGAGAAATCCCGGCCCTGAGGTCTTCACTCACTGTGCGTCGGAGCGCGTGCACGTCGGGACGTCCATAGAGCTGGAGCTGCAGTCACATGGCTCTGGGCAGCCAATCAAGGTACTGTATTTTCTCATAATAATGGGAACTCCGTAAGTAGGAGTTCCATTATTAGGATTGAGAAAGCTCCCCCAAAACTAATAAAAAATAGAAAAAATACACCACATATTTAACATTAATTTAAATTAAAGTTATTTATGTCATAAAAAATATATATATTTTTCCGATTTAAAAAAAAGTTTTTTTAATTAAGATTTAAAATAAACTTACCGTAATGAGGAGGGTTTTTAACAATAAAATGTGTTTTTAAAATTTTATTTTATGATGTTTTTGTATGTTTTAAAACTCTTACGACTGTAAAAGTAGACTATGCACTTGCTTTTATCAGGCGCAAGAGTTTTCAGGACATTTGCTGGGCAAGATATGGGTAAATACCGCAATCCTGCCCTTGCAAATGTTCTCGCTCCTGAGATACGGAGGATCTGTCAAGCTAGAGCTTGACAGATCAGAAAAGCTGATTTTCAGCGCATACGCATTGCGTGCTGAAAACCGGCTTTTACGATGCCTTCCCGGGTGCGTAGACACTCAGTATGGACCCGGGAGGCCGCGATTTCTGGGCCAATAATTCAGGTGGCATTGCAGCACCCTCACCAGACTTCAGAAACAGTGCTCACAAATGTGGCAGCAGGAAAGGAGTGCTTTCTGTGATGCAGGTGGTGACATTTATACAGCTCAATTCCGTTTAACACAGGTTCATCACAAAGTGTCATTTAATCACTCCAGCGTTCCACCCGTTAACAGAACTTCTCTTTTGTTCTTTCACCCCTCTCCCCTTTCCCTGCCTCTGTACTTGTTTAAAACCTGTTACATCTCTAACAGTTCTGATGAAAGGTCATCGACGTGAAATGTTGGCCAGAATCTTCCCAGCCCTGCGAGTGCGGGTTTGGAGGTGGGCCCGCTGTCAAAATGGCCGAGATTGACAACGGGGTGGAAGTCCGCTCTGAACCCGCCTCCGTCTCAGTTTCTCAACTGCCGATCGCAGACCCGACACCAAGCGGCGGGCCAGTCAATTAAGATGCTTAAGAGGTTATGTAAAAGGATTTTACCCAGACATTTACCATTTTACCAAGTTGTCAACGAGTTTGCCGTCCCTCGGGTTTCACGCCAGTTAGGTTTGTCGGATTCTCAGTGACTCTCCTTTGCTTTGACGAGTTGACATTTGCAGAAGTGGTATAAAAGCTACTATTTCACAGCCGTTCCCTTTTCAATCTCAGAAGCTCAAGCCTTCAGGATTTGGAAGACAGTTTTGAGCTGTATACAGTTTGGAAGTGCTTGCAATGAACTCTCTATCCCATGCTACCTCCTTGGAGCGACCTCCCTCATCATTGACAGATCGCTTCTGTCATCTCAACCTCGCCTGCCATCTATTCCAGCAGCACTAGTGCCCTTGAAAAAAATCTCACCTTGGTCTTCAGAATCCTCCCCCGATCAGTCCCAACACCAACACCACTAAACACACCAGCAGCACCAACAGCAATACCAACCTTCTCCGCAATCAGCTGATGCTGCCCAGGATACAGGGCATCAGCACCCGATCACATCGCTGTCAGGGGTGGCCTCACCATGGCCACATTTCCTTCACTTGATGCGCCAGGTTGGCACCACCCTACACCAGCAACATAAAGCATCTGTACAATGTCCAACCTATTCCTTTCACACTCATCACCATTGTGCAGAGGGGTACCCTTATGTCTCAACATTCACTACAACTCACTAAGCTACTTCGAAAGATGCACTCAAATCTGTCCAAGAACACAAAGTGTTCAAGCTAAAGATTTCAATGTTTGACAACACATTAGCAGAAACTCTCCATGCCTACCCTTGTGTGTTGTTAGTTGGTCTGATTGGACAAGGATCAGGATGAGGGTGACTGTGAGGGGTGGCTGGTGAGTTGGGGAAGTGATAATATAGATAGAAAGAGAGGGATGGGTGGAGGTGCAAGGAAAGTTGGTGTGAGTAAGGATGTGCAGGAGTAGGGTAGGGAAGGCAGAGTGATGGAGATGTGATGAGTGGCACAGCAGGATAAGGTTGAGTGTGGATTTTCAGTAATGTTTCGTGATCCACTGAGACCATTGAAAGGCTTGCACCACTGCAGTCTGAGCCTCCTGACGACATCCCTGCTTGTGCCCTCCTGAGCAGCTTGCAACCAGGCTGCGTTGGTGTTCTGTGGAGATCTCTTCTGCCCATTGGAAGAGAAGGGAACCTCCCTGTGTGCTGGCCAGGACCCTTGCAGGGCGGGCTTAACAAGCCCCATCAGCGTAAAATAAGATCAATGGAACTCCATGGAAGTGGGAATGGGGTTGCAGCCTGCCACTTATCTCAGCTGCACTTAACCAACCTCGGTAAGTAAAATCGCGGCCGTTAACTCCGTTTCTCTCTTCACAGATGCTGCCTGACCTGCTGAGTATTTCCAGCATTTTCTGCTTTTATTTCAGATTTCCAGCATCCGCAGTATTTTGCTGTTTATCACATAGTGCCTGTGTCATGCCCAGAACATCAATTTTTATAAATATTAATGTTAAAGAGCATGTGCCTCACAATACGCGATTTACCATTTTCATAAAAAGAAAGACTTGCATTTATATAGCGCCTTTCACGACCTCAGGATGTCCCAAGCGCTTTACAGCAAATGAAATACTTTTGCGGTGTTGTCACTGTTGTAACGTAGGAAACGCAGCAGCCATTTTGCGTACAGCAAGTGCCCACAAGCAGCAATGTGACAATGACCAGATAATGGCCCCAAGTTTCCACATGATTTGCTCCTGATTTTTAGGAGCAACTGGTGTAGAACGGAGTATCTTAGAAATCGGAATTCTCCACATTTAGTTTGCTCCAGTTCGAGTCAGGTTGAACAGTTTCACTTTGGAACAGAATTATTTTTTCAAAAGGGGGCGTGTCCGGCCACTGACGCCTGATTTCAAAGTTTCGTGAGTGAAAACTTACTCCAAACTAACTTAGAATGGAGTAAGTGAAGATTTTTGTACGCTTGAAAAAACCTTGTCTACACTTTAAAAAATCAGGCGCAGGTTACAAATTAGGCGTAGGGAACGAGGTGGGGGAGGGGGAGGGGGGGGAAGGGAAGTCATTAAATTCTACAATCAATCCTTAGTTATACTTATACAAATATTATACAAATAAATCCAATCTGAATAAAAATTTATAAGCAAAGAAAAGATTAAATAAACCATGTTCCTACCTGTGTGAAAGTGCTTCAGGCAGGCCTTTCATGTTGGAGACAGGCAGCGGTGTGGTGTCAGTGTCTCGACGGCAGCGGCAGCAAGCTTCGAGCTGAGCTGCAGTGCTTGAGGCAGGCCTTCATTCTCTTCGTGGCTGGCCACGAAGAAGCAGCACCGGACGGACCCGAGGCCATTCGGCCATGAGATATCAGCGGCGTCAGTGGCTGGCCGGCAGCCGAAGAATCAACGCAGGACACACGCAGCTCATTAAGGTTCTTGAGGCCATTCGGCCACACTTTAGGGGCGGCGTCAGTGGCTGGCCGGCAACCAAAGATACAGCAGCAGCCTTTGAGCTGTGAGGGGGACTGAGGCCATTTGGACAGGGAGAGGCAGCCACATCGACAGTTTTATATTTAAATTTGCAGAATGGGTGCTGCATTGTCAACACCACATATTATGCAATGGTTTGCCTAATATCTCCACTTCCTCATGCAAGAAATTCTTTGTTCTTGGTGGACGTTGATCCATTGCAAAGTTGAATTGGCACTCTTATTTCTCCAAACACACAGTCCTTAATTTGCATGCACCAATGCAGCACCGGTTCTGCAAGTTTAGCAGTGAAAAGCTGAACTCACTGATTTCAGCAGGTGATTTATTCAGCAGTGCTGCTAAAAGCACTCCCTCACACACAGAAATATAAAAAAAAATTAAATTACAAGCCTTTGCAGGGGTCCAAGAAACAAATCTTCACTTTTTCTGCAGTATTTTTAAAAATGGCCGAGTGCCAATGTTTGTGTGAGACTGCGCGTGCGCGCACGCTCCAACGCGCACGCGCAGGGTTGCCGGCACCACGAAGGCTAATTTAAATTGTACCCGCCCCCTGCTGCTTAGAAAATCGGCGCGAGTGTTAGGCTCCGCCCTCTGCTGCGAAAAGCGCGCCGCGCCAAGCAGACATCGAGCTCCAAGGAGCTCGAAAATATCGGACTTTTTTTTTAGGCACCGTTTTCGGCGCGAAAAACAGGTGCCCAGCTCAGAGGTGCGCCGTTTTCGCCGCGGCACGAAACTTGGGCCACTGTTTTGTTTAGTTATGTTGACTGAGGGATAAATATTGGCCAGGACACTGGAGAGAACTCCACTGCTCTTCTTCGAAATGGTGGCCATGGGATCTTTTACGTCCACCTGAGAGGCCAGACGGGGTCTTGGTTTAATGTCTCATCCAAAAGACGGCACCTCCGACAGTGCAGCACTCCCTCAGCACTGCACTGAAGTGCCAGCCTGGATTATGTGCTGAAGTCACCGGGGGTGGGACTTGAACCCACAACCTTCTGACCCAGAGGTGAGTGTGCTGCCCACTGAGCCATGGCTGACATTGTACAGAATCAGCAGTTCAGTGTCTGGATCCACATTAACAGCAAACTAGTTTATGGCGCTTTTGTTTTCTCCAGTCTCAAAACATAATTCTTTGTGAAGTTCATTGAAAAATGACTCTAACTACTTTCAGTTAATGTGGTTTTTTCGATTTACTCCTACCCATTTCACTAAAGGGAAACAATTTGAAGATGAAAAATATTCTTAATATGTTTGAACAACAGGAAATTTAACGTGGAGAACAACAGATGGCTGAGAGTAGTGTGTGTTATAGCCTTGAATGCATTCCCAGACATTTCTTGTGCTTTCAGTTATAAACAGTTAGTTCTGGTTTTTATGTTAAGAGTCTTTGTGTCGGAGCTCTGCTTTGTCGGATTTTTGCATCTTTCGTCGAGGAGCCATTTTTGGTTTTATTTTTGCGCTGGGCTTTTGTTAGTGGTCACGAAGGATTCACAATTCTCCCTTTCAACAAATAGCAGGAGTAGACTTGTTTTTCTTTGTAATTAATGACCCGCTAATGAAATTGTGCGGATGTGCAGTTTCGGAGAAGTGCGATTTCTGAGAGCGTTATTCTGTTAGCGGCCATTAATTACGCTCTTCCCCCTTTTATTAAAAGATTAATTTCACCCCCACCTCCGGGTTTGTAAATGGCTTTTTTCTGGGGAGGGCATTTACAAGATTATGGTGTTAAACCAGAGGACTTTTACTTCTCTAGCAACAGGAGTCCAATGTTAGGAGCAGAAAACTGCAGGAGCGAGAATCACTGTCATAAGAACGTAAGAATTAGAAGCAGGAGTAGGCCATAGGGCTCCTCTAGCCTGCTGCGCCATTCAGTAAGTTCATGGCTGATCTCCTACCTCAACTCCACTTTCCACATGATGATTCCCTTGGAAACCAAAGATCTAGCTATCTCAGCTTTGAATATACTCAATGTTTCAGCACCCATAGCCCTTTGGGGCAGAGAATTCAAAAGATTCACAACCCTCTGAGTGAAGAGATTTCTCCTCATCTGAGTCTTAGATGGTTGACATCTCATCCTGAGACTATGCCCCCTAGTTCTGGGCTCTCCAGCCAGGGGAAATAACCTATCAGCATCTTCCCTGTCAATCTCCCTCAGAATCTAATAAGTTTCAATGACCGCCTCTAAGGCAAGTATGTCCTTCCTCAGATAAGGAGATTACAACTGTGCACAGTCATCATCATCATCATAGGCAGTCCCTTGAAGCGAGGATGATTTGCTTCCACGCCAAAAAGGGATGAGTTCACAGGTGTTTCAATGAAGGACCTAATATTCCAGATCCCGAACTACATCATGAAGGGTGGAAGATGCCTGTGCGTGGATTTTTTTAACGTGTGGTGGCCGTTGCACACCACCCACCACACGGGCTTGACAGAGTTAGGTCTTGGTCCAGTGGCAAGGATTACCCAAAACTAACTGGAGGCCAGCTCTGCTGCACAGACCGAGCACGCACACATATCGCAGTGTGGGCTGGCCCATGCTGCCCCTGGGCCCTCGCCTCTTCTGGGCCCCAGACTCACGCCTCTCCTGGGCCCCGGTCACTTCCCTCTACGGACTTTTGTCGCTCTTTCGCCCCTCCTGCTGTGCCTGCCCGCACTGCAATCAGTGACCTGGCTTCGTAGCCGTCGCCCTCCTGCAGCAGCACGCGTTGCTCCCTGCAGTGGTATGCCGCAGTACGCTGCTGCCTCCAATGGCCCCGGCCTGCTGATGGTCTTGCAGGTCGGGACCGCGTCAATTTCTGGGCCGCACGCTGCTCCCTCCACTGGCCCCGGCCACCAATGCACAGTACTGTGCACAGTACTCCAGGTGTGGTCTCACCAAAGCCCGGTACAATTATAGCAAGACTTCCTTACTCTTGTACTCCAACCCCTTTGCAATAAAAGTCAACATGCCATTTGCCTTTCTAATTGCTTGCTGTACCTGCATACTAACTCACTGTGTTGCCTGTACGAGGACACCTTAAACTCGCTCTGAACACCAACATTTAATAGTTTCTCATCATTTAAAAAATATTCTGTTTTTTATTCTTCCTACCAACGTGAATAACCTCACATTTCTCCACATTATACTCCATCTGCCACCTATTGCCCACTCACTTAACCTGTCTAGATCCCTTTGCAACCTCTTTGTGTCCTCCTCACAGCTTACTGTCCCACCTAGCTTTGTATCATCAGCAAGGATACCTTGCACTCAAGACCTTGCTAGAACCTAGGGAATTTTGGAACATCCCAACCAATGCATCCACTATCTCTGCAGCCACCTCTTAGAACCCTAGGATGTGGGCCGTCAGGTCCAGGGGATTTGTCAGCTTTTAGTCCCATTAGTTTCTTAAGTACTTTCCTCTACTGAAATTAATTACTTTAAGTTCCTTACTCTTGTTAGGCCCTTGGTTCCCCACTATTTTACTGTTGCAGTGAGCAGGACAATCAGTTCCTATTGCAGGGTACAATCTTTTAAAAATCATTTTCTACCCAAATCCATTTCCCGCTGTGCTATTTTGGACCAGGAATTGACCCAATAATCTCTCAAATGCTTTGGCAGAGTCACCATTTACTGCACGAGATAGCAGTTGATTCCACAAGTAGATATGGATTCAAAATTTACTCTCAAAATAACGGTGAGGCTAATGGTGCTCACCATTATTTATGCGTCGGTGCCACAGCAACTTCCGGTGAGGGAAGATGCGCGATTAAATAGGAAATTGCAAAGTTGGAGTCCGAGATGCGCTGCTGCGCCATTAGCTTTGTGAAAATGACAAGTGGCTGTCCGACTCACCATTGAAATATATTGAACGGCGTGAAGTTGCTGCATTTGTGCGGTAGATAAGAACTAAACTCGCCATAGAAATTTAAGTCTTGTCCAGTTCAGTCTAAATATCCTTTTAACAACATGATAAATGTTAATTACTATCAGTCAACCTCTCTGCCATTGAAAATTAACTATTGCAAATGTGGAGTCTCATTCCTTCAGGTTTTAATTGCAGTTGGAGATTTAATTTAAAAAAAATTAGACCTTGTTTTACTTTTTCTTTCTGCAACTTTTTTCTCACTCTTAATCCAATCTTTCTTTCCCTCTCTTTGGGCCCAAGTTTCTCCAGGAGTTGCTCCTATTTTTTTGAGCAACTAGTTTTTTTTTTGGGGTATCTTAAAAATCACTATTCTCCACATTTAGTTTGCTCCAGTTCGTTCAGTTTTTTTTTAGTTCAGTTTTTTTTTCAAAAGGGGGCATTACCAGCCACTTAGGCTTGTTTTGGCCATTTAAGCAAGTTTAGCAAAAAATTACTCCAAACTAACAGGCCAGCATATGTGTCCACTTTTGTATGCTCAGAAAAACCTTGCGGAGACTTAATAAATCAGCACAGGTAGCCAGAGATGAGGAGGGGGAAAGGGAAGTGAGGGGATTTTCCAAAGCACTAAACACTTTCACAACAACATTAAAGAAGCATAAGTACATTTAAAGCATGAAGCACTAAACAAAGCAGTGCATTTAAAGCACCAAGCACGAAGTAAAGCACAAAAATAAGCATTCAATAACAAATAAAAAGTACAAGGAAACTGAGAGGACCTGCACCCAGGCTTACAAAGCACTAAACAAAGCACTAAAAGTAATAAGCAATTAATTAACAAATAAAAAATAAAAGGAACCCTGCACCTAAAGCACCAAGACCAAAGTAAGAAGCAATCAATCAATCAATAACAAATAGAAAATAGAAGTCCTACCTTTATGTGAAGGGAAGGGGGGGGGGAGAGGAGGGGGGAAGAGAGGAAGGGGAGAGAAAGGAGTGTGGAGAGAGAGAGGGGGGGAGAAAAGAGGGGGAGAGAGAGAGAGGGGATAGAGAGAGGGAGAGAGGAGGTGGGGGGTGAGGGGGGGAGAGAGAGAGGGGGTGGGAAGAGGAGGAGGGGAGGTGGAAGTACTCTCGATCAAATGGTACAATTCCTCTGGAAGGTCTGGAGCCAGCCCATTGGACTTCAGTATCCTGAGGATCTTGCTCCCAGTAACGAAATGCACCTGGGCAACACCATGGGAATCCCTTATTTTTGATTCAGTGAGCTTGGATTTTATTGTTTCAAGTTCTGAGTCCCTTCAATCTTTTCCGTTTGGAAGGCTGCTCCTGAATTGTATTCAACTGTCATTGTAACCCATGTACAAGCTGACCTAAGTTATACACCTTGAGAACATTGACCACAAGGGGGTGAACGTGTGGGAGACACTCCTAACCTGGACTTTCCTGTATAAATGGGGAAGCTCCACCCACTGTCTGCCTCTTGAGGTCTTGGTAATAAAAGTAACTGATCACAGAGTGACCTTCTCTCAACTATGGGCCTCGTGTGCATTTATGCTGTATAGTAAGGACATATTATTGGCGACGAGAAACTGGGATTTAAACCACGCGAGCATGGCCACTAGCAGCACAGAAGAGAGGTACTGTGTTGGTGATGTTTGGGACGACTTTATTGAGAGACTAAAGCAAAGTTTTGTCACTAAGGAATGATTGGGACAGGATTCGGCCGACAAACGCAGGGCTCATCTCCTGACCGTTTGTTGATCCAGAATGTACTCCCTGATGCAGGACCTTCTAGCGCCAGAGAAGCCGGCGGACAAGATGTTCGCAGAGCTCAGTAAGTTGATCGCAGAACACCTTAAACCGGCGAGCAGCATGCACATGGCGAGACACAGGTTTTACACGCACCGGCAGCGAGAAGGGCAAAGTGCTCCAGACATCGTGGCAGATCTCAGGTGACTGGTGAGCCTATGTAAGTTCCCAGATGCATGCAGAGCGGAGATGCTGCGAGACATTTTTTATTGAGGACATCGGGCACGCTGGGGTTTTCAAGAAACTGATTGAGACCAAAGACTTGACCTTGGAAGCGGCGGCTATGATAGCCCAGACATTTATCTCAGGGGAGGAAGAGACCAGAATGATGTATGCCAAAAATCTTGGCTCAAATGCGGCAAACGACCAAGCAGTCAAAATTGTTAACGCGGCACACAGTTCTCTAGGCAGACAAGGACAATCGGACATGCCCCAGCATGTAGTCGAACCTAAAGGGGGATTGCAACAGAGACAATGGCTAGCTGAACGGCGATTCATGCCATCGCAATGGACAATGTGGCCAGTAATGGGGCCATCAACACCTGTTAAAGGTGCGCTTAAGGACAGTTACAGAGACAGTCAGAGACGATCGACTGGTAATGGACCTTTTGTTTCCAACAACGGGTCCTCCAGCTCATGCTGGAGGTGTGGAGGCAAACACCCAGCCAGAGCTTGTAGGTATCAACAATATACCTGCAGAAACTGCAACGTCAGCGGTCACTTTTCGCATTTGTGCAGGAAGCCTGCAGCCAGGTTGATATACGAGGAGGACGGGCCCAATGTAAGCCCTACAAGGCCAAATGAATACTGGGGGAAATCGCTGGAAGCTGAAGTTCAGCGAGTTCCTGTGGAGCACATATACAGTTCATATACCAGGACGCCACCGATAATGATGAAAGTGCTCCTCAGTGGCATCCCAGTATTAATGGAGCTAGACACGGGGCCAGCCAGTCTCTGATGAGTATCAAACAGTTCGAAAGGTTGTGGGTGTCCAAGGCCAGGAGGCCAAAATTATTGCCGATTGATGCACTGCTACGGACATATAAAAAGGAGATCATTCCGGTGCTAGGCAGCGTCACGGTAGTCATGACCCACAAAGATTTGGAGAACAGGTTGCCACTCTGAATTGTCCCAGGGGATGGTCCCACACTACTGGGGAGGAATTGGCTTGCTGTTATGAACTGGAAATGGGGTGATGTCAATGCAATTTCTTCTGTGGAGCGAGTATCATGCTCACAGGTCCTGGACAAATTTGACTCATTATTTCAACCCGGCATCGGCACTTTCATGGGGACCAAGGTAGTGATTCACATAAACCCGGACGCCAGGCCAGTACAGCACAAGGTCAGAGCAGTGCCGTACGTGATGCGGGAAAAGATAGAAGGCGAATTGGACCGCCTGCTGAGGGAAGGCATCATCTCACCAGTCGAATTCAGTGACTGGGCGAGCCTGATCATGCTGGTGCTCAAGGCGGATGGGTCGGTCAGGATATGTGGCGATTACAAGGCCACCATCAATCGGGTGTCACTCCAAGACCAGTACCCGCTACCGAGAGCGGAGGACCTCTTTGCGACGCTATCAGGTGGCAAACTTTTTTCAACATTGGACTTGACCTCAGCTTACATGACCCAGGAGCTGGCGAGTGAGTCGAAGAAGCTGACCACCATCATGACACACAAGGGGTTGTTTGAGTATAACAGATGTCCGTTCGGGATTCGTTCGGCCGCCGCGATCTTTCAGCGAAATATGGAAAGCCTCCTCAAGTCGATTCCAAGGACGGTGGTTTTTCAAGACGACATCCTCATCACGGGTCACTATACTGAAGAACACCTCCACAGCCTGGAGGAGGTGCTATGCAGACTGGACTGGATAGGGCTGCGACTGAAAAAGGCGAAGTGCGTCTTCTTAACTCCAGAGGTAGAATTCCTGGGGAGGAGGGTAGCAGCAGACGGGATCAGACCTACAGTGTCCAAAATGGAAGCGATCCAGAGAGCACTCAGACACCTTAATATGACAGAGCTGCGTTCGTTCCTGGGGCTCCTGAACTATTTTGGGAACTTTTTTCCCAAATTGAGCACGCTGTTAGAGCCGCTACACGTGCTCCTACGCAAAGATCACGATTGGGTCTGGGGGACAGCCAGGAAAGGGCTTTTGATAGATCACACAATTTGTTATGCTCCAACAAACTGTTAACGTTATATGACCCGTGTAAGAAACTAGTTTTAACATGCGATGCGTTGTCCTATGGGGTCGGGTGTGTGTTGCAGCATGTTAATGTCAATGGTCAGTTACAGCCGGTAGCTTATGCCTCCAGAAGTCTGTCCCAGGCAGAAAGGGGCTACGGGATGGTAGAAAAGGAAGCGCTCGCATGTGTATATGCAGTAAAAAAATGCACCAGTACCTGTTTGGCAAGAAATTTGAGCTGGAGACAGATCACAAACCCCTAACATCCCTTTTGGCCGACAACAAGGCCATAAATGCGAATGCATCGGTCCGCATACAGAGGTGGGCACTCACGTTAGCAGTCTATGACTACACAATTCGGCACAGACCGGGCACTGAAAACTGTGCTAATGCACTCAGCAGGCTCTCACTAGCCACCACTGAGGGGACAGCTGAGCATGATGCTGAGATGGTCATAGCTGTTGAAGCTTTTGAAAGCGAAGGCTCACCTGTGACAGCCCTTCCGATTAAAGTCTGGACAAATAAAGACCCGCTACTGTCTTTAGTTAAGAAATGTGTCCTGAATGGGGACTGGGCAGCCATGCACGGGGCATGCCCTGAGGAGTTTAAACCGTTTCATAGGTGCAAGGATGAGCTCTCGATTCAGGCCGATTGCCTACTGTGGGGAAACCGATTAGTCATGCCCCAGAAGGGCAGAGAGGTGTTTATCAGAGAACTTCACAATGAGCACCCGGGCATTGTCATGATGAAGGCATTTGCCAGGTCACACGTTTGGTGGCCAGGGATAGATGCAGACCTGGAACTTTGTGTTCGCAGGTGCAACACGTGTGCTCAGCTGGGCAATGCACCCAACGAAGCTCCCCTTAGCCCCTGGCCCGCCAAGCCATGGTCACGCATCCATGTGGACTACGCAGGTCCTTTCATGGGAAAAATGCTTTTGGTTGTAGTAGATGCCTACTTCAAATGGATTGAATGTGCCATTTTAAATTCAAGCACATCCTCTGCCATGGTAGAAAGTCTATGGGCAATGTTCGCCGCCCATGGTCTACTGGATGTCTTCGTCAGCGACAATGATCCGTGCTTCACAAGCACTGAATTCCAGGACTTCATGGCAGGAAATGGTATCAACCATGTCAGAACGGCACCGTTCAAGCCGGCCTCAACAGGCCAGGTGGAACGAGCAGTGCAGATAATCAAACAGGGGATGCTCAGAACCCAAGGGGGTTCCCTACAAAGCCGCTTATCACTCCTCCTGTTGGCCAATAGATCCCGACCACACTTGCTCACAAGGGTTCCACCCGCAGAGCTGCTAATGAAAAGGACACTCAAAACTAGGTTATCCCTTACACACCCTACTATGAAAGAAATTGTGTAGAGCAGGCATCAGTCACAATATGACCACCATGACAGGAATGCGAGGGCGCGATGTATTGATGTCAATTACCCTGTTTTTGTCCTTAATTATGCTGCAGGGCCCAAATGGCTTGCAGGCACTGTAATTGCCAAAGAGGAGGATAGGGTTGTGGTAGTTAAACTTACCAATGGACAAATCTGCCGCAAACATGTGGATCAAACAAAAAGGAGGTTCAGCAACCCCATAGAAGAAGCAGAGGAAGAACATGATGTAGAGTTTACTCCACCACAGGTGACCGAACACCGGAACCAAGTGGAGGAGAGCCCAGTCACTGTGGGCAGTCCGGACAGACCTGAGGCATCGCAAACAGTAGACATTCAGGCCAGCGCCCAACAACCGGAGCCCCAAGTCAGGCGCTCTACAAGGGAGCGTAAACCACCAGAAAGACTTAACCTCTGATCCCAATAAGACTTTGGGGGGGAGGTGATGTCATGTATTCAACTGTCATTGTAACCCATGTATAAGCTGACCTATGTTGTATACCTTGAGAACACTGACCACAGGGGGCGAACTTTGGGAGACACTCCTAACCTGGAGTTTCCGGTATAAAAGGGGAAGCTCCACCCACCGTCTGCCTCTTGAGGTCTTGGTAATAAAGATAACTGGTCACAGAGTGATCTTTTCTCACGTATGGGCCTCGTGTGCATTTATACTGTATAGTAAGGAGGTATTAGCGCTCATCTTCAGGATTCATTGCCGGGGCACAACGAGAAACTCTTGCATAAGCAAAGCATTCATTTCACGGAGACCGCCCCAATCCTGCCCCCAAACAGCGGGCAACGTTAAACAGACAAGCCTGCCCAGGTCCCACCCTACTCATGTCTTGCCCCCAATCTCTTTGTTTTCCTGCCACCCCACCCCCACCCAAACATCTCCGAGATAGTCCCAAGGAACACTCGATGGCCTCAGTCAGTGAGAACAATCAAGGTTTCAACGACATTTCCCAGATGCTCCCGGAGACAACGCTCTGCTGCACTTCGAGAAATCTCCATCTCGTTCATAATGAGTTCGACATCTTCCTTCTTGATGGTCACTTTTGTCAGCTCCTTCTCCCTTTCTTGTTTGGCTTTCTGTTCCCGGGATCTCCTGTCTCCGATGACGGACATTGCTGTCTCCAGGTCCGAGCTTAGGATCTCCTTCTCTTCCACATCGTCGGTCGCCCGCTCCAGGAGCTCATTCGGCCAGGGCTAGGGGTGGCGTGCTTCGGGCCCCTCCCACACAGCCTGCAGAGATTCGGGGGCGAAGGGCTACTGCATATGCGCGCACACTCTAACGCGCATGTGCAGAGGTCCTGGCACTGTTTTCAGCGCCGGGACCTGACTCCGCCCCCCACTGGATGTGGTGCCCTACGCCGAGCCAGAAGATGTCCCGAGGAGCGGGGTGAATTCCTCGGCAAGTTTTAGGCGCAGTTTTTGTTCCAGAAAGTTGCGCACCTCATGGAGGTGTACCGTTCTAAGTGTCGCGGCAAACTTGGGCCCTTTATTTCTCTTTCTGTACCTGATTTGACATTGAATTTACTCACTCTAATTTACATTTCCTTCTCAGTGCTTGAGTTGTTAATTTCACAATCCTTCAATCTGATTGATTAAGGAGATACTTGCCCTGTTCACCCAGGTCTTTGGAGTCGAGGGGAATCAAGAGATATGGATATCGGGTGGGAAAGTGGAGTTGAGGTCGATGGTCAGCAAAAGATGACAAAAAAATAATAAAGAGAGAGAAAATGGATTATGAGAGCAAACTAGCAAAAAATATCAAAACAGACTGTAAGAGCTTCTACCGGTATATAAAAAGGAAGAGAGTAGCTAAAGTAAACGTTAGTCCCTTAGAGGATGAGACTGGGGAATTAATAATGGGAAACGGGGAAATGGCAGAGACTTTGAACAAATATTTTGTATCGGTCTTCACAGTAGAAGACACTAAAAACATCCCAATAATAAATAATCAAGGGGCCATAGGGAGGGCGGAACTTAAAACAATCACTATCATTTAAGAAAAAGTACTCGGTAAAATAATGGGACTAAAGGTGGACAAGTCCCCTGGACCTGATGGCTTGCAACTAGGGTCTTAAAAGAAGTGGCTGCAGAGATAGTGGATGCATTGGTTGCAATTTACCAAAATTCCCCGGATTCTGGAGAGGTCCCAGCAAATTGGAAAACCGCAAATATAATGCCCCTATTTAAAAAAAGGAGGGAGACAGAAAGCAGGAAACTATAGATCAATTAGCCTAACATCTGTCGTTGGGAAAATGCTGGAGTTCATTATTAAGGAAGCAGTAGCAGGATATTTGGAAAAGCATAATACAGTCAAGCAGAGTCAGCATGGTTTTATGAAAGGAAATCATGGTTGACAAATTTACTGGAGTTCTTTGAGGGATGTAACGAGCAGGGTGGATAAGGGTGACCTAGTAGATGTCGTGTGTTTGGATTTCCAGAAGGCATTCGATAAGGTGTCACATAAAAGATTACTGCACAAGATAAAAGCTCACGGGGTTGGTGTTAATATATTTGCATGGATAGCAGATTGGCTAACTAACTGAAAACAGAGAGTCGGGATTAACGGGTCATTTTCCGGTTGGCAACCAGTAACTAGTGGGATGCCACAGGGATCAGTGCTGGGGCCTCAACTATTAACATTCTATATTAATGACATGGATGAAGGGTTACTGAGAGTAATGTAACTAAATTTGATGATGAAACAAAGATGGGTGGGAAAGCAAGTTGTGAGGAGGACACAAAAAATCTGCAAAGGGATATAGACAGGCTAAGTGAGTGGGCAAAAATTTTGCAGATGGAGTATAATGTGGGAAAATGTGAGGTTATCGACTTTGGCAGAAAAAAATAAAAAAGATAATTATTATCTAAATTGAGAGAGATTACAAAGTGCTGCAGTACAGAGGGACCTGGGGGTCCTTGTACATGAAACACAAAAAGTTAGTGTGCAGCTACAGTAAGTAATCAGGAAGGCAAATGGAATGTAAGGGGGATAGAGCATAAAAGCAGATAAGTCCTGCTACAATGGCACAGGGCATTGGTGAGGCCACAACTAGAGTACTGTGTACAGTTTTGAGACTCAATTTTCCTGGGTCATTTGCCCCGTTTTTTTGGCACGCGCTGTTTTTTCTGGCATTATTTAATTCAAAATTTCCCCCTGGAATCTGCGTCAGCATAACAGCTTTAGTTACGCTTTTTCTATGTTGGGTTTATTTGACGTTCCCTTATGTCTGCACCAGTTTTCAGCATTTTTCGCAGTTTGCTCAAATATTTTTTATTCTAAGTCGACGTATCTGGCCACTCCCGAAAAACTTTCTGGTGAGTTAATAGAAAGCAGCGCACATTGAAAAATCGGCGCTGAAAGACGCCATTGTTTTTCATATAAGTTATTGAAGGGAGTCTCTAACACTTGAAATATCCGTAATGAAGTTCAACTATTTTACCTTTCAACAGAGTACATGGAAGTTTCTTGGATTTTTGACGTTTACATTCTTTTTTACTCACACACCACCACTGACCACCGAACGTCTTGAAGCAGGGCTGGAGTGGGGTCATAGCGTCAGCAGTCAGAATCGACCCGGACATGGGCTCTGGGCTCAGCTGGGAAACAAGCCCGGGGGGGGGGGGGGGGGGGAGGCGCAGCGGTGGGGTGGGTGCTGGGGGAAGAGGGAGAGGTGGTGATCAGAAGGCTTCTGCACTGAGCCCGGGGAGGGAGGTGGCGATCGTAAGGCTGCTGCACTAGGCACAAGACGGCAATGAGTTTGGGGATGGGGGGGTGGGGGGAAGAAGGGGAGAAGTCACAAGTCTGCAGTGAGTTGCGGGGGCTGGGGGGTGGTGCGGGGGGTGGAGGGGGGAGAGAAATCACTAGTCCTGGATGTGGTTTATCCATACAGACCTTGGGGGGAGAGAACAAAGAACATGTCCTGCCTGCTGTGTTAATAATGGAACAAATAATGAAAATGATTTGGATTTAATGTAAAATATATTTTATGCAAACGTTTCACAAACAGTTCTTTGTATTTAACTTAACTTTAATAAAATTATTCTGGTATCAAACATTAAAGTTTTCAGGTATGATCACTTACAAACTTTAAGATCACTTACTAACTTTTAAATTTATATATTTACATAACTTACAAAAATCTTTTCATTTGAGAAAAACATTAACAATAATAGCACCAACAGCAGCAGCAAAGAAAGGCTGCAGAACTTGAGGCCAACCCTGACGATGCAGAAGATGATTCAGACAAAGATGAGCCTGAAGAGGAGAACATCTTCCAATCCCACCCTCCAGACCAAGAGCATGGGGTGGGGGGGAGGGGGAGGGGTGTGGGGGGTGGGTGGGGTTGGAGGGGTGGGTGGGGTGGTGGTGGTTGGGGGGGTGGGTGTGGTGGAGGGGTGTGGGGGGTGGGGTTGGGGGGGGTGTGGTGGGTGGGGTTGGGGGGTGTGGTGGGTGGGAGGGGTGTGGTGGGTGGTTGGGGGGGTGGGTGTGGTGGGTGGGGTGGGGTTGGGGGTGGTGTGGTGGGTGGGGGTGTGGGGTTGGGGGGGGGTGTGGTTGGTGGGTGGGTGGGGTGGGGTGGGGTGGGGTTGGGGGGGTGTGGTGGTTAGGGTGGTGGTGGTTGGTGGGTGGGGTTGGGGGGTGTGGTGGTTAGGGTGGTGGTGGTTGGGGGGGGTGGGGTGGGGTTGGGGGGGTGTGGTGGGTGGGGTTGGGGGGATGTGGTGGGTGGGGTGGGGTTGGGGGGGGTGTGGTGGGTGGTGGGTGTGGTGGGTGGGGTGGGGTGGGGTTGGGGGGGTTGGGGTTGGGGGGTGGGTGGGGTGGGGTGGAGGCCCCAGGCGGCGCTGTGCAGGCCCCGGCTTGGGGCTCTTCAGAGGCTGGTGTGGGGATTGGAGTGGGAGTGACAGTTGATTCTGTCAATGGGCGCGGGGTCTGGGCGTGTTCCCTTATTGCAGCAGCTAACTCCAACATACTGCCCTGACAGTGTCTCAATGACCTGCAAACATTCCCTCATGTTGAGCAAAACTGTCTCAACTACCTGTGACATTCCCTCCCTCGTGTTCAGTGCTAGTGTTTGCACCATCTCTGACATTCCCTCCGTGATGTTCACTGACAGCGCATCAACTACCTGCGGTCACTGACATCATTCCCATTTCTCGTGAGTTTGCTGTTACTTCTCCCGACAGTCCCGCTACTTCATCACCCACCCCACTGATGGTGTCCAGGAGTGATCACGTAAGGTCAATGCTCTCCGCACTCCTTGCCATCATCTGAACCACATCTGTTAAATCCTACACCTCAGGAGAGCCTGGTCGAGTTTTCCTTCCCCTCTTCCCCATGGTTGTGGCTCGCACCCCACCACTGGGCCCCACAGCATCGGAAGGTGGGGCTCTGGGTGTGCCTCGCTGCACCCCACCACTGGGACCCATAGCCTCGGAAGGTGGGGCTCTGGGTGTGCCTCGCTGCACCCCACCACTGGGACCCATAGCCTCGGAAGGTGGGGCACTAGGTGTACCTCGCTGCACCCCACCACTGGGACCTGCAATCTCGGACGTTAGGAAACCATGGATTTTCCCACCAACACTCAAACCACTGGTCACAGAAGGGGCTGGCACCTTAATGGGTGATACCTGCACCAAAGTCAGTAAAACAGTGGGGGCTTCATCCATCTCCATCCCCTCCCCCTCCCCCTCCCCCTCACCCCATGCTCTTGGTCTGGAGGGTGGGATTGGAAGATGTTCTCCTCTTCAGGCTCACCTTTGTCTGAATCATCTTCTGCATTGTCAGGGTTGGCCTCAAGTTCTGCAAAATATAGCAGAACACAGTCAAATGATTAGCAGCAGAGTAAGGGGCCGGGTGGGTGGCATGAGTAGGCTCACACAGCGCAGGCAGCAGGCTGATTTGAAGGACCATGATGAATGATAACAGATTGCATCAACCGAAGTGTAGCTGATGGAGACATCCCCATGAACTGAAGCATGGCTAACCCGCGCAGTACTTAACATTTAGCAAAGCCAGACTGTGGAATTTGCAGGACTTACCCTCTCCCCCGAGTGTGGGCCCAGCTTGTGCAGTCGTGGTTGCTTTTCTCCAGGCAGGACCCATCAAAGCAGCGACCCGCTCTTCCAAGGCTGTCAGTGGCTGCAGATTTGCTGAGCCGCCTCCTGTTCGAGTTCTTTCCCTTTTATTATGTGTCACCTTCCTCTGCAAAGATGAAAATGCAACTTTTTAGAGAGGGTGTCTTTCAGCTGGGTGGGACATACACAGCTGGTCACATTTACAATTGTAATTCCATTGAATAAATGAAAATATTACTTACACTAACTACTTGACCAAGATCCTGCCACTTCTTTTTACACTGGCCTCCAGATCTCGTGGTGATCATCATTGCTCAGTAATCTTCTGCAACTTGGTTCCAGCGTTTCTTCATTTCTTTGGGTGGAACTTTTATGTGACCTCTTTTGGTGTCCAGCTCCTGCCATCTGTTCTCAATCACAGTAACTAGTGCCTCCACTTCATCCTGTAAGAAATTCTTGGTCCTTGTACCACATTGCATCTTGTGCAGATCCGATTTTTCCAATGTTCTCACACAGCACTCCTTCTCACACAACTGGTTCTTTAAAAATGGCCGATTGCCAACCTGGAGCTGTACTGTGCATGCGCATCCATTGAAATAACATCAAAAACGTCACTTTTTACCCCGCGCATGCGCAGAAGGTGCGGCGTTGTTTTTTTGGCGCAGACAGCAGGCTCCACCCCCCGAGGCGACTGGACACGCTGCACGGTGTCAAATTTGACTTGTACATCGGGGAAACTTTGGTAAAATATTTCTGGTGCATTTCTGGCCTAGAAAAACAGGCGTAACTCTGGTAACATGTCAGAAAACGGGCTTGTGCAAAATTGAGCCCTTGGTCTCCTTATTTAATGAAAGATATACTTACATTGGAGGCAGTTCAGGGGATTGGAGGATCAACCTAATGAAGGTTCATTAGGTTGATCCGTGAGTAGAAAGGGTTGACTTATGAAGAAAGGTTGAGCAGGTTGGGCCTATACTCGTTGGAGTTTAGTAGAATCAGAGATGATCTTATTGAAACATATAAGGTACTGAGGGGGCTCAACAAGGTAGATGCAGAGAGGATGTTTCCACTCGTGGGGGAATCTGGAACTAGGGGACATATCTCAGAATAAGGTGTCGCCCATTTAAAACTGAGATGAGGAGGAATTTCTTCTCTCAGAGAGTCATAAATCTGTGGAATTCTCTGCCCCAGAGAACTGTCTGGGTCATTGAATATATTTAAGGTGGAGATAGACAGATTTTTGAACGATAAGGGAATAAAGAGTTATGGGGAGCGGGCAGGGAAGTGGAGCTGAGCCCAACATCAGATCAGCCATGATCTTATTGAATGGCAGAGCAGGCTCGAAGGGCTGTATGGCCTACTGTTGCTCCTATTTCTTATATTCTGCAAGTAATAGTTATAAAATTGATTCTGTGTAAGTATAAATGTTGAAAGTGTAGACTATACGAAAAGACAGTTTTGAAAGATTCAAAATAGAAGCTCACAGACCTCCAGCATAGATTGTGTATTGTATTAATTGGAAAGCCATTAACCTAATCAAAGGATGGCTGGGTCCTCCAGACCGACGCATGTATGAGGATGGCCAATAAGGAACTGCCCTGGAACCAAGATCGAATCCTGGGGCTTTTGGAGGAACGATGGACTTAAGGGATATAAAAACTCAAGCCACAGTTTGCTCTGTCTCTTTTTCTTAAGCACATGGCAAAGCAGACCTTCCTCTACAGACCAAGAAGCAGGCCGTGTGCTGTGTCAGAGGCAAGTAAAGTGTACTGTTTGTATTATAACCTCATTGTATCTGTTGTAACTAGGTAGATCCGTAGGATAACTGATGACTGCTGATAAATGTGCATGTGTGTGCGTTTAATAAACTGTTCCGAATTGTTTTAAAAGAATCATCTCACTGTCAATTTAATGCCAGAGATTTAGAAATCTTACAATTCTTATGTTTTTAATTTTCAGATGCCCTGTTTCCCTTGTTGCGCGTGCTATTTCCACTTCCCACTGACAGAAACTTGCCGCGCAAAATATCATCAACATTAAACAGACCACTCTAACTAACAGCGAGTGCAGTTTGTGGCCCTGCTCAAGGATATTTTGGACTATTATCTTGTAGCTTATACTAAATTTTTGGGGGCATGATTTCCTTGCTTTATAAGGAAAAGCAATGAAAAATTGGAGGAAATAATTTATAAAAGAGCATTCATAATCTGAAATAATGCACAAACTTTTACAAACATTTAGATTAACAGACAGGATCATGATTGGTGTGAATGGTTGATTTAAGATTAGAATATGACAAATAGTTAAATAATATTTTTAAACTTAGCACTCTCACATGGAAGGCTGTAACACAAAACTTATGTGATGCTTTTCATTACAGTGTAAAATTGTGCTTCGCTGTAATGTTGGTAGGAAAAGAAAAGACAGACTTTCATTTATACAATGCCTTTCATGACCACCAGGCATCTCAAAGTGCAGCTAATGAAGTACTTTTGGAGAGTAGTGACTGTTGTACTGTGGGAATCGTCACAGCCAATTTGCGAACAGCAAGCTTCCGCAAACAGCAATGTGATAATGACAAGATAATCTGTTTTTTTTAAAGGTTGTTGATTGAGGGATAAATATTGGTCAGGATACCAGGGATAATTTCCTCATTCTTCTTCGAAATAGTGCCATGGGACTTTTTACGGCCACTTGAGAGAGCAGACGGGGCCTTGGTTTAATGGCTCATTCGAAAGATGTCACCTCCGACAGTGCAGCACTCCCTCAGCACTGCACTGGAGTGTCAGCCTAGATTACGTGCTCAAGTCTCCAGAATGGGACTTGAACCCACAACCTTCTGATTCAGAGGCGAGGGTGTTACCCACTGAGCCATGGGTTGACACTATTTAATAGTGAGTATTAGGATGTTACATTGTTACTTGTTTACATTTACATGAATTAAATTGACCAGATTTTGCTGGAGTGGGACAACTCGCACTGTGTCCTGTTCGTGCATGTTTAAGCTTTAAATATATTTTGCCTGAACTTTGCTAGAAGTGCGAGCTAATAACGGTGCAGCGATGGCATATCTGGGACATTGGTGCATGTCGGGGCCAAAAGTCTATCTCTAAGAAGAAGTCCTAAAAGAAGTGGCTGCAGAGATAGTGGATGCATTGGTTGTAATCTACCAATTTCCCCTGGATTCTGAGGAGGTCCCAGTGGATTGGAAAACTGCAAATGTAACGCCCTATTTAAAAAAAGAGGCAGACAGGAAGGAAACTCGAGACAGGTTAGCCTAACATCTGTCGTTGGGAAAATGCTGGAGTTCATTATTAAGAAAGCAGTAGCAGGACATTTGGAAAAGCATAATTCAATCAAGCAGAGTCAGCATGGTTTTATGAAAGGGAAATCGTGTTTGACAAATTTGCTGCAGTTCTTTGAGGCTGTAATGAGCAGGGTGGATAAGCAAGAACTAGTGGATGTGGTGTATTTGGATTTCCAGAAGGCATTCGATAATGTGCCACATAAAAGGTTACTGCATAAGATAAAAGTTCAGGGGTTGGGGATAATATATTAGCATGGATAGAGGATTGGCTAACTAACAGAAAACAGAGAATCGGGATAAACGGGTAATTTTCCGGTTGGCAAACAGTAACTAATGGGTTGCCGCAGGGTCTCAACTATTTACAATCTATATTACTTGTGCATGAAACACAAAAGGTTAGTATGTAGATAAAGCAAGTGATCAGGAATGCCAATGGAATATTGGTCTTTATTGCAAAGGGGATTATGTATAAAAGCAGGGAAGTCTTGCTACAGTTGTACAGGGTTTTGGTGAGGCCACATCTGGAATACTGTATGCAGTTTTGGTTTCCATATTTATGAAAGGATATACTTGCTTTGGAGGCAGTTCAGAGAAGGTTCACTAGGTTAATTCCGGAGATGAGGGGGTTGACTTAGAAGGAAAGGTTGAGTAGGTTGGGCCTCTACTCATTAGAATTCAGAAGAATGAGAGGTGATCTTATCATGGCAAGTTCATGGCACCGTGGCTGGCTCTGTTGCACAGGAGGGCAGGAAAAAGAGTGGGAGAGTGATAGTGATAGGGGATTCATTTGTAAGGGGAATTGATAGGCATTTCTGCGGCCGCAACCGAGACTCCAGGATGGTATGTTGCCTCCCTGGTGCAAGGGTCAAGGATGTCTCGGAGCAGGTGCAGGACATTCTGAAAAGGGAGGGAGAACAGCCAGTTGTTGTGGTGCACATTGGTACCAACGACATAGGTAAAAAAAAGGGATGAGGTCCTACGCGACGAATTTAAGGAGCTAGGAGCTAAATTAAAAAGTAGGACCTCAAAAGTAGTAATCTCGGGATTGCTACCAGTGCCACGTGCTAGTCAGAGTAGGAATCGCAGGATAGCGCAGATGAATTCATGGCTTGAGCAGCAAGGAGGGATTCAAATTCCTGGGGCATTGGAACCGGTTCTGGGGGAGGTGGGACCAGTACAAACCGGACGGTCTGCATCTGGGCAGGACCGGAACCAATGTCCGAGGGGGAGTGTTTGCTAGTGCTGTTGGGGAGGAGTTAAACTAAAATGGCAGGGGGATGGGAACCAATGCAGGGAGACAGAGGGAAACAAAATGGAGACAGAAGCAAAAGACAGAAAGGAGATGAGTAAAGTGGAGGGCAGAGAAACCCAAGGCAAAAAACAAAAAGGGCCAATGTACAGCAAAAGTCTAAAGCGTCAAAGTGTAATAAAAAGGCAAGCCTGAAAGCTCGGTGCCTCAATGCGAGGAGTATTCGGAACCCAGGAGAGGGCTCTGAGCTAGTTAGAGTGGGTGAGAGCGCAGATGAACAGGACCCCAAGAAAGAATGCAAAAGGCAGGAGGCAACAGAGCAGAGTAGCACTGGGGTAAGTGTAAACCACAAGGTGATAGGAAGTGACAAAATGTATGAATATAAAGGGGCTGCAGGAGGGGTCAAAACTAAAAATCATGGTTTAAAAACTAGTATTAAAACACTCTACCTAAACGCACGCAGCATTCGAAATAAAGTAAATGAGTTGACGGCACAAATCATTACAAATAGGTATGATTTGGTGGCCATTACAGAAACGTGGTTGCAGGGTGGCCAAGACTGGGAATTAAACATACAGGGATATCTGACAATTCGGAATGATAGACAAGAAGGGAAAGGAGGTGGGATAGCTCTGTTAATAAAGAATGATATCAGGGCAGTTGTGAGAGATGATATTGGCTCTAATGAACAAATTGTTGAATCATTGTGAGTGGAGATTAGAGATAGTAAGGGGAAAAAGTCACTGGTGGGCATAGTTTATAGGCCCCCAAATAATAACTTCATGGTGGGGCGGACAATAATCAAGGGAATAATGGAGGCATGTGAAAAAGGAACAGCAGTAATCATGGGGGATTTTAAATTACATATCGATTGGTCAAATCAAATTGCACGGGGTAGCCTGGAGGAGGAATTCATAGAATGCATACGGGATTGTTTCTTAGAACAGTATGTTACAGAACCTACAAGGGAGCAAGTTATCTTAGATCTGGTCCTGTGTAATGAGACAGAAACAATAAACGATCTCCTTGTAAAAGATCCTCTCGGAATGAGTGATCACAGTATGGTTGAATTTGTAATTCAGATTGAGGGTGAGGAAGTAGTGTCTCAAACGAGCGTACTAGGCTTAAACAAAGGGGACTACAGTGGGATGAGGGCAGAGTTAGCTAAAGTAGACTGGGAACACAGTCTAAACGGTGGCACAATTGAGGAACAGTGGAGGACTTTTAAGGAGCTCTTTCACAGTGCTCAACAAAAATATATTCCAATGAAAAAGAAGAGCGGTAAGAGAAGGGATAACCAGCTGTGGATAACCAAGGAAATAAAGGAGAGTATCAAATTAAAAAGCAATGCGTATAAGGTGGCCAAGGTTAGTGGGAAACTAGAAGATTGGGAACATTTTAAATGACAGCAAAGAATGACTAAGAAAGCAATAAAGAAAGGAAAGATAGATTACGAAAGTAAACTTGCGCAAAACATAAAAACAGATAGTAAAAGCTTTTACCGATATATAAAATGGAAGAGAGTGACTAAAGTAAATGTTGGTCCCTTAGAAGATGAGAAGGGGGATTTAATAATGGGAAATGTGGAAATGGCTGAGACCTTAAACAATAATTTTGCTTCGATCTTCACAGTGGAATACACAAAAACCATGCCAAAAATTGCTGGTCACAGGAATGTGGGAAGGGAGGACCTTGAGAAAATCACTATCACTCGGGGGGCAGTGCTGGACAGGCTAATGGGACTCAAGGTAGACAAGTCCCCTGGTGCTGATGAAATGCATCCCAGGGTATTAAAAGAGATGGCGGAAGTTATAGCAGATGCATTCGTTATAATCTACCAAAATTCTCTGGACTCTGGGGAGGTACCAGCGGATTGGAAAGCAGCTAATGTAACGCCTCTGTTGAAAAAAGGGGGCAGACAAAAGGCAGGTAACTATAGGCCGGTTAGTTTAACATCTGTAGTGGGGAAAATGCTTGAAGCTATCATTAAGGAAGAAATAGCGGGACATCTAGATAGGAATAGTGCAATCAAGCAGACGCAACATGGATTCATGAAGGGGAAATCATGTTTAACTAATTTACTGGAATTCTTTGAGGATATAACGAGCATGGTGGATAGAGGTGTACCGATGGATGAGGTGTATTTAGATTTCCAAAAGGCATTCAATAAGGTGCCACACAAAAGGTTACTGCAGAAGATAAAGGTACGCGGAGTCAGAGGAAATGTATTAGCATGGATAGAGAATTGGCTGGCTAACAGAAAGCAGAGAGTCAGGATAAATGGGTCCTTTTCGGGTTAGAAATCGGTGGTTAGTGGTGTGCCACAGGGATCGGTGCTGGGACCACAACTGTTTACAATATACATAGATGACCTGGAAGAGGGGACAGAGTGTAGTGTAACAAAATTTGCAGATGACACAAAGATTAGTGGGAAAGCGGGTTGTGTAGAGGACACAGAGAGGCTGCAAAGAGATTTAGATAGGTTAAGCGAATGGGCGAAGGTTTGGCAGATGGAATACAATGTCGGAAAATGTGAAGTCATCCACCTTGGTAAAAAAAACAGTAAAACAGAATATTATTTGAATGGGGAGAAATTACAACATGCTGTGGTGCAGAGGGACCTAGAGGTCCTTGTGCATGAATCCCAAAAAGTTAGTTTGCAGGTGCAGCAGGTAATCAGGAAGGCGAATGGAATGTTTGTCTTCATTGTGAGAGGGATGGAGTACAAAAGCAGGGAGATCCTGCTGCAACTGTACAGGGTATTGGTGAGGCCGCACCTGGAGTACTGCGTGCAGTTTTGGTCACCTTCCTTAAGGAAGGATATACTAGCCTTGGAGGGGGTGCAGAGATGATTCACTAGGCTGATTCCGGAGATGAGGGGGTTACCTTATGATGATAGATTGAGTAGACTGGGTCTTTTTTACTTGTTGGAGTTCAGAAGGATGAGGGGTGATCTTATAGAAACATTTAAAATAATGAAAGGGATAGACAAAATAGAGGCAGAGAGGTTGTTTCCACTTGTGGGGAAGACTAGAACTAGGGGGCACAGCCTCAAAATACGGGGGAGCCAATTTAAAACCGAGTTGAGAAGGAATTTCTTCTCCCAGAGGGTTGTGAATCTGTGGAATTCTCTGCCCAAGGAAGCAGTTGAGGCTAGCTCATTGAATGTATTCAAATCACAGACAGATAGATTTTTAACCAATAAGGGAATTAAGGGTTATGGGGAGTGGGCGGGTAAGTGGAGCTGAGTCCACGGCCAGATCAGCCATGATCTTGTTGAATGGCGGAGCAGGCTTGAGGGGCTAGATGGCCTACTCCTCTTCCTAATTCTTATGTTCTTATGAAACGTATAAGATTATGAGGGGGCTTGACAAGGTGGATGCAGAGAGGATGTTTCCACTGATAGGGGAGACTAGAACTAGAGGGCATAATCTTAGAATAAGGGGCCGCCCATTTAAACTGAGATGAGGAGAAATTTCTTCTCTCAGAGGGTTGTGGATCTGTGGAATTCGCTGCCTCAGAGAGCTGTGGAAGCTGGGACATTGAATAAATTTAAGACAGAAATAGACAGTTTCTTAAACGATAAGGGAATAAGGGGTTATGGAGAGCGGGCAGGAAAGTGGACCTGAGTCCATGATCGGATCGGCCATGATCGTATTAAATGGCGGAGCAGGCTCGAGGCGACGTATGGCCTTCTCCTGCTCCTATTTCTTATGTTCTTATGAAGGGACCGAGTGTAATGTAGCGAAATTTGCTGATGATACAAAGATGGGTGGGAAAGCAAATTGTGAGGAAGACACAAAAAATCTGCAAAGGGATCTAGACAGGCTAAGTGAGTGGCCAAAAATTTGGCAGATGTAGTACAATGTGGGAAAATGTGAGCTTATTAACCTTGGCAGAAAAAATAGAAAAGCAAATTATAATTTAAATGGAGAAAAATTGCAAAGTACTGCAGTACAGAGAGACCTGGGGGTCCTTGTGCATGAAACACAAGAAGTTAGTATGCAGGTAGAGCAAGTAATCAGGAAGGCAAATCGAATGTTGGCCTTTATTGCAAGGGGGATAGAGTATAAAAGCAGAGGAGTCCTGCTACAACTGTACAGGGTATTGGTGAGACCACACCTGGAGTACTGCGTACAGTTTTGGTCTCCGTATTTAAGGAGGGATATATTTGCATTGGAGGCTGTTCAGAGAAGGTTCACTAGGTTGATTCTGGAGATAAGGGGGTTGACTTATGAAGAAAGGTTGAGTAGGTTGGGCCTATACATAATCGTTCAGAAGAATGAGAGGTGATCTTATCGAAACATATAAGATAATGAGGGGGCTCGACAAGGTGGATGCAGAGAGGATATTTCCACTCATAGGGGAAACTAAAACGAGGAGGCATAGTCTCAGAATAAGGGGCCGCCCATTTAAAACTGAGATGAGGAGGAATTTCTTCTCTCTCAGGGTTGTAAATCTGTGGAATTCTCTGCCGCAGAGATCAGTGGAGGCTGGGTCATTGAATATATTTAAGGCGGAGATAGATAGATTTTTGAGCAATAAGGGAATAAAGGGTTATGGGGAGTGGGCAGGAAAGTTGAGCTGAGTCCATGATCAGATTAGCCACGATCTTATTGAACGGTGGAGCAGGCTCGAGGGGCCAGCTGGCCTACTCCTGCTCCTATTTCTTATGTTCTTATCTCCTTAACTAATGAGATTAAAGGATTGAGAAATAAACAGAGGACAGACTGAATTCAACGTAAAATCAGGTACAGAAAGACTGAGAGAGGGGAGAAAAGATCGGATGAAGAGAGAGAGAGAAAAAGAAACAGAAAAGAAATGTAAGAAACAAAATTTAAAATTTAATTCCTCCTAAAACAATTTGCAACCTGAAGGAATGAGATTCCACACTTAGAATTGCTCACTTTCTGGGCCAGAGAGGTCTCTTGATAGCCATTAATAATTCTCACATCGTTAAAAGGGTACTTGCACTGTTAATTACTCTTCTTGATGTTCTGTGGTGAGTTTAATGAGCAATTAATGTACAAATGCAGCAATGTTATGAAACTCTCGAGGAGGTTGAGGGTGAGATCCTGTTTTCTCGAGGCTACCGGCAGAGTGGTGCAAATCGCCTCGCAAGCTGTGGCATTTCGCAATTCACAGGTTATTTCTTCCTCGCCACATGTTGCCGGATGATTTACGCGTTAATAACAGCAAGCGTCGTTCAGACCCCATCATTTATTCAGCACAATCTGGCCCATCTCTGTTCACATGAGTTGTTTTCTTGAGATAGTTAAATCGAAGTAATTGAAGGGAAATAAGTGAATGTTTGGTGCAATATGGATGTGTCTATTTGTATTAACTGATTGCAACCGTTTCTCTGATTGGCTGTCCATTATCACATGACCCATTGCTGATTGGAGAATAAGCCACACCCTGAAGTTTCTCTGGAATGTGTGAATGGAACCTTCCAGCCTAACTTTGCACATTGTAACATGAACCATTTTGACTTCAGAAGTCAGAAAGGACACATCCCTCCCCCAGCTAAAGTGCCTTACTCCAGCACAAGTGCATGACCTTATCCCCCCCTCCCCCGCCCACCATGGATGGGGCATTATGTATGGATTGTTAACAGGTTTATTGGGTATGAAAAAAATAGTGATAGTGTCATGACTTCTGGATATCATCCACTCCAATGATGTCCCTTGTACGGGGTTGTAAGGACGTGATCCGTCTCCCCTGAGTTCCCTCTCTCCCCTCCGATTTCACCCCCACCTGTGTCTCTCCCCCCTTCCCCCCCATCTCTCTCTCTCTCTCTCTCTCTCTCTCCCCCCAGGCTCTCTCCCTCCCCAGTCTCTCTCTCTCCAGCCCCCCAGTCTCTCACTCATTCTCTCTCCACCCCCCAGTCTCTCTCTCTCTCTCCTTTCCTCTTCTCTACTCTTCTCTCTCTCAGGCCATCTGGGGCACAGTGGAGGCAACGTGGTCGATGGATCAGAGGATGGATCGGCGCTGCGGATGGGCGCATGCACAGAAGGAAGACTTGGTACAAATAGTTACTCCGCAACAAAAAACAGTCAGAGTTACTGAGTGACACAAAGACCTTCTGTACATCATCGCCCATTTATTGCCCAGTTAGCGCCCATATAAGCGCTGAGATGCAGACTATCGCCCATATTTGCTGAAAAGTGGAAACTAGCACCCTATTATAGCCCATTTATCGCTGGCGCATCTTTCGCCTTATAGGAATGAGCTGCATCGCCCGGCCTATTTAAAAATAAAAATGACATCATCCTCGTGCAAGGCTGAGAATAGTGTTTATAATGGAAACTAATGCCCAGATTATCGCCAAGCGCTACTTTCGGCATTTCGTCCATAATTCGCCCAAATGATTGCTGGTCCAAAAAGATGCTGAAGAAAAGCTGCAATCACCTGACCTTAATTCGGCACTACGGACACCATTTTGTAACTTGGAGGATCTTTAATAAAAGGCACCTTGAAGTGCTTGTCAGGAGAATCAATTTGTGAGTGATTTTAAGGGCCATTTTGACTCTTGCCAATCATCTAATCACATTTGTATTTGTTGAGGTCAAATTAAGGGCATTTATAGTGACTTATAGTGATGGAGCCTGTAATTTCTCAACCAGTATTGATTACTAATCACATGCTACAGAATAGAGATGGGAGAAGGTATATGGGAGAAGAGCATTATGTGCCCAGTCAAAGAGGTGGCAGACTGCTGAGGATGAGGAGACCTTGCACCCAACACATTTACAGGGATAAGCGATATACCTGGTCTTGTCCGATAAGTCGTGCATTAGAAGGCTGCGCTTTCGAAAGGAGGTCATCAGTGAGATATGCCAGCTAATTAAGGGAGATCTGCAGCCTACCAGCATCATCAGGACCACACTGCCCATTGAGGTTAAGGTTACTGCGGCACTTTCCTTCTATGCATCGGGCTCCTTTCAGGCCTCAGCTGCAGACATTTGCGGTATCTCTCAATACGCCACACATTGCTGCATTCAACAGGTGACTGAAGCTCTTTACGAGTGTAACGTAGCCAAGTTTGCTGACGATACAAAGATGGAAGGAAAAGCAATGTGTGAGAAGGACACAAAAAATCTGCAAAAGGACATAGACAGGCTAAGTGAGTGGGCAAAAATTTGGTAGATGGAGTATAATGTTGGAAAGTGTGAGGTCATGCACTTTGGCAGAAAAAATCAAATAGTAAGTTATTATTTAATTGGAGAAAGATTGCAAAGTGCCGCAGTACAGCCGGACCTGGGGGTACTTGAAACACAAAAGGATAGTTTGCAGGTACAGCAAGTGATCAGGAAGGCCAATGGTATCTTGACCTTTATTGCAAAGGGGATGGAGTATAAAAGCAGGGAACTCTTGCTACAGCTATATAAGGTATTGGAGAGGCCACACCTGGAATACTGCGTGCAGTTTTGGTTTCCATATTTACGAAAGGATACGCTTGTTTTGGAGGCAGTTCAGAGAAGTTCACAAGATTGATTCTAGAGGTGAGGGGGTTGACTTATGAGGAAAGCTTGTGTAGGTTGGGCCTCTACTCATTGGAATTCAGAAGAATGAGAGGTAACCTTATCAAAACGTATAAGATTATGAGGGGGCTTGATAAGGTAGATGCAGAGAGGATGTTTCCACTGATGGGGGAGACTAGAACTGGAGGGCATGATCTTAGAATAAGAGGCTGCCCATTTAAAACAGAGATGAGGAGGAATTTCTTCTCTCTGAGGGTTGTAAATCTATGGAATTCGCTGCCTCAGAGAGTTGTGGAAGCTGGGACATTGAATAAATTTAAGACAGAAATAGACAGTTTCTTAAGGGAATAAGGGAATAAGGGGTTATGGGGAGCGGGCAGGGAAGTGGAGCTGAGTCCATGATCAGATCAGCCATGATCTTATTGAATGGCAGAGCAGGCTCAAGGGGACGTATGGCCTATTCCTGTTCCTATTTCTTATGTTCTTATGTTTACGCACGCAGGATGGACTTTATAACTTCTCTATGATCAGGGAGGCACAGACTGAGTGAGCTTTGGGTTTCTCAAGAACAACAAACTTCCCCAAGGTGCAGGGAGCAATAGAATGTATGCACATCGCCCTGTGAGCACCTTTACAGGATGCAGAGGTGTTTCGGAACTGCTCGGAATAAAGCCGGTTGAACTGAAGGTCTCGGTTGTTTGATTCCGTGATTGTTATACGGAGGACGAAGGCGAGATGTCCATTAGCTATATCAGGTAGTCTGCCCCGAGGAAGAGAAGTCTTTCTTTTACCAAGTTGGGGTAAAAGGAAGACTTCTCGTCCTCGAGGTGGACTACCTGATATAGCTAATCGACACCTGTCCTTTCTGCTGGGGTAAAAGGAAGACTTCTCTTCCTCAGGGCGGACTACCAGATATAGGTAATCGACACCTCACCCTCGTCACCGAATAATGGCCACGGAATCAAACAAACAAAACCTTCAGTTCAACTGGCTTTATTTCAAGCAAATGCAAGGGAAGGTTCAATCGTGGAACCTTCAAAATACAAGAGGTTTCAAGTATAATTTATAGAGTTTTTGGAGAGGGGCTACCGTCCTACAAAATCATCGATAGGTCTATTGCTATCAGCGGAGTTACATTGATTTGTCGTCTCTTATCAGACTGGCTCTGAGTGGTACATGCAATTGTCCATCTCCCATCATATGTTAATTGTGTCTGTTCAGTGATTTGCACTTTGCCTTAATCTGTATGACGCCTGAAGTAAGTGTTCCAAAATATTGGCTTTCTTATCTCTTCCTGAGAGACTTCTAATCAACATTGTAACTGCTGACTTCTGCTGTCTTGTTATGTGTTACTAAGGTCAAGGATGAATTAACCATACAGTTTTAATTCGTTATAAGTGTGCTACACCTACATAAGCAAGTGTTACATACAGTAGGCAATTATAATCCATACCATCACCGATTCCTCAGACCCCCCTAACACTACCTTTAGCACTGTGTTGTTACCACCTATCTGTCTGCTCTTTGCCTGCTACAACTCTATATCCCTTACGGGAACTGAAAGGGATTCCACTCCCTGAATGTGCAGCTCGTTGTTGACCACAAGCAAATAATCATGCAGTAAATGCACATTTTCCAGGGAGCATCCATGATACGCATATCTTGCGTGAGAGCACTGTCTCTGACCTGTTTAAGAGTCAGCCACAAGGTCACGGTTGGATGCTGGGGAATAAAGGATATGGCCTTGCCAGCTAGCTCATGACCCCCCTGCATAAGCCCCAGACAAAAGCCAAGAAGCGCTACAATGAAAACCATATAGCTACACGTAATATCGTCGAAAAGACAATTGGAGTTCTGAAACAGTGCTTCAGATGTCTGGACAATACCACCCTGAGCAGGTCACTGAGTTCATTGTAGTGTGCTGCATGTTGCATGACCTAGCTATCAGAAGACAACAATTGCCAGATGGGACCTCCAGTCCACCTCAGGAGAGAGGGGAGGCGGAAGAGGAGGAGGAGGACGAGGAGGAGGATGACGAGGACCTCGGGGAGGACAATCAGCCTGGTGATGAACCCATGCTCCCACGCCCCCCCCACAACACTGGAAAAGCCCTGTGGTAGTTACGCAGCTGCAAAACTCTTGCGTCAGCAACTCATAAATGAACGCTTTGCCTGAACTTACATTGGTGACAGTTACAGTTGCGTTACATTTCATCCTTGCCTGGGCATGGTCATTGTTTGCAACCCTAGTATTGATGTTTTACCTTAAGTTATTAGAAGACACTTCACAACAATTGTAAACTTAAATTAAAATGTTTAATAATTGAAGACGTAATTTTAAATTTCTTTTAACAAACATATATAACCCCCTCCCTCAACCCCCAACAGTCAACAACATTTTTAACACAACAATATAACAACACACCCACCATCCCCAACAGTCATCAAAAATTGAACAAAATGTTTTTGATAACAACAATAACAATATACAGCCTCCCTACCTGCAGCCATACTTCCCTCCTGCACCTTGACGCCCCCCCCTCCCCCCTTGTAGTAACCCCCCATTTCCCACTAACTCCCTGAGTAATGGGACCAAGAAGTCTTGGAGCAGAGCACCTCAAGGGCTGCTGTGGCAGGGGTGACGTTGGCAGAATGACCTCAGGGGCTGGCGGAGAAGATGTTTCCGAAGAAACGTCTTCCCGAGTCAGAAGAAAGTTCTTCCTCCTGTCTCGCATCTGTCGTGGTGGTTGGTGGTATGGCACCTTGGGGTGCAGTGTCATATCCCGAAACTATCATATGCCACAAGGCATTGATCGAGTCGGCCATTCGCCCCATTGCCGCAACTATCCGCTCCATGCCCTCCGTTATTTGCGTGGACAGTGTGGCAACGTTGCCGGTCAACCCACCAAGCGCCTGGAGGAGCTCTCGACCTATGTCGATGCTCGTCCTTGACAGTGAGACCATGTCCTCATTTGCATCTGCCCGTCGTGCCTACCTCGCCGAATTAACGTCTGTGGGGTCGGTGTAGGCACTGGACACCTTGGAGTGGCCTGCTGCAAGCCGCTTGGCCCCGCTACTTCATCCATTGACAATGACCTGGCCGCAGGTTCCACAGATAAAAAATCAGGCTCTGTTTCGTCCTTCTCCTTACTTTGGTGTTTGTCACCTGTGGTGATGACGAGCTGCAGCAGTACAGGAGTTGGTGCAGAGGCATCCCTTTGCGCCTGGGAAGTCTGGGGAGCTGAAAAACATAATTGAGGTTATTAGAGGAGAAGGGGAGACATGAGAATGCTTGTGCTGCGCTGGCATATGTACGAGAAGCAACACTACTGCAATAAATGTGAACGAGGGGCGTTACATATGATTAACATGAGAGTACAGAAGCTGCATGCATAACGTTACATCATTCATATATTATAATGAAATGCCATTAAATTACTTTAACTTACCTCTGGTTTACCACTGCTTTACTACACATTACTCACATGGCGTAACAACAGGATCTGCACCACCACGGCTGGTAGAACAATTGTGGGTGCCCACTAATGCTGTGGCACGTTCCTCTAATTCTGTGAGCGGGTGGAGCCCAGCAAGCCTGGTCCGCCTCTGCTCCGCATGATTCTTAGGTATCTTCCTCTGCAAACGTGACAAGAGCATGGCATAAGTTAATTGACGGTACTATTACGGAAACACAACAGATACTGTAATCCACAATTAGTCACCCCACATTCTATTCATCCATAACTTTAACGTTATATGCTACTATGGTTTGTATCCACAATGGATACATAGTTATAACATCTACGTTCAGAGAAAATATTTAATAAGATTGTGTTTATGAACCAAACACCTCGCGTACAATCTCCAGGAAAGGCCCCACCTATGGGCCGTGTCATTCGGTGCCTGAGGGGAGGTAGGCGGTTTATTTGAACTGATGGTGGTCGCCCAGGGGGGAGAATCAGGACCGCTGGTGAGCTCAGCAATGACAGGACCATAATGGGAGGGGGCACCGTGTCCATGGGCTGTGCTCGGAGACCTCAGTGTGGCCGGAGCTAATGTCCAAAAATGTCCCAGGGCAGACAGTGAGCCAGAGCAGCTCTCCCCCAGTCCAGGCTGAGTCACTGTGTGACTGACATTAGCCGGAGAGACTCACACAGTCTGGGTAAAGTCTGTCTGTTTCCAGTCATTCCTTTAAATAATAATAATTAATACTGTTGATTAAATGTAAGGCATCTCAGCAAAATTAGACTTAAAGGGTGGAAGTTCTGACCCCAGTCCAAATCTTTGCAGGGAAGCTATCCAAGATTACCCAGCTTAATTACAATCCAGCAGATTTACATTTTAATTAATTCAGTGCATCATTACAATTTAAAATGTAATAATTTAATACTTACTCTTGCCGAAGCAACCAGACTGTTCCACTGTTTGCGGCACTTGTCAGCCTCATGCCTATCGTGGGCCACCGATAAAACAACAGCGACAATATCGCCCCATATTTTTTGATAGGCCCAGCGGGGAGGTTTCCCATGCCCACCCCGGGTTAATTGGCCCCACCACCTATTCTCCACCTCATTAACGAGGGCCTCATTCACCTCATCCGAGCAAGCTTTCGCCCTCCTTCTCCCTGACAACTCCTGCATATTAGTATCACTAGACATGCTTAAACTGAACAGACTGTTACCCTTCTCTCTCCTCTCTCCTCTCTCTCTCTCCCTCTCTTTCACTCTTCTGAGAATGCGCAGATGACCCCTGAACTCCCGAATCGCAGGAAAACTTCTTTGCTAAAAAAAAACATGCATGCGCAGAAAGGCCGTTGCTATGGACGCCAGCCTTGCAAGACTGAATACATCGCTAAGACCCATTTTACATCACTAAGGCTATCACCCAAATAAAAAAGATGAAATGAGCGGTTTTTAAAATGGGCGATATTCCAGTGATCCTGAAAAATAAAAAAAGCACTAAGGCCGGAAATATCACCCAAAAAGTGTCGCCCTCGGAGAAAATTCATCAATTGATAAATGACACCTTAGGGTCGAAATTTGGTTGCTAATACCTATTGATAATGCCGGTGTTAGGTGTAAACTGTGAGTTAGGCAGTTGAGAGTGACGCTGGATGCTGCTCATACCTGATGTGAAATTCGGTGGTCATTTTTTAAGGGCATTAAAACGTAACATACCGCCAGCTAATGCCATGGAAATCATGACGTCAGTACATGTACAATACCTCCTTGGCACCCTTCTCACCATATTCACTTTTGCCGTCTCACTTAACAGCTAGCATCCATGATGCCTGAAAAAGTTGGACTACACAAGATGCAGAAACTAATCCGTGGCAGAAACTAATATGGTGTTGAAGCCGGGGCTCAGAGGTCTCGGTCAATGCTGCGTTTGATGCTCGCACAGGGGGTAAGGTGTTGGCGTCATACTGCTGTTGACTCGTCAGATTCAGTACTCGTATCTGGGACACATTGTTGGGTTCCATATCGGATAAATTTGAAATCTCCATTTTTTGTGACCTGTGCCAAGTGATGGGAGCAGTGATGGCACACCATGTTGCCCTGTGGCGCTGACTTGAAAGGCACTGGCTGCAGAGACAGCTTAGGACAAATGTGGATCCTCCCCAGAGGAGAGACCCCAGACAGCGGGGCAGGAGGCCGTACACACGCAGGGTTTACTCTGCACATTACTCTTAGAACATAAGAAATAGGAGCAGGAGTAGGCCATTTGAACCCTTGAGCCTGCTCCGCCAATCAATAAGATCATGGCTGATCTGATCATGGACTCAGCTCCACTTCCCTGCCCGCTCCCCATAACTCTTTATTTCCTTATCGCTCAAAAATCTGTCTATCTCTGCCTTAAATATATTCAGTGACCCAGCCTCCACAGCTCTCTGGGGCCGGAGAATTCCACAGATTTACAACCCTTGAGAGAAGAAATTCCTCCTCATCTCAGTTTAAATGGGCGGCCCCTTATTCTGAGATGCCCCCTAGTTTTAGTCTCCCCTATGAGTGGAAATATCCTCTCTGCATCCACCTTGTCGAGCAACCTCATTATCTTCTAAGTTTCAATAAGATCACCTCTCTTTCTTCTGAACTCCAATGAGTATAGGCCCAACCTACTCAACCTTTCTTCATAAGTCAACCCCCTCATCTCCGGAATCAACCTAGTGAACCTTCTCTGAACTGCCTCCAATGCAAGTATATCCTTCCTTAAATACGGAGATCAAAATTGGAAGCAGTACTCTAGGTGTGGCCTCACCAATACCCTGTACAGTTATAGCAGGACTTCTCTGCTTTTATACTCTATCCCCCTTGCAATAATGGCCAACATTCCATTTGCCTTCCTGATCACTTGCTGTACCTGCATGCTAACTTTTTGTGTTTCATGCACAAGGACCCCCAGGTCCCTCAATACTGCAGCACTTTGCAATTTTTCTCCATTTTAATTATAATTTGCTTTTCTTTTATTTCTGCCAAAGTGAATAACCACACATTTTCCCACATTATATTCCATCTGCCAAATTTATGCCCACTCAACCTGTCTATATCCCTTTGCAGATTTTTTGTGTCCTCACAATTTGCTTTCCCACCCATCTTTGTATCATCGGCAAACTTGGCTACATTACACTCAGTCCCTTCATCCAAGTAATTAATATAGATTGTAAATAGTTGAGGACCCAGCACTGATCCCTGTGGCACCCCACTAGTCACTGGTTACCAACCGGAAAATTACACACTTATGCCGACTCTCTGTTTTGTTTTAGTTAGCCAATCCTCTATCCATGCTAAAATATTACCCCCAAACCTGTAAGCTTTTATCTTGTGCAGTAACCTTTTATGTGGCACCTTATCGAATGCCTTCTGGAAATCCAAATACACCACATCCACTGGTTCCCCCTTATCCACCCTGCTCGTTATATCCTCAAAGAACTCCAGCAAATTTGTCATATTATCTTATCTTGAGATGACTGAGGAGCAGTGCTTAAGAAGGCTGAAGTTCCACAATGAGGTGGTTATGGAGCTTTGCAACCTTCTGCGGACATACCTGGCATCTGACATCGGCACTAGGACCTCTCTCTCAGTGGCAGTGAAAGTGACAGTAGCACTGAAATTCTGTGCACCTTCCAGTCTCCTGTAGGTGATATATATAACATCTCGCAGTTTGCAGTACATTGCTGCATTCACCTGCTGACCGATGCTCTCTGTGGCAAACAAATTAATTACATCAAGTTCAGCATGTCCAGGGAAGACCAGGATGGGCGCACCTGTGGCTTTGCCAGGATAGCGGGCTTCCCCAAGGTTCAAGGAGCCATTGATTGTACGCATGTAGCATTGAGGGCCCCGCCCCACAATGGAGAGATCTTTCGGAATCACAAGGAATTTCACTCCCTCAATGCACAGCTGGTCTGCGATCACATGCAGATGATCCTCGCTGTCAATGCCCGATATACTGGCAGCTGCCACGACGCCTTCATCCTGCGGGAGACCCCTGTGCCACGACTCTTCAAGCTGCATAAAGGCCGTGGCTGGCTCCTGGGTGATAAAGGATATGGTGTGGCTACCTGGCTGATGACGCCCCTCCGTAATCCCACCAGCGCTACAACAGCAGCCATACCACAACCTGGGCCACTATCGAACAAACTTATCGGGGTTTTGAAGCAGCAGTTCCGCTGCCTTGACCGCTTTGGAGTGGGTTTCCAGTACTCACCTGATAGAGTCTCCATGATCACCATTGTTAGCTGCATGTTGCACAAACTGGCCATTATCAGGGGCCAGCCATTACCATCAGGGATGGATGATCCACCTCAGGAGGAGGACGACGATGAGGAGGAAGACGAGGAGCCTTACCAAAGGAGGAGGCAGCATGACACTGCTCGTGCTGGAACGGCTGGAACGGCTGCTCGTCAGAGACTCATCGCTCATCGACGTGCCGAATGGCCAGGCTATAAAGGGACAGCAGTTATCATGGGCGACTTTAATCTACATATTGATTGGGCGAACCAAACTGGTAGCAATGCGGTGGAGGAGGATTTCCTGGAGTGTATTAGGGATGGTTTTCTAGGCCAATATGTTGAGGAACCAACTAGAGAGCTGGCCAACCCAGACTGGGTGATGTGTAATGAGAAGGGACTGATTAGCAATCTTGTTGTGCGAGGCCCCTTGGGGAACAGTGACCGTAATATGGTAGAATTCTTTATTAAGATGGAGAGTGACACAGTTAATTCGGAAACTAGGGTCCTGAACTTAAGGAAAGGTAACTTCGACGGTATGAGACGTGAATTGGCTAGAATAGACTGGCAAAGGACATTTAAAGGGTTGACGGTGGATAAGCAATGGCAAACATTTAAAGATCACATGGCTGAACTTCAGCAAATGTACATCCCTGTCTGGAGTAAAAATAAAACTGGGAAGGTGGCTCAACCATGGCTAACAAGGGAAAGGCATATAATTTGGCTAGAAAAAGCAACAAACCTGATGACTGGGAGGAATTTAGAATTCAACAGAGGAAGACTAAAGGTTTAATTAAGAGGGGGAAAATAGAGTACGAGAGGAAGCTTGCAGGGAACATAAAAACTGATTGCAAAAGCTTCTATAAATATGTGAAGAGAAAAAGATTACTGAAGACAAACGTAGGTTCCTTGCAGTCGGATTCAGGTGAATTTATAATGGGTAATAAAGAAATGGCAGACCAATTGAACAAATACGTTCGTCTGTCTTCACAAAGGAAGACACAAATAACCTTCCGATTGTACTAGGGGACAGTAGGTCTAGTGAGAAGGAGGTACTGAAGGATATCCTTATTAGGTGGGAAATTGTGTTAGGGAAATTGATGGGATTGAAGGCCGATAAATCCCCGGGGCCTGATAATCTGCATCCCAGAGTACTTAAGGAAGTGGCCCTAGAAATAGTGGATGCATTGGTGATCATTTTCCAACAGTCTATTGAATCTGGATCAGTTCCTATGAATTGGAGGGTAGCTAATAGAACACCACTTTTTAAAAAAGGAGGGAGAGAGAAAACGGGTAATTATGGACCAGTTAGCCTGACATCAGTAGTGGGGAAAATGTTGGAATCAATCATTAAGGATGAAATAGCAGCGCATTTGGAAAGCAGCGACCGGATCGGTCCAAGTCAGCATGGATTTATGAAAGGGAAATCATGCTAGATGAATCTTCTGGAATTTTTTGAGGATGTAACTAGCAGAGTGGACAAGGGAGAACCAGTGGATGTGGTGTATTTGGACTTTCAAAAGGCCTTTGACAACGTCCCACACATGAGATTGGTGTGCAAAATCAAAGCGCATGGTATTGGGGGTAATGTACTGACGTGGATAGAGAACTGGTTGGCAGACAGGAAGCAGAGAGTCGGGATAAACGGGTCCTTTTCAGAATGGCAGGCAGTGACTAGTGGAGTGCCGCAGGGCTCAGTTCTGGGATCCCAGCTCTTTACAATATACATTAACGATTTAGATGAAGGAATTGAATGTAATATCTCCAAGTTTGCAGATGACACTAAACTGGGTGGTGGTGTGAGCTGTGAGGAGGATGCTAAGAGGCTGCAGGGTGACTTGGACAGGTTGGGCGAGTGGGCAAATGCATGGCAGATGCAGTATAATGTGGATAAATGTGAGGTTATCCATTTTGGGGGCAAAAACGCGAAGGCAGAATATTATCTGGATGGCGGCAGATTAGGAAAAGGGGAGGTGCAACGAGGCATGGGTGTCATCAGTCACTGAAAATAGGCATGCAGGTACAGCAGGCGGTGAAGAAGGCAAATGGTATGTTGGCCTTCATAGCTAGTGGATTTGAGTATAGGAGCAGGGAGGTCTTACTGCAGATGTACAGGGCCTTAGTGAGGCCTCACCTGGAATATTGTATACAGTTTTGGTCTCCTAATCTGAAGAAGGACGTTCTTGCTATTGAGGGAGTGCAGCAAAGGTTCACCAAACTGATTCTAGGGATGGCTGGACTGTCATGTGAGGAGAGACTGGATCAACTAGGCCTTTATTCACTGGAGTTTAGAAGGATGAGAGGGGATCTCATAGAAACGTATAAGATTCTGATGGGACTGGACAGGTTAGATGCGGGAAGAATGTTCCCGATGTTGGGGAAGTCCAGAACCAGGGGACATAGACTTAGGATAAGGGGTAGGCCATTTAGGACTGAGATGAGGAGAAACTTCTTCAGTTGTTAACCTGTGGAATTCCCTGCCACAGAGAGTTGTTGATGCCAGTTCATTGGATATATTCAAGAGGGAGTTAGATATGGCCCTTACGGCTAAAGGGATCAAGAGGTATGGAGAGAAAGCAGGAAAAGGGTACTGAGGGAATGATCAGCCATGATCTTATTGAATGGTGGTGCAGGCTCGAAGGGCCGAATGGCCTACTCCTGCTCCTATTTTCTATGTTTCTATGTTTCTATACACGTGGGCATTAACTCATCACTACACACCCTGCAGCCCTCCATCTTAAATAATCAGTGCCTCATCATGTGAACAATCCAAACTTGGTTTATTGCAAACATACATCATGTGCGCTGAAAACAAACACAAGACAACAACTTCATCCCCAACACATCATCATCATCATAGGATCGAGGAAGACTTGCTTTCACTTTAAAAATGAGTCCTTAGGTTGCTGAACATTTCAATATGAGAACCACAGTCTCTGTCACAGGTGGGGCAGATAGTCGTTGAAGGAAAGGGTGGGTGGGACAGGTTTGCCGTACGCTCTTTCCGCTGCCTGCGCTTGTTTTCTGCATGCCCTCAGCGATGAGACTCGAGGTGCTCAGCACCCTCTCGGATGCACTTCCTCCACTTAGGGCGGTCTTTGGCCAGGGACTCCCAGGTGTCGGTGAGGATGTTGCACTTTATCAGGAAGGCTTTGAGGGTGTCCTTGCAACGTTTCCTCTGCCCACCTTTGGCTCATTTGCCGTGAAGGTGTTCCAAGTAGAGCGCTTGTTTTAGGAGTCTCATGTCTGACATGAGAACGATGTGGCCTGCTCAGCGGAGCTGATCAAGTGTGGTCAGTGCTTTAATGCTGGGGATGTTGGCCTGGTCAAGGATGCTAATGTTTCGGATGCCCCCAAAAGTTCATCACCGTCCTCCGCCTGCTCCACAACGACATGCAGGCCATGATCCTTACCAACGGATCCATTACAGACCCAATCCACGTCCAGACTGGGGTCAAATAGGACTGTGTCATCACCCCAACCCTCTTTTCAATCTTCCTCGCTGCCATGCTCCACCTCACAGTCAACAAGCTTCCCGCTGGAGTGCAACTAAACTGCAGAACTAGTGGGAATCTGTTCAACCTTCGTCGTCTCCAGGCCAAGTCCAAGACCATCCCAACACATCAACATACTGACAAAACCCCATCAAACATTCTCATAGACATCCAAGTGTACCTATTGTCATCAGTTCATTTTCTAACAAAGTAACCATCTCAGGCGAGTACCAAACAATTATTGCATCGTTCATCCAAGTGTAACAATATACATGAGCTCACATTGCAACAAGCTACGTATCTCTGTTGACTATTAAACAAGAGTTTAGTGCGTCATGCAAGTGCAATTAGTTTTAAAAGGTCATATCTTCACAAAGTGATCATATGTGACCATCTTCCCACAGGTCTTTACTTTGTTTTGAAGAGTGCTTTACCACCCTTTCCCTTCTCCCCCCCCCCCCCCCCCCCCAACCACCACACACACCTACTTCTCCTCATCAATAGGGTCCCAGGGCCTTCAGCAAAGCTGGTAGTTGGTTGCTGACTTAGTGCCACAGCCACACATGCTGGCCCAGCAGGATGTCCCCGACCAGCTCGGGACCTGGAAGACCCGGCTGCGGACTACATAACCTCAGCGTGGGCGGCAACACTCTGTTGTGGATGGGTTGCAGAGAGCGGCAGCTGCGAAGGCGGAATGATGTCATCCAGAGAAACGACATCACGTTCCAACTGCCCCAACAGGCTGCTACTCTCCCGGGGCAAAGCATCACCTGCAGAAATCTGGGTGAGGTCAGATTGCTGGCCTGGTTCGGCAAGGTTAGGTCCCCGTTGAACTGATGGGGCCCCAGACCAGATAGCAGCGGTCGGTGCGCCCATTGAATCTATTTGCCTCTGCATCAAGAGTGTCTGTGACTGCAGTACACCAGAGAGCTGACTCAGGACACCATGCACAGTTGACATTTGAGTATGGAGGTCTACAATAGCATCGGCTTGGTGCTCAATGGCCACTGCAACGTCAGCCATAGCCTGTGCCACCATGTCTGGGACCCCATGGTCACTGTTTGCATCCAGCGTCTCTTGTTATCTACCAAGGCTGGGCCTGTGGGCTGCTGAGAGCCATGAGCAACAGTTGAGGTGGATCTTCCATCCTCATAGCTAGTGCATCAAAACTCTGGGGCACCCTTGCTATTGCACCCAGCAGATTACTGTGCAACTGCAGGGATTGTATTGCGACAACCTCTAGGTCGGGCTAATCGTCCGAGTGTTGCTGAGCATCACTCAGGCATGCAGTCGCCCTCCGGGGAGCTGGCCCTCGGGCTTCCCCGCCCCCGTGGCGTTGCTGGAGGTCACTGGGTCAGGAGCATCACCCATCTCTGCCTCCCCCATCACCCCTTGGGTAGCAGCATTGCTGGCCCCACTCTCAGACAGCGCAGTCTCCTGATTGAGGTCGAAGGAGGTGTCGTCCTCCTGCTCGTCCTCTTCTTCTTGGTCGTCGCCACCATCTGCACCCACGGAAGGCGCCCGAGAAGGCCTCGGTGGATCTGGCTGGCCATCTGAAAGCACAAACACAGAACAGCAGTTACCTTCAGGGGAGGGGGCCAGGAGCCGGAAAGACATTTGTGAATGCCAGACTCATGGAAATAGCTGCACGTTGACTGTGTGAGGGCCAAGTGTCCTGCAGTTCGCTGCAAAGGAACTCAACATACCGACACTGTCCCGGAGGGGTTGGCCACACCCACCGCCATGACACTAACTTGGACGCCCAGAGCAGCTATCTGTTCCTCCAACAGACTGAGCACCTGGAAATCTGGCTCCCCTCCAGCAGTCCGCATTTGCTCCCGTCAGTTGTGTGCGAGCTTCGCTTGTAACATTAAAGAAAAAGTCGGAGTGAAAGGCCTCCTGTCAGTGTGTCTCAAGTGCCTTACATACTTCAGTACATGCTACTCTATGAGAGTCATCACAGCTCGATGTAACTACCATTCGCTGTGCGGACTTGCTGTGGCACAGGTGGGATTAGGGGCCAGGACCTAACAGTAATGGAGAGGCTACCATCTTTGAGACGCATATGAAGACTGAGGAGTAAACAACATGAAGGGTGGGTCTGCAGAACCGAGTAGCAAGGTTAACAGCGCATGCAGGCCCTTGCAGTGGGTGAGGCTGCAAATGGGAACCTTGACTGTGGCCTCACCCACTTAGAGCATGGATTCCGAGACACTACATTGAGCAGAGAGTACACATTGAGGTCAGAGCATAGCATGTTGAAGTTTGAAATTAAAGATACTTGGCCTCACTAGCCGCGTGAGGTCGTTCCACTTTTTTCTACATTGCATCGTTGTTTTTGGCACCGTGTATCGCACAGACACTTGCTCTGCTATCTCGCTCCATAACCTTCGGTATGTTTGGGGTTGGGGTTGGGGTCTCTTCCCAGCCTCTTCCTCAGCACCCGCCGACGCCTCTCCGGGGCATCAAGGAGCTTGTGAACCGGTGGGCACGCTGACGAGCTACTGCTGCAAGGTCTGCATGCTCACTGTCTGAGTGAGTGCGTAGGAAGCGAATATACCCATGGGGCATTGAGGCATCCAATCAATGCATCAGTTCAATCCAGGTGGCACCACTATGTCTATCGCGCAGCTCCAAATGCTGCCTAAGTCCCGGATGTTGAGCCCACATAGCGTAGCGCCTCCAGGTAAGTGTGCAATGCCATGATTTTACGCAACTATGAATTCTTTAGATGTCAACACTGAATTTCATGTTTGGGGACCACGCCTAAAGCGAGGCATTAAAAATGTCTCCCATGCGGTGATAACACCTCAAAAATGGCGGTGCCGAATTTCGAGCCCCTTATGTCTTCACTCTGTCCACCCTAGAATAGTGACAATGGGAATGAGCAACAGGAGCACCGAAAGTGCCATTGAACACATGCACGTGTTGCACCTCGAAAGCAAGATGTCTGTTAGCAATCTGGGTTAGCAAGTCTGTTGATTAACTTTACAAAGTGTGGTAAAACCAGTTTCCCCATAAGTATATTTGAAAGTTCACACACTGTTTGTCAAAACAATTTGCATTTGTATAGCGCCTTTAATGCAGTAAATCATCCCAAGGCGCTTCACAGGAGTGTTATCAGACAAAATTTGACACTGACATTTCGACTGATACTTCACATCTGAAGATTTACAGTAAGCTCCTGCCAAAGATTTAACAGACTCCCATGGATTGTGTCACCTGAAATAGATTCCTTTATTTGATACTAACTAAATTTGTGAAAATCTCATCCACACTTCAAGGCTAAATTAATTATTGTGTTGCTAAACTGTTCTGTTATTGAATATTCATGGTAACAAAATCAATCAAATTTTGCAGTACATTATGGGCAGAAGGTAAAGCCTCCCGTTTGCTCTGATGCTTTTTAATGGGGATTAGAAACCTGATAACTTTGGTGAATTATGCAAATCAGTTTGCTTAACACCAACCAAGCTACTGCAGATGTTGGAAATCTGAACTATAAGCAGAAAATGCTGGAAATACTCAGCAGGCCAGGCAGCATCTGTTGGGAGAGAAACAGAGATCATGGTCAGAATTTTCTGAGGTAATAGTGGGTGGCTTGGAGGCATGGGGGGAAGTGAAAGTTTTACTACGTTAGAAGCACTATATAAATAAAAGTAATAATAATAAGAGATAGAAAGCAGGAAACTATAGACCAGTTAGCCTAACATTTGTTGTTAGGAAAAAGCTGGAGTCCATTATTAAGGAAGCAGTAGCAGGACATTTAGAAAATCATAATACAATCATGCAGATTCAGCATGGTTTTATGAAAGGGAAATCATGTTTGACAAATTTGCTGGAGTTCTTTGAGGATGTAACGAACAAGGTAGATAAAGGGGAACCAGTAGATGTAGTGTATTTGGATTTCCAGAAGGAATTCGATAAGGTGCCACATGAAAGGTTACTGCACAAGATAAGAGCTCACGGGGTTGGGTGTAATATATTAGCAAGGTTAAAGGATTGGCTAACGAACAGAAAACAGAGAGTCGGGATAAATGGGTCATTTTCAGGTTGGCAAACTGTAACTAGCGGGGTGCCACAGGGATCAGTGCTGGGCCTCAACTATTTACAATCTATATGAATGACTTGGATGAAGGGACCAAGTAGCCAAATTTGCTGATGATACAAAGATAGGTGGCAAAGCAAGTTGTGAAGAGGACATAAAGAATCTGCAAAGGGATATAGATAGGTTACATGAGTGGGCAAAAATTTGGCAGGTGAAATATAATGTGTGAAAGTGTGAGTTTATCCACTTTGGTAGGAAGAATAAAAAAGCAAATTATTATTTAAATGGAGAGAGACTACAAAATGCTGCAGTACAGAGGGATCTGGGAGTCCTTGTACGTGCAGGTACAGCAAATAATTAGGAAGGCAAATGGAATGTTGGCCTTTATTGCAAGGGGGATGGAGTATAAAAGTAGGAAAGTCTTGCTACAACTGTACAGGGTGTTGGTGAGAACACACCTGGAGTACTGCATACAGTTTTGGTCCCCTTATTTAAGGAAGGATATACTTGCATTGGAGGCAGTTCAGAGAAGGTTCACCAAGTTGATTCCTGAGATGAAGGGGCTGTCTTATGAAGAAAGGTTGAGCAGGTTGGGCCTATTGGAGTTTAGAAGAGTGAGAGGCGATCTTATTGAGGGGACTTGACAGGGTAGATGCAGAGAGGATGTTTCTCCTGGTGTGGGAATGTAGAACTAGGGGGCATAGTTTCAGAATAAGGGGTCACCCATTTAAAACGGAAATGAGGAGGAATTTTTTCTCTCAGAGAGTCGTGAATCTTTGGAATTCTCTACCACACAGAGCTGTGGAGGCTGGGTCATTGAATATAATTAAGGTGGAGATAGTCAGATTTTTGAATGATAAGGGAGTCAAGGGTTATGGGGAGCGGGCAGGAAAATGGAGTTGAGGCCAAGATCAGATCAGTCATGATCCTATTAAATGTTGGAGCAGGCTCGAGAGGTCAAATGGCCTACTTCTGCTCCTATTTCTGAAGTACTTATGTAACCCGCCCACTTTCACCTTTCACTCGGGGATGGAGGGAGCGGGGGGGGGTGTGGGGGGGAGGGACGGGAGGGGCTGCCAAACCACTGCCAGGAGGCAGGTTGGCAATTTATGTACAATGATGAGGCCTGAAGCCTCTACTTTAACCTGCTGTGCAGGTCTTACTGCAGGCGGCTGGGGATCCCGGGGCTCAGGACTCCCGATAGCTGCAACGAGGCAACCTCGGCCTCGACGAGCAATCCTTGTGGGCCGTGAAGAGCAGGAGTGCTTACTCATGGCCCCCCCGAGCTGCCTAACCATCAAAGGCCCGCAAACGGGTGCAATAGACGAGAGGCCTATAAAGGCCAGCGGGAGTCGGGCAGTTCGCGCAGTCGGTCGAGGAGGCGGGAGCTCGGAGCAGCGCGAGTCTGGGGTCGGCGAGAGGCCTATAAAGGCCAGCGGGAGTCGGGCAGTTCGAGCAGTCGGTCGAGGAGGTGGGAGCTCGGAGCAGCGCGAGTCCGGGGTCGGCGAGAGGCGTTCTGGTGCAGCTGCAGTGGGGACAGAAGGCAAAAAAGTAAAAGAAATTGAAAGGTGACCTCACAGCCAAGGGGGTGATTGGTGAATAGTTTTTCTTTTTCTTTTCTATTTCAGTAAGTAACATTTAGTATTGTTGTTGCCAAATTAAGTTAATCTAGGGGTAAAGTCATGGCAGGAGAGCTCGGACACGTGTTATGCTCCTCCTGTACTATGTGGGAACTCAGGGACACTTCTGATGGTCCTGGCGACTATGTGTGCGGGAAGTGTGTCCGCTTCCAGCTCCTGACGGACTGCATTGCGGCACTGGAACTGAGGGTGGATTCAGTCTGGAGCATCCACGATGCTGAGAATGACGTGTATAGCACGTTTGGCGAGTTGGTCTTACCGCAGGTAAAGGGTACACAGCCAGATAGGGAATGGAAGACCAACAGGAAGAGCAGTGCGAGGAAGGTAGTGCAGGGGTCCCCTGCGGTCATCTCCCTGCAAAACAGATACACCGCTTTGGGTACTGTTGAGGGGGATGGGATGACTCATCAGGGGAGAGCCGCAGCAGCCAAGTTCATGGCACCGTGGCTGGCTCTGTTGCATAGGAGGGCAGGAAAAAGAGTGGGAGAGCAATAGTGATAGGGGATTCAATTGTAAGGGGAATAGATAGGCGTTTCTGTGGTCGCAACCGAGACTCCAGGATGGTATGTTACCTCCCTGGTGCAAGGGTCAAGGATGTCTCTGAGTGGGTGCAGGACATTCTGAAAAGGGAGGGTGAACAGCCAGTTGTCGTGGTGCATATAGGTACCAACGATATAGGTAAAAAACAGGATGAGGTCCTACAAGACGAATTTAAGGAGCTAGGTGCTAAATTAAAAAGTAGGACCTCAAAAGTAGTAATCTCGGGATTGCTACCAGTGCCACGTGCTAGTCAGAGTAGGAATCACAGGATAGCTCAGATGAATACATGGCTTGAGCAGTAGGGAGGGATTCAAATTCCTGGGGCATTGGAACCGGTTCTGGGGGAGATGGGACCAGTACAAACCGGACGGTCTGCACCTGGACAGGACCGGAACCAATGTCCTAGGGGGAGTGTTTGCTAGTGCTGTTGGGGAGGAGTTAAACTAATATGGCAGGGGAAATGGGAACCAATGCAGGGAGACAGAGGGAAACAAAATGGAGACAGAAGCAAAAGACAGAAAGGAGATGAGGAAAAGTGGAGGGCAGAGAAACCCAAGGCACAAAAGGGCCACTGTACAGCAAAATTCTAAAGGGTCAAAGTGTAATAAAAAGGCAAGCCTGAAAGCTCGGTGCCTCAATGCAAGGAGTATTCGGAACCCAAGAGAGGGCCCTGAGAGCGCAGATGAACAGGACCCCAAGAAAGAATGCAAAAGGTAGGAGGCAACAGAGCAGAGTAGTACTGGAGTAAGTGTAAACCACAAGGTGATAGGAAGGGACAATATGTATGAATATAAAGGGGCTGCAGGACGGGTCAAAACTAAAAATCATGGTTTAAAAACTAGTATTAAAACACTCTACCTAAACGCACGCAGCATTCGAAATAAAGTAAATGAGTTGACGGCACAAATCATTACAAATAGGTATGATTTGGTGGCCATTACAGAAACGTGGTTGCAGGATGGCCAAGACTGGGAATTAAACATACAGGGGTATCTGACAATTTGGAAGGATAGACAAGAAGGGAAAGAAGGTGGGGTAGCTCTGTTAATAAAGGATGATATCAGGGCAGTTGTGAGAGATGATATTGGCTCTAATGAACAAAATGTTGAATCATTGTGGGTGGAGATTAGAGATAGTAAGGGGAAAAAGTCATTGGTGGGCATAGTTTATAGGCCCCCAAATAATAACTTCACGGTGGGGCGGACAATAATCAAGGGAATAATGGAGGCATGTGAAAAAGGAACGGCAGTAATCATGGGGGATTTTAAATTACATATCAATTGGTCAAATCAAATCGCACGGGGTAGCCTGGAGGAGGAATTCATAGCATGCATACGGGATTGTTTCTTAGAACAGTATGTTACAGAACCTACAAGGGAGCAAGCGATCTTAGATCTGGTCCTGTGTAATGAGTCAGGAATAATAAACGATCTCCGAGTAAAAGATCCTCTCGGAATGAGTGATCACAGTATGGTTGAATTTGTAATACAGAGTGAGGGTGAGGAAGTAGTGTCTCAAACGAGCATACTATGCTTAAACAAAGGGGACTACAGTGGGATGAGGGCAGAGTTGGCTAAAGTAGACTGGGAACACAGACTAAACGGTGGCACAATTGAGGAACAGTGGAGGACTTTTAAAGAGCTCTTTCATAGTGCTCAACAAAAATATATTCCAGTGAAAAAGAAGGGCGATAAGAGAAGGGATAACCAGCCGTGAATAACCAAGGAAATAAAGGAGAGTATCAAATTAAAAACCAATGCGTCTAAGGTGGCCAAGGTTAGTGGGAAACTAGAAGATTGGGAAAATTTTAAACGACAGCAAAGAATGACTAAAAAAGCAATAAAGAAAGGAAAGATAGATTACGAAAGTAAACTTGCGCAAAACATAAAAACGGATAGTAAATGCTTTTATCGATATATAAAACGGAAGAGAGTGACTAAAATAAATGTTGGTCCCTTAGAAGATGAGAAGGGGGATTTAATAATGGGAAATGTGGAAATGGCTGAGACCTTAAACAATAATTTTGCTTCAGTCTTTACAGTGGAATACACAAAAACCATGCCAAAAATTGCTGGTCACGGGAATGTGGGAAGGGAGTACCTTGAGACAATCACTATCATGAGGGGGGTAGTGCTGGACAGGCTAATGGGACTCAAGGTAGACAAGTCCCCTGGTCGTGATGAAATGCATCCCAGGGTATTAAAAGAGATGGCGGAAGTTATAGCAGATGCATTCGTTATAATCTACCAAAATTCTCTGGACTCTGGGGAGGTACCATTGGATTGGAAAGCAGCTAATGTAACGCCTCGGTTTAAAAAAGGGGGCAGACAAAAGACAGGTTCCTGTAGGCCGGTTAGTTTAACATCTGTAGTGGGGAAAATGCTTGCAGCTATCATTAAGGAAGAAATAGCGGGACATCTAGATAGGAATAGTGCAATCAAGCAGCATGGATTCATGAAGGGAAAATCATGTTTAACTAATTTATTGGAATTCTTTGAGGATATAACGAGCATGGTGGATAGAGGTATACTGATGGATGTGGTATATTTAGATTTCCAAAAGGCATTCGATAAGGTGCCACACAAAAGGTTACTGCAGAAGATAAAGGTACGCGGAGTCAGAGGAAATGTATTAGCATGGATCGAGAATTGGCTGGCTAACAGAAAGCAGAGAGTCGGGATAAATGGGTCCTTTTTGGGTTGGAAATCGATGGTTAGCGGTGTGCCACAGGGATCGGTGCTGGGACCACAACTGTTTACAATATACATAGATGACCTGGAAGAGGGGACAGAGTGTAGTGTAACAAAATTTGCAGATGACACAAAGATTAGTGGGAAAGCGGGTTGTGTAGAGGACACAGAGAGGCTGCAAAGAGATTTAGATAGGTTAAGCGAATGGGCTAAGGTTTGGCAGATGGAATACAATGTCGGAAAATGTGAAGTCATCCACCTTGGAAAAAAAAACAGTAAAAGGGAATATTATTTGAATGGGGAGAAATTACAACATGCTGCGGTGCAGAGGGACCTGGGGGTCCTTGTGCATGAATCCCAAAAAGTTTGTTTGCAGGTGCAGCAGGTAATCAGGAAGGCGAATGGAATGTTGGCCTTCATTGCGAGAGGGATGGAGTACAAAAGCAGGGAGGTCCTGCTGCAACTGTACAGGGTATTGGTGAGGCTGCACCTGGAGTACTGCGTGCAGTTTTGGTCACCTTACTTAAGGAAGGATATACTAGCCTTGGAGGGGGTACAGAGACGATTCACTAGGCTGATTCTGGAGATGAGGGGGTTACCTTATGATGATAGATTGAGTAGACTGGGGCTTTACTCGTTGGAGTTCAGAAGGATGAGGGATGATCTTATAGAAACATTTAAAATAATGAAAAGGATAGACAAGATAGAGGCAGAGAGGTTGTTTCCACTGGTCGGGGAGACTAGAACTTGGGGGCACAGCCTCAAAATACGGGGGAGCCAATTTAAAACCGAGTTGAGAATTAATTTCTTCTCCCAGAGGGTTGTGAATCTGTGGAATTCTCTGCCCAAGGAAGCAGTTGAAGCTAGCTCATTGAATGTATTCAAATCACAGATAGATAGGTTTTTAACCAATAAGGGAATTAAGGGTTACGGGGAGCGGGCGGGTAAGTGGAGCTGAGTCCACGGCCAGATCAGCCATGATCTTGTTGAATGGCGGAGCAGGCTCGAGGGGCTAGATGGCCTACTCCTGTTCCTAATTCTTATGTTCTAATTGGAGAAAACTCGCCACGGTGATTAATTTGATCTGGAGACGTGGCTCGTTCTGTGGGCGAGGACGACTTCTTGCGCGATGTTTTTTAAACCAGTACACAAGATCACAGAAACTCGATTTGCGCTGGACATACAATTCTGTGATCTTTTGTGTTGGTTTGGCTGATTTCAGGAGAATTGTGCCGAGAAAACCAGCGCAACCGAGCGGAAACTCCAGGCTTACATCTCCGAGACATAACAAAGTACATAAGCAATACGTGAAGAAACTAACAGGTTTTTTTTTCAAAGTTAGTCTCGATAATCAGATGTTTTACTGGTTTATCTTGCAGATTTTTAGAGTTGGATTAGATTCATCGTAGAATCGTTGAATGGCAACAGCATGGAAGGAGGCCATTCGACCGGTTGAGCCCATGCCTGCTCTCAGCTAGTCCCACTGTCCGGCCCACCGGCATATTCGAGTTATTGACGATTATTCAGGAACCAGCGTATGCAGAAGCACAATTGAAGGCTGCTAGTATTTGCAAAAAAAAATCTATTCAATCTTTGATTGAATTATATCTTTATCACGTGATCTTGATCTGCTACATAGACATCAGATAATATTGATTATCTAATGGTGAGAACTTGAATATAAGCTAATGCTGTCCAGGAGGCATTTTCTGTAAAACAGGGGGTCATGTTAACTGGGTGAATGCAGAGCTTCTGTTAACACAACGTTCTAAGTGATTTACTTAAGTTATGTCACTCAATACTGAACTCTGGGAATACTGTTAGTTTTTAGCAGCTTATGGGGCAGCAGGAGCACAAATAATACATTTGAAATGCAATGAAGCTGATAGTAACAGACTTCAGGAGGACTTAGACAGATTATGGCAGATGCCATTTAACACAAAAGTGTGAAGTGACACATTTTGGTAGTAAGAACGAGGAAAAGCAATATGAACTCAATGGTATAATTTTAAAGAGGGTGCAGGAACAGAGACCTGACGCTGAACGTACACCAATCTTTGCAGGTGACAGGACAAGTTGAGGAGGCTGTTTTAAAAAAAAAAGCAGATGAAATCTTTGGCATTATTAATAGACGAATAGAACACAGAAGCAAGGACATTTATGCTAAACTTTATGGATCACTGGTTAGGCCTCACTTGGAGTATTGTGTTCAATTCTGGGCACCACTTTAGGAAAGATGTCAAGGCCTTGGAGAGAGTGCACAAGTGATTTACTAGAATGGTACCTGGGATGTGGGACTTCAGTTATGTGGAGAGACTGGAGAAGCTGGGGATGTTCTCCTGAGAGCAGAGAAGGTTAAGAGGAGATTTGATAGGGGTGTTCAAAATCCTGAATGTGTCAGCCGTGGCTCAGTGGGTTGCACCCTTACCTCTGAGCCAGAAGGTTGTGGGTTCAAGTCCCACTCCAGAGACTTGAGCACATAAATGTAGGCTGACACTTCAGTGCAGTACTGAGGGAGTGCTGCGCTGTCAAAGGTGCCATCTTTCAGATGAGACATTAAACCGAGGCCCCGTCTGCCCACTCAGATGGATGCAAAAGATCCCACTATTTCAAAGAAGATCAGGGGAATTATCCTCGGTGTCCTGGCAAATAATTACCCCTCAACCAACATCACTAAAACAGATGATCTGGTCATTATCACGTTGCTGTTTGTGGGAGCTTGCTGTGTGCAAATTAGCTGCTGCGATTCCTACATTACAACAGTGACTACACTCCAAAAGTACTTCATTCGCTGTAAAGCGCCTTGGAACATCTTCTGGTCGTGAATGGCACTATAGAAATGCAAGTCTTTCTATGAATGGTTTTGATAGAGTAAATGAAGAGAACCTGTTTCCCGTGGCAGCAGAGCCACAGATTTAAGGTGATTGGCAAAAGAGCCAGAGGCGAGACGGGGAACCTTTTTTTACACAGCAAGTTGTTGTGATCTGAAATACACTGCATATAAGGGCGGTGGAAGCACATTCAATAGTAACATTCAAAAGGGAATTGGATAAATACTTGAAAGGAAATAATTACAGGGCTATGGGGAAAGGACAGGGGAGTGGGACTAATTGGATAGCTCTACTAAAGAGTTGGCACAGGCCTTCTGTGCTGTATGTTTCTATGATTCTATCAAAGAAACTAATTTGCAAAACAAGAAAGCAAAGGAGCCAAAGTGAGCCTATATCATTAGGAATCTCGATCACATTAAAGCGAACCTGTGCAGCTTAGGTTGGATCCAGTGATCTCTTGATCTCTGTCATATCATTGTAGGGATTGCTGAGTAGAGTCCTCGTGTTTCTTCACATACAGGATGTGTAAATCAGAGCAACTGCCGGGGAGCTGATCACCTGCTCACTCTCTATGTCGGTGCCACAGTGAGACAGAAAGAGAAAATAATAAAATATTAAATGCCTTTAACATGGTAAAACGTCCCGAGGCTCTTTATAGAAGACAACAATTGACTCTGAGCCAAAAGAAGATGTTAGAATGGGTGACTAAAAGCTTGGTCAACGAGGTAGGTTTTAAGGAGTGTCAACAGAGGAGAGAGAGGTAGAGAGGCGGAGAGGTGCAGGGAGGGAATTCCAGAGCATTGGATCTCGACGCCCGAAGGCACGGCCACCAATGGTGGGGTGTACGGAGTGTGGGATGTGCAGGAGGCCAGAATCGGAGGAGCACAGAGCTCTTGAAGGGTTGTAGGGCTGAACGATGTGACAGAGATAGGGAGGGGCGAGGCCCTGAAGGGATTTGAACACGGGGATGAGAATTTTAAAATTGGGACGTTGCCGGACCTGGAGCCAATGTAGGTCAGCGAGCACAGGACAGGACTTGGTGCGAGTTAGGACACAGCAGCAGAGTTTTGGACAAGTCCAAATTTGTGGAGGGTGGAAGAAGGGAGGTGGCTGGGAGAGCGTTGGAATAGTCGAGTCTTTGGATGATGTCACCGAGGGGCTGCATGAGAAATAGGAGAAGTCCAAGGATAGATCCTTGGAAGACTTCAGAGGTAATGGTGTGGGTGCAGAAAGAGAAGTCATTTCTGAGGTTCTCTGTCAATGATTGGATGGTTAAGAGTGGAACCAGGCGAGCGCAATCCCACACAGCTGGACAATGGAGGAGAGGCATTGGAGGAGGATGGTGTGGTTAACCGTGTCAAAGGCTGGAGAGAGGTCAAGAAAACGGAAGAGGAATAGTTTACCATGGTTACAGTCATTTGTGACTTTGATTAGGGCCATTTCAGTACTGTGGCGGTTACGGAGACCAGATTCGGGAGGGTCAAACATGGAGTTGCGGGAAAGATGGACACGGATTTGGGAGGCCACAACATATTCAAGGGCTTTGGAGAGAAAGAGAGGTTGAAGATGCGGTGTTAGTTTGCAAGGACAGAGGGGGCAAGATTGGGATTTTGAAGTGAGGGGTGATGACAGCAGATTTGAATGAGAGGGGACATTCCCTGTGGAGAGTGTACCATTTACAGTATCAACTAGCATGGGGGACAGAAAGAGAAGTTGGGTGGTCAGCAGTTTAGTAGGAAAAGCATCGAGAGAGCAGGAGGCAGGCCTCATGGACAAGATGACACATGCAAAAATGTTATGAACAGAAAATAAGGCAAAATCCATTCTTGCCATTATACAGGATTAGAAGCATTGGGAAAGGGGACAGAACATTTTAGACCTGTCTGAATACTGGCAGTTCAATGCAGTTGAATTCTGGTAAAAGGATAACATGCTCATCAACTAATGCTTTGCCTACATTAGTGGTTCCACAAACTGCAGATTTTAATAGACAATTGAGAAATCTTTCCACCACAGCCCACTTATCTATTCATTTAGCAAATCAATCCAGGCAAAAGCAATAGAGAAACACTTAACAAAAATACATATTTTACACAGAAGCAATTAGACTTCCAGAATGTGCTACTATCGTTAGGTGAAAGTTGGCAAGGATTGACTGGATTTAGTACACTGGGAATTAAAAAACAGATACTTGGGATCATTAATTCCTTGATGACAATTCTGCATGTGTGTTATCTTTAAGGCTTGGACTTTTATGCAGTAACTGAGTAGTGGTCTAGTAGGTTGCGTAGACTAGGCCTATATTCCCTAGAGTTTAGAAGAATGAGAGGTTATCTCATTAAAACGTATAAAATTCTTAAGGGGCTTGACAGGGTAGATGCTGAGAGGCTGTTTCCCCTGGCTGTGGTGTTTATAACTAGGGGTCACAGTCTCAGAATAAGGGGTCGACCATTTAGGACTGAGATGAGGAGAAATTTCTTCACTCAAAGGGTTGTGACTCTTTGGAACTCTCTACCCCAGAGAGCTGTGGATTCTCAGTCGTTGAGTATATTCCAGACAGAGATTGATGGATTTTTGAATATTAAGGAAATCAAGGGATATGGGGATAGTGCGGGAAGGTGGAGTTGAGGTAGAAGATTATCCATCATTTTATTGAATGGCGGAGCAGGCTCGAGGGGCCGAATGGCCTACTTCTGCTCATATTTCTTATATTCTATGTTCTTATGTTGAGATCTTGTGCCTGGACTGACATTCTGCTCACATCAGCTGTGCCCTTATCTGAATCTCAGTGCTCAACTTTGGTTAAAAGAAAAGGTTTTCAGCTGTTCACCTTGCCCCTCAATCTGTCCCTTGAAAGTCCCACAAGAATTATATTGTGTAAATAATCTTGATTTGTGCTAATGTGGTAGGAGTCTGTCGACAGCTAGGGCTAGAAATTACATTTTTGGCGATAGCCGTAATTTTTCACCAAAAATACCACTATGATTCCGCTACCGCTACGAGGCCAAGAATTCGGGCTTCAGTTCGCCCAGCGGCGAAAATCACATTGCACAAGGATTCGGGTGCAAACTGCGAATTGTCTGCAACTTTTCTCTGAGGCCGAAACCGCTGCGAGAGGGGCCTTGGGAGGGGGGAAAACACCCCCCCCCCAAAAAAAAATTGCAAAAAACAAAATATAAAAAATCTCAAAACATTCACAAGATGCTGAACTATCGAATCGTGCAAAAGAATTCAAAAATAAAAACTTTAACTTACCTTTTTTGCAGATCTTCATACCTACCTCTGTTCCAAGGACTGCAACACAGGTTTTTCCCGGGTGGTTTCTTTCGTCCTAACTACGTGTGCGCTGTGAGCCAAATTTTTGGCGAAACGCTATTTCGAGTCTTGCACGCCAGCGGTCCGCTCCCCAGCGGTACTTAAAGACCGCTGGCGCAAGACTTCTCCGAATTTCCTGGTCGTCGTTTTCAGTCAAAAACGGTGAAATATCGCAAAAAAAATGGATGCAAGGTGGGCGAATTTTTGGCCCCTAAGGTTTTATTGCAACACTGGGAGACCATGCCTGAAATCTCATTCATTTCTGGTCAGTATAGTCAATGGGCATCACTTCATCACAAACCAATTATGTTCCTGTTATCACAACTATTTCTAAAATTCGTGTTAGTCAAAATAGTAAAAATAGAAATATCATGAGCTTAAACATATTTATGAGGTCGGTGAAAAGGCCTTTTCTTAAAACCCAGATTATTGTTAGGCTTTGAATGTAGTTGAACCCAGGTTGCACAGCAGATTTCATTTGAATTCCAGTCCGTGTATAAAGTACCAAGCCATTCCCATTAGCTCTGATTGCACAGAAATCCATTTGCAAATAAAATGCTTAAAACAACAAAAAAATTGTTTATTTATCCAGTTTTCGCAGATTTTTGAAGCTGGATGAAGGGTCCATTCACCAGATTTGGTTCAAAGTTAAGCCATCAAAGTATATATTAAGCCAATTTTCTGAACTGTAGTTTACGTTTGTGTAAAAAGAATAACATAAAGAGTGAAACAATGGAGCACAGAGTTTACTCTAAATAACATATTTACATCTTTTCTCATGACTTCAAGAATCATGGGGTTTGAGAACCTCTAGCGCCAATGAATAAACATTGCATTCCATGAGTCTCTATTGTGTATCTCCATTATGGAATCCAGGAGGAATTTTTGCTGAAACCGAGATACAGGTTTATGCTGGAGAATAGGGGTTAAGGTTAACATATTAGTGTTGTTTTCATAACAACCTTTCTAGAATTCTATTACTAATCCTCATGGATAAGGTGAAAGTTAAGCTTGGCTTCTATCAGCTAACAATTTTAGCCTTAGGCCCTATCATTTAATAGCATTCAGGTTTGAACTAGCACGAGATGCAAAGGTTAGCTCCCCCCCCAACCACCGCCCCCCCCACCCCCCACCCTTCATTTCTACATTGAGACATTCCCAGCAATAAATACCATTGACTGAAGGAGGTGGTGTTGAATTTCCAGCCCAGACAAAATTAATCTTTAGTTTCCTCTCAGGAGACTTCAGCAGAAAAATGCAAGGAGGGAGGCACACAGCATGAAACAGAGTCAACAGTGTATCTAGTTTTCGGTAATGTTAGTAATGGCAGAGGTCAAGAGCAAACTAGAAAGAAATGAAGAAAACATCATAATGGTTAATTTCTAATTGACGGAGCTGACATATGAAAACGAATCGCATCTAAACTGTAGTTGAGGGAAGAGCTGAAGTAGAAGAGAAATGGAATGAAAGAGTGGTACAGTGGTATGTGTGGAGACAGTTCAATTCAGGTCACAAGAGAAGGATACCCACTTGACGATAGTGCGATATGATTGTTTTCACAAGGGTTGGTCTGGCCGTGTAACACAAATTTGCTCCTGTTTGGTCAGACCGTTGATTAAAACAACATAATCACACACGTGGAACACCTCCGCTCAGGCCACAATTGTGACCCCGAGCTTCCGGTCGCCTGTCATTTTCATTCTCAGACCTGCTCTGACCTCTCCATCCTCAGCCTCCTACACTGTTCCAATGAAGCTCAATGGAGGAACAACACCTCATCTTTCTATAATAAAAATAGAAAATTTCCCTCCCACCGCATATTTCCCTTGGGCACTTTACAGCCTTCTGGGCTCAACTTTGAGTTCAACAATTTTAGATCATAACCTCTGCCCCATTTTTTCAGACAGCAATTGTTGCTGATGATTCTGATATTCCCATTTACAGCTCCTTTAGACCAATTTTTTGTTTCTCTACTTGCCCCATTACCATCTCCTTTTGCCTTGCACCTTCATTCCTTTTGTCATTTAATCTCTCCTGCCTTCCACCCAATCACAGACCTTACCTTTTGTTCTTTCCTCCCCTCTCCTTTCCCTGCCTCTGTGCTTGCTTACAATTTGTTACATCTCTAACTTTTTCCAGTTCTGATGAAAGGTCACAGACCTGAAACGTTAACTCCGTTTCTCTCTTCACAGATGCTGCCTGACCTGATGAGTATTGACAGCATTTTCTGTTTTTATAATCACACCTTTCTTGAGTGAGCACACTGACATGTGATGGTGCAGACAGACATATGTTAGCACTTTTACAGCACTTAGCAGATTCTTGAAAACTGTTTTGGGGAGGAATGGATTAGTGAGACGAAATGGTTGAGTGATGTGCTGTGGAGCATTGGAATCCCACTTGTCATTGATCCAGGTGTAAAGTGGATGCAGTATATTTGGATTTCCAAAAGGCATTTGATAAGGTGCCACATAAAAAGTTGTTACGCAAGTTAAGGGCTCATGGAGTTAAGAGTAATATATTAGCATGGAGGAAGGATTAGTTGATGGACAGGTTATCAGAGAGTAGGAATAAATGGATCATTTTCAGGTTGGCAGGCTGTAACTAGTAGGGTGCCGCAAGGATCAGTGCTTGGGACTCAGCTATTTACAATTTATATCAATGACTTAGATGAAGGAACCGAGTGTAATGTATCCAAGTTTGCTGACCATACAAAGCTCGGTGGGAAGCTGTGAGGAGGACACAAAGAGCCTGCAAAGGGATATATTCAGGTTAAGTGAGTGGACAATAAGGTCGCAGATAGAGTATAATGTGAGGTTATTGGTAGGAAGAATAAAAAAACAGAATGTTTTTTAAATGGTGAGAAACTATTAAATGTTGGTGTTCAGAGAGATTTAGGTGTCCTCGTACAGGAAACACAGAAAGCTAGCATGCAGGTACAGCAAGCAATTAGGAAGGCAAATGGCATGTTGGACTTTATTGCAAGGGGGTTGGAGTACAAGAGTAAGGAAGTCTTGAGACAATTCTACAGCCTTTGGTAAGACCATACCTGGAGTACTGATCTCCTTATCTGAGGAAGGATATACTTGCCTTCGAGGCAGTGCAATGAAGGTTCACTAGATTGATCCCTGGGATGAGAGGGTTGTCCTATGAGGAGAGATTGTGTAAAATGGGCCTTTACTCTCTGGAGTTTAGAAGAATGAGAGGTGATCTCATTGGATTCTGAGGGGGATTGACAGGGTAGATGCTGAGAGGTTATTTCCCCTGGCTAGAGAGTCTAGAACTAGGGGGTCACAGTCTCAGGATAAGAGGTCAGTCATTTAAGACTGAGATGAGGAGGAATTTCTTCACTCAGAGGGTTGTGAATCTTTGGAATTTTCTACCCCAAAGGGATGCTGAAACATTAAGTATATTTCAGGCTGAGATAAATAGATCGTTGGACTCTAAGGGAATCAAGGGATATGGAGATCGGGCAGGAAAGTGGAGTTGAGGTCGAAGATCATCCATGATCTTATTGAATGGCAGAGCAGGCTCGATGGGCCGTATGGTCTACTCCTGCTCCTAATTCTTCGAGGGGCCGTATGGCCTACTCCTGCTCCTAATTCTTATGTTCTTATATTCTTAAGTGACTGTATAGATGGTGCTTGTTTGTAACAGTGCTGGCCTGCCATTCAACTCAAAGCCATGGAGTTGAGCGCAATGCTTTTGGAAGGAAGTTCACCTACACATACACTGCTCAACATTTGTTGTGTAATCAGTGACATTTCCCAGCCGTTTGACACATTGTGAATAACGGAAATAAAAAAAGAACAGGAAATCAGCGATGAATTTGCCAAGAGTTATTTTTGGAAACACCTCCAAACTCAAATGTAAACTTGAAAGGTAACGTCTGAGGACACAAATTTAATGTAATTGGCAAAAGAGTCAGAGGCGACATGAGGAGAATTTCTTTTACGCAGAGAGTTATTGTGATCTGGAACGCACTACCTGAAAGGGTGGAGGAAGCAGATTCAGTTGGAACTTTCGAAAGGGAATTGGATAAATACTTGAAGGAAAAAGGAAAAAAAATGCAAGGCAATGGGAAAAAAGCAGGGTGAGTGAAAGGGACTAACTGCATAGCTCTTTCAAAGAGCCAGCACAGACATGATTGGCCGAACGGCTGCCTTCTGTGCTGTATGATTCTATAAGATAGATGGGACTGCTGTTATCAGCACTGCCACACTGTAATAAAGCCCTGAGTCAATTCAAACATTTTGCACCATTATGATGCTGGGAAAAGAGTCTTTAATATAGAGTTATTAAAGAGAATCCGTAAAAGATACCGTAATGTTATGCTTCTTTGAAAACCTTGGTAGTATTTTTCCTCACACAGTTCATGTTAGTGGGAAGACTTATTAGTACTGCGCACAGCGATTAAATTGTATTGTAAACATGGCTTTAGGAGATTTTCGACAATCATAGTGCGCAGTTGTAAGTGGTTACTAGTGAGGTAACTTACCTGTTTAATCCTTAACCCTCTCCACCTAAATATTTTTAGTAAGGTTTCTCTAAGTGTCACAATGAGTGAATTTACTACAGCTCCATATCACTGCCTATACAAAGTAAATACAAACACTGTAAAATGAGCAGTGTAGAAAAAGAAGCTCAGGGATGCACTGCAGTGCACGGTGATATGAGGCTGCAATTGCTGTGCAGCTAATTATAAAAGAATCAATCAATGAAAACTATAAGCCATTTAATCTGTCCAAGATTGCTTTAAGGAACTGTGCACAATGATCATTTTAACTGTCCTGAGTGGGAAAGATTTAAGTAATGGAATTTCAAATATATCACTCGATATATATGGAGTCCTGACAGGCCTAGTTTGAGTTACCCTCCTACATCAATAGTACTCATAATATGACTGGAGAACCATTTGTGAGTCACTTCTGTTTCAACCGAGGCCCTTGGTAGACCGATTGCTCCATGTGCATCTTGACCTTGAGTGTCAAATTTCTTGTCTCATAATACTCCTGTGAAGCTCCTTGGGATGTTTCAGTACGTTAAAGGCGCTATATAAATACAAGTTCTTGATGTAGATATGAATTGTCTGCCTGTCGACTGAACAGGGATCCAGACCTATTGCCCTTCTTTTTCTTGCTATCCAGCAAAAGAAGACAACTAAATGCTGTTAGAAGGCAGATTAATCCCAGGAAGTCAAATTCCAGTAATGATTCCATAGGATTTTTTCCTCACTTCACATAGGGAGATACCTGGCAATTACCTGTGGCAGCATGAGTAAAAACAGGAGCTCATTGATTGAGAATCTGTGTGCTCAGATCCTTGCCCCATCACATCATATTAATGCAGAGTTCTGAGTTGATTTTCAGAACAGAGTTGGTGATTGATAGAGTCTCAACAGCTCTATGTTGTCTATTTTCATGCTTGCAAATACGAAAACAGGGGAACTCAAAAATTCCTGGATGATAATATCATTGCTGACGTTAATGTCATCCGAATGGTCTTCACACATGCCCAGTAACATACAAGGCACACTAATTAGCTACTGTCCCTGCTGACAATGGCCTAAACTCTTTAGAATAGTTTTGAATGAAGTATCCCTTGAATACAGCAAGCACTGATCAGTAAATCCTTCCCCTTTGTTGTAGCAACCCCAGCTGTCACGGTTTCAGATTTACAGACCAGTGTGAGACAGCATCACAGGGATTCATGTTCTGATTTAACATTTTAAAGGGTATGAGGAAAAGTCGGGGGACGAGGACTAACTGAAAAGCTCTTTCGGAGACCTGGCACAGGCTCGCTGGTCCCAATGACCTCCTTCTATGAATCTACTCTGCAATTTCTGTTCAATGTGTTGGGAACTTATGAGTGATCATTGTTCCGTAGTAGCTGCACAGTTCCAACGACATCAAGAAACATCTTTGGTAATTTTTACACCAATGTGCAAGTGAGTAATACCCATTAAAAAAAGTCAATACTTTTTTTCAAGAACAATTGAAAGTCATCTCCCCATGAGCTCAATAGGTTTGAAGGGAAAGTATGATCCATAGGAGCAGGGTTGCGGAAGAAAATCTATGTAAACAGAACATATTCAACTCAAGTACTTGACGGTCATGTCCTATTTTGTAGCTTTGTTTCTCATAGAATCATAGAATAGTTACAGCACAGAAGGAGGCCATTCGGCCCGTCGAGCCCATGCCGGTTCTCTGCAAGAGCACCATTCCTCCGCCCTTTCCTCGTAGTCCTGCAAATTTTTTTCCTTCAGGTACTTATCCGATTTCCTTTTGAAAGCAGTGATTGAGTCTGCCTCCAGCATCCTTTCAGGCAGTGCATTCCAGATCCTAACCACTCGCTGCGTAAAAAAACTTTTCCTCATGTCCGTATGTGGTCAGGTCAGTCTTTGTATATTTTCCATATTCCATGGTTTCCTGCAGCATTGCATGTTGTTTGATGTGGCACTTTGCTGACCAGCTGCTGTAAAATCTGATACATGAGATGGATTTACACATGTTTTTCGGTCCTTAAAATGTGGGGCTGCAGCTTAGAAACCGGGGACATACACATAGCATGTTTTAATTGAAATGTTTTTACCCAGAGAGTGATTAGAATGTGGAACTCACTACCATGAGTAGCTGGGGTGACTAGGCTAGATGCATTTAAGGAGAAGCTAGATAAGCATATGAGGGAGAAAGGAATAGAATGATATGCTGATAGGGTGAGATGAAGAAGGGTGGGAGGAGACTCGTGTGGAGCATTAACATCGGCATGGACCTGTTGGGCCTGTTTCTGTGTTGTAAATGTAACTGGAAAATAGAGATGTCACTTAGATACTGCATTTTCCAGCACATATTTTATGTCCAGCATTTAAATCCAAATGGGAAGAACTGCCAGTTCAATCTATATGTGAAAAATCTTGGGGTGAGAATGGTTAATGAAAAAAAAACATTCGCGTTCAAAGCATATGGTCAAAGCATACAAAAACTGTTAAAACATCAGCTGCAAAAAATGACTATATGCACGTATCTGTGTTCTGTTTATACAAATGCTGCCCCAGAGGCATCGACTTGTTTTCTACAGTTGTATTAGTCACACCCAAACATTTCTGGCACAGTCTACGTACAGTTTGAAAACTTGGCTTTACCAAGCCAGGATAATGATGTTTTGGCTAGTGTTCAGGCTTGCTCCAGGGGCCTTCAAATGTGTATGAAAGCTGGAAGTTTATGAAGGCTTTCTCCATCTCTATAGCAACGCATTTGTTGTCCTACTGCTGCAACTTTTGTAGTTTACAGCAATTGGTTTTAACCATTTAACCCTATTTAAAGCGGGCTTTAGCCAGAATTTGGGAGTCAGCATTCCCTTTCGTAAGCAAGGTTGTTCCAAGCCCATTACATTATATTCTAGATATAACCGGTTGGGAGCTCTTTATAGGGACTGCCAGTAAATAAGTAACACAGGACTGAAAAATTATCACTTTTAAATATTTTAAGGAGGTAATCTTTAGTGGAGAACCAGTAAAGGCCATTGTGGATAAAGAGAAACGAGACAGCTTGAAAATACAGAAATTTTGCTTTTACTCAATGCTGCAGGCTAATCTTTCTAAGTCCACACAGTGGGGCTAAAGGGACATGTACATATAAGAAAGTGCAGACGCAAATCAAAGTAAACCACACTGATGCAATAATAATGTTGGCTTTGCATTTTATGACTTAGCTAAGGTCATGGACTCTGTGAGATCTCAGAAAAGTCCCAAACCAACATTTTTAAATAACAATCGTATTTATTTATGAGATTGGATCACTGCCAATGCTGCATATGGAACTGAGACAGTGGGCTGATTAAGGCATGTGTCCATCCTATTTTGCTGTGAGTTATTGTTTGATGGTGTAATTTTCATTGGCACCAATGCTTCTGCCTGTTGCAAGTGTGGGAGGCAGCTTACATACCATTATTTGTTATGCATTGTAAGGCTGTCTTATCATCAGTCATATTCAGGTGCTCTAAGTTGGTTTCGAAAGCGCTTCATTCAGTCAACCAGGGCGCGTGCATTGTCTCTGTGCCATGTAACTTTTTAGCGGAGTATGATGTTTTCAGGGGGATGGAAGGAAAGTAAATGAAGTGTGTAATTTAAACAACATTTTTATGTCTGTCAAGCTAATCAGTCGCAGAGGAAATTTGCTCCAGCAGTTTCCTGCCTGCTACTTAAGGCACTAACCATCAGGGCAGGCAAAGATACACATTGATAGATAACACTCTGTCTAAGTTGTAGGAGCAAAGGTAGATTATGGTCCTAAGATATTACACAGCACAGTAATATTGTTTTCTAATATAGTGAGTACATTATGTTTAAGGAATGAGCATTTAATAACATTTTGACTCTGGATTTAGACTCCGAATCCAATACTTTACCTGTAGTGCATACGCTCATTCGGGAGCTTCATTCTCCTTAGCATAGGTGATCTTTGAAAGAGCTGGTGCAAACATGATGGACCAAATGGCCTCCTTCTGTGCCGTACTGTTCTATGATTCTACGATAGGAAAGACTGCACCACTGGAATGAATGTCAGCACTTTCTTTCAGCGTTTTGCCTTTTGAGACAATGATGCCCCACCAGACTCTATTGCTGAGAAAGCTAGACTACAAACTGGCATAATGGCGCGGTGAGTTTATCCAGTGTGCAGCTGCACAAAGAGAATGAAGGGATATGGGATAATGTGGGGAAGTGAAGTTGTGGTAGAAGATCAGCCATGATCTTATTGAATGGTGGAGCAGGCTCGAGGAGCTGTGTGCCCTACTCCTGCTCCTAATTCTTGTATTCGTATGAACCATACAAATCAGGAAGGTTCAAAGATTGATGTCCTGTGTTAGCTGATCTCACCTTGTGTGGTGGAATAGGGTTCGGCAAGTAGCCTCAGCTTCCCTGAGTTAGGGAGGCAGGAATTAGGTACGGTTTGTTCTCCAGACCACTATCCGATGATCCTTCAAAATAGTGCTTATGTGTTGACATAGGATGAGGATAGGACTGGGCTCAGCTGTGGTCAAAGAGCCTGCTGTCAGTGTTCACACATGAATAATGGCTACTTGGATGAGAGTGAATGGTGGACCAACACTTCATCAACAACTGCAGGAATAGATTAAAATTGGATTGAAAATTAAAGGAACACAAACAAAGTCAAGAAATGCTCAACGCCATTTCCCCAAACAGTGACAGCGTTAACACCACTGGGGAAGGAGACACATACTCCATCACCAGATATCAATTGGATGCTGTCCAATAACTCACCAGATAATTAAATCAATAAATTACAATGAAGATAGTTAAAAAAAAAACAACCATTTGCTTATACAGCAGTCAAATACAGTGTAGAAATTTACATGAAGAAATTTGCTTATATATTGCCATTTTTTTAAACTTCAGGAATTGGGCAAAATTCAATACAGGTATTTGTGAATTAACCTCACAAGGCTTAATTCAGGTTATTAATTTGTCTTTCTGGTTGTTTCTACTAGCTTTATATAATAGTTTAATCATCAAGGAGCTTGTCCAAGGTTGGGATGGCATATCTCTGCAATTATATAACAGATCTTCCCCTTCACTGGATTAAAAGATATCACACAGATTCATCACTACCCTGACGTTACATATGCTAATAGACTAATAGGTACAAGAAGGATATATATACTTACCACAAAAGAACCAATTGCACTGCCGGAATTATTAAACATACCATTGGTATCCATGAAACATTGCTTCACGTTTCTGGGACTGAGGGCCTTGCAATATAATTAATCCCTCCCACAGGTTTTCCAGAATAATTGGTGTCTGCTACATGTTTTATCATGAAAAGGTGCCTTCTTATGCAAAGCCATGGCAGAGATAAAGAAAGAAGAGAAAGACTTGTATTTATATAGTGCCTTCACAACTATCGAACGTCTCAAAGCGCTTTACAGCCAATGAAGTACTTTTGGAGTGTAGTCACTGTTGTAATATGGGAAACGCATCAGCCAATTTGCGCACAGCAATGTGATAATGACCATATAATCTCTTTTTTGTTATGTTGATTGGGAGATAAATATTGGCCAGGACACCGGAGATAACTCCGCTGCTCTTCTTCGAAATAGTGCCATAAGATCTTTTACGTCCACCTGAGAGAGCAGATGGGACCTCAGTTTAACGTTTCATCTGAAAGACTGTATCTCCGACAATGCAGTACTCCCTCAGCACTACACTGGCATTTCAGCCTAGATTTATGTGCTCAAGTCCCTGGAGTGGGACTTGAACCCACAACCTTCGAGCGCAGAGGCGAGTGTGCTACCCACTGAGCACAGCTGACAGGTTGGAAATGCCAGTGAGGAGGTACTAGTGTTACCAGCAGTGCAACAAGGAAAGCTCATGAGTCAGGCACTAATTCTAGATGTCTTCCAAGAAGTACAACAGTTACATCATTGGTAATGGGGCAAACCGCAATTGCCAACTAACTGGCCAAACCACCTATTCCTACACTTCATGTTCAGCTCTTCAAATACCACCTAATGGGATCTTATACTGGCTCTCATTACATTGTAGGCAATGACAAATAACCATTTATCACAATGTACAAGTCAAGTGCAGGACATAGATTTTCTCCATTGCATAGCATTTGAATATTGGCATCTTGGATTGGCATAGTAACGCTCCTTGATCCATAAACCATCTTTCAGATGTGTGACACCTAACTGAAAACCTTACACTAACAATGAGGCTCTTGAACATTGAACTCAGATGTCATACGTTTTATTAAGCATATAGTCCATGCAATAGTACTTGAACACACTTAAAAGGTTGTACTTAAAACCCATACCTAGTGATGGTTTGATTGGGGATTCAAACGTGTTACATTTCCGAGTTCAACCTTTACAAATATAAGAACATAAGTAACAGGAGCAGGAGTAGGCCATTCATCCCTTCGAGCTTGCTCCGCCATTCAATAAGATCATGGCTACTCTTAATACTCATTACAAACTGCCAGATTTTATACATTTCTCTCATTCCCTCTATGTGACAATCCACACAATTCTGCATTACTTAATGATATAAAAGTTAAAACACAACTCCATATAAGGAGAATTGAATTGGTTTATCCCTTATCAATAACTTTAGCTTTCTTTACTTAGCCGGCTCTTGTTCCATTGGGTCAACTAGTATAACTCCTTTACTTTTTTCTCTTATCAATAGTTTCACTCTTGTTCCATATAATTGCTATTCTACAAGTGAAATCTCTAAAAATAAGTCTCTCTTTGTTTCTGTATCATTCATACCAATTAAAAAAGATGCTGTACTCCCAGAGATTTTCCTTTATAGAACTAACTATTTCACACACTGTTATCAAACGATTAAAGTTCTCTGCCACTTATGGACCATTATGCAATGACACATGTTTAATTAAGTCTCTTATTATTTCATCCTGAAACTGGCAGACATTGATGCGGAGATTCAACACCGCCTCCAGTGCGCCAGTGCATCCTTCGGCCGCCTGAGGAAAAGAGTATCCGAAGACCGGGCCCTCAAATCTACCATCAAGCTCATGGTCTACAGGGCTGTAGTACAGGAGACACCTCAAGTCGATGGAAATATATCACCGACTATGTCGCCGCGAGATCCTGCAAATCCCCTGGGAGGACAGGCGCACCAACATCTGTGTCCTCGCCCAGGCTAACATCCCCAGTATTGAAGCACTGACCACACTCGATCAGCTTCGCTGGGCAGGCCACATAGTTCGCATGCCAGACTCAAGACTCCCTAAGCAATTGCTCTATGCGGAGCTCCTTCACGGCAAACGAGCCAAAAGTGGGCAGTGGAAACGTTGCAAGGACACCCTCAAAGTCTCCCTGGTAAAGTGCGACATCACCACTGACACCTGGGAGTCCTTGGCCGAAGACCGCCCTAGGTGGAGAAAGTGCATACGGGAGGGCGTTGAGCTCTTCGAATCTCAACGCCGTGAGTGTGTCGAGGTCAAGCGCAGGCAGTGGAAGGAGCGTGTGGTAAATCAGTCCCACCCCCCCTTCCCCCGACGAATGTCTGTCCCTTACCTGTAACAGGGTCTGTGACTCTCGTATTGGACTATTCAGCCACCAAAGAACTCACTTTAGGAGTGGAAGCAAGTCTTCCTCGATTCCGAGGGACTGCTTATGATGATGATGTTTTAAGGTCAGCCCTGGCCCAACAGCCCAGTGGTACTTTAAATTGACTTAAACGTCCCTACTTAATAGGCAGAGGCTAATGGTTAACACTACTACAATGTAAAGAGATATCAATAGTAGATATACCTCAGGACAATCTGATTAACCCTTCCCGCCCATAACCTGCCATTCGCTCTATGTGATTACCTTGTGTAAGGAGTAAGTGAGTTGTCTAACTGCAAGGATTCACTGACAGGCTGCTGGGATTCTGGTAGCTCTAGACCTATTTAGATTGTGCATTGTGAGGGCCCTGCACGTGAGTCAGCTAGATCTAGAACCATGGTGATTGACTGGCAATGCCGACATTCAGCTGCCTCCAGTCATTACTGCTGCTTCCCGACAGAAGGTACATCAGTCCCATAAATTGTGGGCTTTCTCTCCCTCAATCTTTGCAATCGTGCTGGGAGCTCTCGGCCTGTAAAATTAACTTTCCTCATTTTGTAACACCCAATTATACAGCATTTTTTGCTGTGTAAATATCTGACTTGGCCTTCCCAGTGCCAGTTCAATGCTGTCTGTCGGAGCAAGTACACACTGAGGACTTTTCTCTTTCTTCTCCTATTGTAAACAATGGAAGAATTGCTGCATAAGGAAACACTTACTGCGGCACAACCAAATCTCCCTTATTTCTAGAGACCATCTCTATGTTTTATGTGCCTCATTATAAAAACCTTGACCTATTTCACTTCATTTGTAATCTGTTTCTCTCCTCACTTTGTTAAACAGTGGAAGTGCATAAATTTAGAGCCTTTGTATATTCTATTCTTTTCAATGAGAAACAAAATCTCACAAATTTAACTTGAGGAAAATGTGGACTTTGAAGTTTGGCAAATCACGTTTTAACCCAACCCTAAAGAATATATTTTCAGTAAACAAGATGACAGGAACAGACAGCAAAATATTGCGGATGTTAGAATCTGAAATAAAAACAGCAAATGCTTTCAATCTCAACAGGTCAGGCAGCATCTGTGTAGAGAAACAGAATTAACGTTTCAGGTCTGTGACCCTTCGTCAGAACTGGAAAAGATGTAACAGATTCCTAAGGAAGTGTGGGGGCAGGGACTCATCTTTTGTTTCCTAACTTGTGCCATTACCATCTAATTTTTGCCCATCATTCCTTTTGAAGGATCACAGACCTGAAACATTAACTCTGTTTCTCTCTACAGATGCTGCCTGACCTGCTGAGATTTCCAGCATTTTCTGTTTTTATTATGAAAGAAACAGACAGCTGACACCCCTCGATCGAAAGGGAACATGCAGACTTGCTTGGAGTACAATGCTGTCAGTTTTGAATGCACCAGTTTCATTAACATAACATGCTTTTAGAAGCAAGCATCAAAGTTATTATTTAACTCAAACAGATGTAGCAGTCTGCAAAGACAATAGCAAAACTAGTTGTGGAATAAGTTCTGGGAGGGAGTGGCAAGTCATCTTTTAAACAATGGAGACAGCTTTGAAATGCACCCCGAGTGCACCAATAGAAAGGGGCATTGTTTCTCGGTGGAAGTCAGCCAACATCTCAGATAATTAAATAATCTTGCTGCTAAGTGATGTTAATGGGTATGATCCCGTTAAGTGAGTTTGGCCAACTGGGGGATGGGACTACAGCAATGACACCTAGCTGGGCTGCATGGCAATATCCAGTGAAATAGCAACAACTTTTTAATAAGGACAGCTATATTTCTTTTTTGCGCAGAACCTTAAAATGATAGTGTAGAATTTCAAACTATTGTCTTGCACATGCTGCTGCAGAAGGCTGGCAAACACTAAACAATTTGCAGAACTGTGCTTTTGATGGAATAGAGACTGCAAAACATGAATTATACTTAAGAGCATAGGTAGCATCACAGGTACCCTGTTATTATTTTATGAAGGAAATAATATTTCATATACATCCTGTTCCTCCTATAATCTGTCATTAATACGGTTTCAGTTAAAAGTTAGCCTGACAGCAGAGGAATAAAACCTTTCAGAACTGTTCAGGTTTGACTTGTGCCTTCCAGGTACATGTCTTTTGATGTGGTTTCTTCCTATTTTCTTTCATTGGTTTTTGTCAAAATTGAAAAACAAACAGTTCATTCTCCTCTCCCCAGCAGCTAAACTTGTAGTCTAAATGTACTTACCCAGATGAATCAATTTAACAACTTTATTTGATCACTTCTGTTATTTTACTTATTCACTGGTTAAGTAGTGTTGCAAATAATCTTGTGACAAAATACAGACACCAGATTGAATTCCAACAGCAGTACATCTTTCATCGAAGATTATAATGCCAACATTGTTCATAAAGGTTTAAAACACTGGGGCCTTGCTATCCAGCCAGTTCTGGACGAGCAACCGCTGCCATTGGAACAGAACTCTATCGTGGGATTGATTTTTGCTGCAGCATCTTGTTCAGGTTAGTTGCGTCCTATTTGATGCAATCTAGTCCTCTCTACGTTCTTACTTTAATACTTAATTTCTTCCTATGCTAAGTTACTACTGAAGTTGAAATAAGTGCAACAAAGTGTATACAGTGTCTAGGAAGAGGATGTATTTACCATGTATTGCTTAGGCACAAGAGGCAGAGGCTGAAAGAGGAGCACAGAATCTGGGGAACCCTGACAACACCCTGCATCTGACACTCACAGGAGCTGTCCACAACCTGCCAAGATATGACGGCAGAGCACGGCATGCAATGCCTGCATTTACCCAAGAAGATGGTCAATGAGTTGTGCTCTGATGTGTGACCCATACTAGAGGGGCAGTCCATTGTGGCTCTTAAAGCCACAACAACCCTGAGTTGCTATTTTCCAGGTTGCAACAAGGGAGCTGACTGATAGATTTGAGCACATAGTGGATAATTTTCAGCATGAATCTGATTTCAGTGGATGAAAATTGGGCAGGTTCTACAACAGACAGTTGATCCACTCCACCGGATGACCGCCCCCCCCCCCCCCCCAGCCAATGGTGAAGGTGAAGATTACCCCATAGCCTAGGTTAACACTTCAGTGTAGCATTAAAGGATTACTTATTGAACTGTCCTTTTGATAAAACATTAAACCAAGGTGCTATCTGCTTGTTCAAGTAGCTATTAAAGATCCCATTGCACTATTTGAAGAAGTATGAAGAGTTTGCCCAGTGCCGTGACCAACATTCACCCCTCATCCAAAAATAGATTCACTAGTCATTCAGCTCTTCACCGTTTATGGGATTTAGCTGTGAGCAAATTGTGGCCCAAGTCACAGCACTGCGGGTCAAAACAATTCATTGTACTTGAGCTGTTTTGAAATCTCCTGAGGTGTAATAAGATGCAATATAAATTCAAGTATTTCTGGAAGATAGTAAGAGGGCAAAATAGGGAGAAAAAGAAACATACAGGTTGTTTTACTCTATTAAATGTAATTCACTGGTAAAAGGCAATGGAACAATCTTAAATCAACAGCACCATGGTCTTGTAAACTGTAATAAGTCTGCCTGATGAAAGTGTGCGATGACGTGCTCTAATTGTAGGCATACAATAAGAAAACATGTTCTTTTGTTTCCAGTGGTTATTATAGGCATGCATTAATTTTCATTGAGAGTCTGTTCTAATCTACAAAGCTGCTGATGAAATTTAATAGCATGCTCTTGCCAGGTTTGAAGAATAAGTACAGGTAAACAGGCAAATCCGCAAACTCTACCACCTGGAAGAACAAGGGCAGCAGGCACATGGGGGCACCACCACCTCTCAGTTCCCCTCCAAGTCACACACCATCCTGACTTGGAAATATATCGCCGTTCCTTCATTGTCACTGGACCAAAATCCTGGAACTCCCTCCTTAGCTGCACTGTGGAAGTACCTTCACCACATGGTCGGCAGCGGTTCAAGAAGACGGCTCACCACCACCTTCTCACGGGCAATTAGGGATGGGCAATGAATGCCTGTGAAGCACACATCCTGTGACTGAATTAAAAAAATGTTTTGAAAAGGTCCCTCCTGCCTGGACAAAAGCCCTTTTGTGGTTTTCCGTTGACAAAGAGATTTGTTGCAATCATCTAATTTCTATTTTGGTTGAACAGAATTTTTGGCTCCATGCAGCATGTAATTCAGTTTATTTGCAACGTTGTCACACATTTTCATTGTACAGTGTGAGGACTGAACATTGATTGTTATGGGATTCCAATAACATTGACCTCATTATTATCATCAGGACCACATTTCCACCAGTTAATGTTCAAGCGACTCAGGAAATAATTTCAGTTTAAATAAAATGGGTGTATGTTTCCTGACTTTAGGTACGTTTTTTAGTATGAGACTGAAAACAATCCTTTCACAGGAGGCTAGACTTGCACACTATCACATCTTGGTGATCCCTTACTCTACCCTTAACATCAAGCCAGGGGATCAACCCTGGTTCAATGAGAAGTGTAAAAGAGCATGCCAGGAGCAGCACCAGGCATACCTAAAAATGAAGTGCAAACCATGTGAAGCTACATCACAGGACTATTAACATGGTAAACAGTGGAAACGGCATGCTAGAGACAAAGCCAAGCGATCACTCATCCACAGGATCAGATCAAAGCTCTGCATTCCTGCCACATCCAGTCATGAATGGTGAAGGAAAATTAAACAACTAACGGGAGGAGGAGGCACCATGAATATCCCCACCCTCAATGATGGTGGAGCCCAGCTCGTGAGTGCAAAAGACAAGGCTGAAGGGTTCGTAACCATCTTCAGCCAGGTGCTGAGTGGATGATCCATATCGGTCTCCTCCTGAGGTCCCCACATTCACAGAAACTCATCTTCAGCCAATTTGATTCACTCCATGTGATATCAAGAAACGGCTGAGTGCACTGAATACAGCAAAGACTATGATCCCCAGAAAATCCCGCCCGTTGTGCTGAAGACCTGTGCTCCAGAACTAGCCGTACCTCTAGCCAAGCTGTTCCAGTACAGCTACAGCACTGGCATCTACCCGACAATGTGGAAAATTGCCCAGGTATGTCCTGTCCACAAAAAGCAAATCTGGCCAATTACTGCCCTATCAGTCTACTCTCAATCATCAGCAAAGTGATGGGAGGTGTCGTCGACAGTGCTATCAAGCAGCACTTATTCACCAATAACCTGCTCACCGATACTCAGTTTGGGTTCCGCAAGGACCACTCAGCTCCAGACCTCATTACAGCCTTGATCCAAACATGGACAAAGGAGCTGAATTCCAGAGGTGATATGAGAGTGACTGCCCTTGACATCAAGGCAGCATTTGACTGAATGTGGCATCAAGGAGCCCGAGTAAAATTGAAGTCAATGGGAATCAGGAAGAAAACTCTCCACCGGCTGGAATCATACCTAGTACAAAGGAAGATTGTTGTGGTTGTCAGAGACCAGTCATCTCAGCTACAGGATACAGGAGTTCCTCAGGGCAATGTCCTAGACCCAACCATCTTTAGCTGTTTCATCAATTACCTTCCCTCCATCATAGGATCAGAAGTGAGGATGTTCACTGGTAATTGCATAGTGTTCAGTACCATTCGCAACTCCTCAGATAATGAAGCAGTCTGTGCCAGCATACATGATATTCAGGCTTGGGCTGATAAGTGGCAAGCAGTATTCGCGCCACACAAGTGCCAGGCGATGACTATATCCAACAAGAGAGAGTTTAACCATGGCACCTTGACATTCAATGACATTACCATCACCGAATTCCACACCATCAACATCCTGGGAGTCATCATTGACCAGAAACTTAACTAGACCGGCCACATAATTACTGTGGCAACAAGAGCAGGTCAGAGGCTGGGTATTCTGTGACAAGTGTCTCACCTCCTGACTCCCCAAAACCTTTCCACCATCTACAAGGCACAAGTTAGAAATATAGAAACATAGAAATTTACAGCGCAGAAGGAGGCCATTTTGGCCCATCGTGTCCATGCCGACCGACAAAGAGCCGCACGGCCCTTGGTCAGCAGCCCTAAAGGTTACATATAAACCTAAGAACAATGACGGAAAGGCATAGAGTACCCAGCCCAACCAGTCCGCCTCATAAAACCGCGACACCCCTTAAACTGAAACATTCTACACTCCACCCCAACCGGAGCCATGCGATCTCCTGGGAGAGGCAAAAACCAGACAAAAACCTCGGCCAATTTTGCGAGAAAAAATCTGAGAAAACTCCTCTCCGACCCATCCAGGCGACCGAAACTAATCCAGGAGATCACCCTGGCCGTATTCAATTCCCTGCAGTACCTACCATTATATCTGCGCCGTCCAACAAAAGGTTAGCCAGTCTAATCCCAATTACCAGCTCTGGGTCCATAACCCTGCAGGTTATGGCACTTTAAGTGCCCATCCAACCATCACCTTAAAACTATGCCCCCTCATAATAGACCCTTCCACCAATGAAAATAGGCCCTTACGATCCACTATGTCCAGGCCCCTCAATATTTTGTACACCTCAATGAGGTCTCCTCTCAACCTCCTCTGTTCCAATGAGAACAAACCCAGTCTATCCAATCTGTCCTCATAACTAAGATTCTCCATTTCAAGCAGTATCCAAGTAAATCTCCTCTGCACCCTCTCCAGTGCAATCATGTCCTTCCTATAATACGGCGACCAGAACTGCACACACTATTCCAGCTGTGGCCTAACCAGTGTATTGTACAATTTAAGCATAACCTCCCTACTCTTATATTCTATGCCTCGGCAAATAAAGGCAAACGTTCCGTATGTCTTCTTAACCACCTTATCCACCTGGCCTGCTACTTTCAGGGATCTGTGGACAAGCACTCCAAGGTCCCTTTGTTCATTTACACTATTAAGTGGCCTACCGCTTAATGTGTATACCATTTCCTTATTAGTCCCCCGAAAGTGCATCACCTCACACTTCTCTGAGTTAAATTCCATTTGCCACTGGTCTGCCCATCTGACCAGTAGATTGATATCCCCCTGCAGCCCATGACTTTCCTCTTCATTATCAATCACACAGCCAATTTTAATGTTGTCTGCAAACTTCTTAATCATACTCCCTGTTGTGTATGGAGAAAGAGTCAGACTGAACACTGTGAGCTCAAAGTAAAGTGTGACCGTAGTCTTTTATTGCAGGTCTCCAGAGTGCCTCTCCAACCTGTGAAGCCTCCTTAAATACCTGTGCTCCCAAGGGATTATGGGATCCCTTGGGATTCCAAGGGCTGAGCCCTCTGGTGGCTGTACAGAGTAAATACAAGTATACATATATAACAACACTCCGCCCCCACCCCCCAAAGTCAATAGTGTAACTATTTACAATGTGAGTCGATCTGGGGCCCTTCTTGCCCTTGTTGATTGTCTCGGTGTGAAAGCTGGTGTTGTTGAATCATTTGTTGGGCCCTCGCTGGTCTGCTGTGCAGCTGGCCTTGCTGGGCTGCCTGGCGTGTTGGGCCCTGCTGGGCTGCTGCGGATGATGGGTTCTGCTTCATGGTCAACCGTGGTGCCGGTTGCCACTGGTGTGTATGTTGGGGGAATCAAAAAAGGTAGGGTCCAAGGTGGGTTGCTCAGGGTAGTCCGTGAATCTGAGTTTGATTTGGTCCAAGTGTTTCCGGCATTTGAAAGTTTGACCCGAAACACTCTGCTCCCCTCTTTGGCCACAGCAGTGCCGGGAAGCCACTTGGGACCTTGTCCATAATTTAATACAAATACAGGATCATTGATTTCAATCTCGCATGACACATTTGCACTATCATGGTATGCACTTTGTTGAAGCCGCCTGCTCTCTACCTGTTCATGTAGATCATGGTGAACTAACGAGAGCCTTGTCTTAAGTGCTCTTTTCATGAGCAGTTCAGCAGGTGGAATCCCAGTGAGTGAGTGGGTCTTGTGCGGTAGCTAAGCAGGACTCAGGATAGGCGAGTCTGCATTGAGCCTTCAGTTACCCTCTTCAAGCCTTGTTTGATGGTTTGCACTGCTCTCTCTGCATGACCATTGGACGCAAGTTTAAATGGGACAGATGTGACATGTTTGATCCCGTTACGGGTCATGAATTCTTTGAATTCAGCACTGGTAAAACATGGCCCGTTGTCGCTCACCAGGAAATCGGGTAGGCCGTGTGTGGCAAACATGGCCCGCAGGTTTTCAGTACTGGCAGCGGACATGCTAGCCGACATGATCTCACACTCAATCCACTTGGAGTACGCGTCTACAACCACAAGGAACATTTTACCCAAGAACGGGCCTGCATAGTCGACGTGTACCCTAGACCACGGTTTGGAGGGCCAAGACCATAAACTTAGCGGCGCCTCCCTGGGTACATTGCTTAACTGCGAGCATGTATTACACCTGTGAACACAGGACTCTAAGTCCTCATCGATACCGGGCCACCACACGTGGGATCTGGCTATCGCTTTCATCATTATGATGCTTGGGTGGGTACTGTGGAGGTCATTGATGAAGGTGTCTCTGCCCTTCTTGGGGACCAGTACTCGATTGCCCCACAGAAGGCAGTCTGCCTATATAGACATTTCATCTTTGCGCCACTGGAATGGCTTTATCTCTTCCTGCATTTCCACTGGGACACTGGACCAGCTCCTGTGAAGCGCACAGGTTTTGACAAGAGATAGTACGGGATCCTGGCTTGTCCAGGTTTTGATCTGCCGGGCAGTGACGGTTGATTGCTCACTCTCAAATGGTTCCATAACCATGGCTAGATCTGCGGGCTGTGCCATTTCCATCCTTGGTGGGCAACGGCAGCCTATTGAGAGCATCGGCACAGTTTTCTGTGCCTGGCCCTGTGGCGGATGGCATAGTTGCATGCGGACAATGTGAGCGCTCATCTCTGGATGCGGGCCGATGCATTGGTATTTATCCCTTTACTCTCGGAGAACAGGGATATAAGTGGCTTATGGTCAGTTTCCAATTCGAATTTTAGCCCAAACAGATATTGATGCATTTTCTTTACCCCATAGACACACGCTAACACTTATTTCTCAATCATGCAGTAGGCCCTCTCAGCCTTAGACAGACTCCTGGATGCATAAGCAACCGGTTGCAGTTTCCCAAAATCATTAGCTTGTTGCAATACACACCCGACGCCATATGATGACGCATCACATGCTAGTACCAAACGCTTACATGGATCATACAACACAAGGAATTTGTTTTGAGCATAACAATTTTCTCGCTTTTACAAAAGCATTTTCTTGACTTTTGCCCCAAATCCATTCATCCCCTTTTTGTAGTAAGACATGCAGTGGTTCTAACAGTGTGCTAAGACCCGGTAAGAAGTTACCGAAGTAGTTCAGGAGTCCCACAAACGACCGCAGTTCCGTCACGTTCTGTGGCCTCGGTGCGTTCTCGATTGCCTCCGTCTTCGTGTTAGTGGGCCCTGATGCCGTCTACCGCAATCCTCCTTCCCAAGAACTCCACTTCAGGCGCCAGGAAAACGCACTTCGAGCGTTTTAACTTGAGCCTCACGCGGTTGAGTCGACTAAGTACCTCCTCCAGGTTCTGCAGGTGCTCGACTGTGTTCCGACCTGTAACCAAGATGTTGTCCTGGAAGACCACAGTGTGCGGGACTGACTTCAGTAAACTTTCCATGTTTCCATGTTTCTCTGGAATATCGTCACCACCGATCGGATTCCATTATAAACAAAAAGACCTTTGTGCGTGTTGATGCAGCGGAGGGCCTTCGACGATTCCTCCAGTTCCTGCATCATGTAGGCTGAAGTCACATCCAGCTTCGTGAATGTCTTTCCTCCCGCCAGCGTTGCAAAGAGGGTCATTGGCCTTTGGTAGTGGGTATTGGTCCTGCAGGGAGAAACGATTGATAGTTACTTTGTAATCGCCACAGTTTCTGACGGGTGCCGTCTCCCTTGAGGACTGGGATGATAGGACTGGCCATTCGTTGAACTCGATCGGGGAAATGATGCCCTCTCTTTGCTGCCGGTCTAGCTCGATCTCTACCCTTTCTCTCATCATGTACGGTACTGCTCTCACCTTGTGATGGATGGGTCGCACCCCCGGAATTAGGTGGATCTGCACTTTTGCTCCTTGGAATTTTCCGATGCCTGGTTCAAACAGCGAAGGAAATCTGTTTAAGACCTGGGCACACAAAGTGTCATCAGCAGGCGATAGCACTCGGACATCGTCCCAGTTCCAGCGTAACTTTCCCAGCCAGTTCCTGCCGAGCAACGTGGGACCATCGCCCATACCACCCAGAGTGGTAGCTTGTGCACCGCTTCATCACAGGGAACCTTTACGGTAGCACTGCCGATTACAGGAATCAGTTCTTGCGTGTAAGTTCTTAGTTTCATGCAAACTGGAGTTAAGACTGGCCTTGAGGCCGTGTTGCACTACAATCTTTTGAAAGTCTTTTTGCCCATGATGGGCTGGCTCGCGCCCATGTCCAGCTCCATTGACACCGGGGGTCCATTTAGTTCAACATTCAGCATTATCGGGGGACAATTCGTGGTGAATATATGCACCCCATGTACCTCTGCCTCCTTAATCTGAGGCTCTGGTTCATCATGATCCTCCGTGGATCTGTCCTCCTCAACAACATGGTGGTTTGCAGGTTTAACAGGCTTTGCAGCTCACCTGCACACTCGTTGGAGGTGTCCCATTGTTCCACAGCCCTTGCAAACGTACTCTTTGAATCGGCATGAATGGAAACAATGATAACCCCCGCGGCGCCAACAAGGTGTTAATGGCCTTGCATTCATCACCCTTGATGGTGGACTCTGAGACATCTGCGGACGTGCAGCTGCAGGTATGTTTGACTTGCCCAGTATGTTACGATTCGAAAACAATATCACTTTGTTCACAGTTCTTGTAGCAGCACTTGTGCGCTGAGAGATTTGCTTCGTATTGTCACTGGTGCAATGAATGCCTGGGCTATCGCTACGGCCTTACTCAAGGTTGGGGTCTCTACAGTCAAAAGCTTGCAAAGTATGGTTTCGTGGCCAATGCCAAGTACGAAAAAGTCTCTGAGCATGTGCTCCAAATATCCTTCAAATTCACAATGTCTTGCAAGGTGTCTTAGTTCGGCGACATAACTCGCTACTTCCTGGCCTTCAGACCTTTTGTAGATGTAGAATCGGTACCTCGCCATCAGAACGCTTTCCTTCGGGTTCAAATGCTCTCGGACCAGTGTGCACAAATCATCGTACGATTTCTCCGTGGGTTTCGCTGGAGTGAGCAGATTCTTCAGGAGGCCATCCGTTGGTGCCCCACAGAAGATGAGGAGGATTGGCCCTCATTTGGAAGCGCTCTCTTTCCCACCTAGCTTGTTGGCCGAGTCGCTCCACAAAAGTTTCCCAATTATCTCCATCCGAGAATTTCTCCAGGATGCCCACTGTTCTCTGCATTTTTGGGTTCGCTATCTGTATCTCGTCAGCAGTTGTTGTGTATGGAGAAAGAGTCAGACTGAACACTGTGAGCTCAAAGTAAAGTGTGACCGTAGTCTTTTATTGCAGGTCTCCAGAGTGACTCTCCAACCTGTGAAGCCTCCTTAAATATCTGTGCTCCCAAGGGATTATGGGATCCCTTGGGACTCCAGGGGATGAGCCCTCTGGCGGCTGTACAGAGTAAATACAAGTATACATATATAGCACTCCCTATATTCAAATCTAAATCGTTGATATATACCACAAAAAGCAAAGGACCCAGTACTGAGCCCTGCGGAACCCCACTGGAAACATCCATCAATCATTACCCTTTGATTCGTACCTGCATGCCAATTTTGGATCCAACTTGCTACTTTGCCCTGGATCCCATGGGCTTTAACCTTCAGGACCAGTCTACCATGTGGAACCTTATCAAAAGCCTTGCTAAAGTCCATATATACTACATCGTATGCACTACCCTCATTGACCCTTTTGGTTACCTCCCCAAAAAATTCAATCAGGTTAGTTAAACACGATCTTCCCTTAACAAATCCATGCTGACTGTCCCTAATTAATCCTTGCCTTTCCAAACGTAGATTTATCCTGTCTTTCAGGATTTTTTCCAATAATTTTCGCACCACTGAGGTTAGGCTGACAGACCTGTAATTAGTCGGCCTATCCCTTTCTCCCTTCTTAAACAAGGGTATTACATTAGCAGTCCTCCAATCCTCCGGCGCCATGCCCAGATCCAAGGAGGACTGAAAAATGATGGTCAAGGCCTCTGCTATTTCCTCTTTGACTTCGCTCAACAGCTTGGTATGCATTTCATCTGGGCCTGGGAACTTATCTACTTTCAAAGCTGCTAAACGGCGTAATAGTAGGAGTGTGATTGAATACTCCCCACTTGCCTGGTTGAGTGCAGCTGCAACAACACTCAATTAGCTCGACACCACCCATGACCAAGCAGCCCGCTTGATTGGCACCCCATCCACCTTAAACATTCACTCCCTCCACCACTGGCGCACCGTGGCTGCAGTGTGTACCATCTACAAGATGCACTGCAGCAACTCGCCAAGGCTTCTTTGATCGTACCTCCCAAACCTCTACCACCTATAAGGACAAAGGCAGCAGGCGCATGGGAGCACCATCACATGCAAGTTCCCCTCCAAGTCACACACCATCCTGACTTGGAAATATATTTTCTGGGTCAAAATCCTGGCGCTCCCTCCGTAACCGTCACCACATGGACTGTAGCAGTTCAAGAAGGCAGGTCACCACTACCTTCTCTAGGACAATTAAGGATGGACAATAAATGCCGGCCTTGCCAGCGATGCCCACATCCCATGAGTGAATAAACAAAAATTGGCTGCCCCGTTTCATACATTACAACAATGAATACACTTCTAAAATACTTCATTAGCTGTGAAGCGTTTTGGGTCATCCTGAGGTTGTGAAAGATGCTTTATAAATGTATGTCTCTCTATTTTTTAATGAAAACCTACTTTCATTGTGCAGGAACTGGGATTTGAAGATGTACACAACACATATGAGTTGTCCTTTCTGTTTTGTATGTTATTTATTGTTAACTGCCTTTTGCAACATAAAAACAAGTGTTCAAACAGTAAGCTTGTCTGCAGCAAAGATAGTTAAATAGATTTAGATTTTGGACAAGTATTTTGCTTTAATATCATTTTTGATATTGATAGAATAATGCCATGTTATGAAAATAATTAAAGTAGACACAAAGGTTTTGTAAATTTAAAATGAAATAACTGAGTTGCTGATAAATACCATCACCCTTCAATAGGAGCTGTAAAGAACTATAAACTGTTAACAGCTGGGTTGAGTCATCAAGATCCACAGCGCAGCCCTGGACAATGTGGACCACTTTCCATACCTCGGGAGCCTATTACCAGCAAGGGCAGACATCGACGATGAGATTCAACACCGCCTCCAATGCACTAGCACAGTCTTTGGCCACCTGAGAAAAAGAGTGTTCGAAGGTCAGGCCCTCAAATCTGGCACCAAGCTCATGGTCTACAGGCCTGTAGTGATACCCGCCTTCCTGTATGGCTCAGCGACATGGACCATATACAGTAGACACCTCAAATCGCTGGAGAAATATCACCAACGATGTCTCCGCAAGATCCTGCAAATCCCCTGGGAGGACAGACGCACCAACGTTAGCGTCCTCGATCATGCCAACATCCCCAGCATCGAAGCACTAACTGCACTCGACCAGCTCTGCTGGACAGGCCACATTGTTCGCATGCCTGACACGAGACTCCCAAAGCAAGCACTCTACTCGGAACTCCTACACGGCAAGCGAGCCCAAGGTGGGCAGAGGAAACATTTCAAGGACATCCTCAAAGCCTTCTTGATAAAATGCAACATCCCCATCGACACCTGGGAGTCCCTGGCCAAAGACTGACCTAAGTGGAGGAAGAGCATCCAGGAGGGCGCTGAGCACCTCGAATCTCATCGCCGAGAGCATGCAGAAAACAAGCGCAGGCAGCGGAAGGAGCGTGCGGCAAACCAGCCCCAGCCACCCTTTCCTTCAGCGACTGTCTGTCCCACCTGTGACAGAGACTGTAATTCCCGTATTGGACTGTTCAGTCACCTAAGAACTCACTTTTAGAGTGGAAGCAAGTCTGCCTTGATTTCAAGGGACTGCCTATGATGATGAGGCGAGTTGCTTTTAGGATTCCCAGGATTAATTTCTGACTCTTAGCGGCTATCTGTAAGAAGTTTGAAAACCTTGGGGCCCATCCAGAGATGGTAACCTTCCGGGTCCTGGTCAGTTAACGGCTGGGGCGGAAATACCCCCCGGCGAGTAATTTCCCTTTGCAACCCTCAAACGAGGTGGAGCGCCGCCTCAGGCACTCCGTCTCATTGGAGGTGTGCTCATGAACAAGTCAGCGCATGCTCCGCGTAATGCTGACATGGCACAACGCCCCTCCCCTTCATTTAAAGGGAGGGCTGCTGTGGACTCTGCAGGCCCTTTGGTGGCCAGCACTGAACACCAAGGACAACCTTGACTGGTCCAGCCGTCTGGCAAGCAAGGAGGAGTGCTGTGCTGCATGATGGCGGCCTGGTCGAGTCGAGGGCCGCCATTGTCGGGCCGATGGAAAAGTCGGCTGACAAAAAAAATGATGGCCTGGCGATAAACTTGTGCTCACCCAAAACTCTGCTCCCCCTATGTTAATTCGCACCAAATTCTGTTCATCCATCAACCCTGTGCTCCCTGACCTACACTGGCTCCGCCTCGATTTTAAAATCCTCATCCTTGTTTTCCAATCCCTCCATGGCCTCGCCCCTCCCTATCTCTGTAATCTCCTCCAGCCTTACAACCATGGAAATCTCTGTACTCTTCCAATTCCAGCCTCTTGCGCATCCCTGATTTTAATGGCTCCACCATTGGTGGCCATGCCTTCAGTTACCTGGGCCCTAAGCTCTGGAATTCCCTCCGTAAACCTCTCTACTTCTCTCCTCCTTTAAGATGCTCCTTAAAATCTTTGACCAAGCTTTTGGTCATCTCTCCTTATATCTCCTTCTGTGGCTCAGTGTCTAATTTTTTTAATTGATAACGCTCCTTCCTGTAAAACACCCTGGGATGTTTTTGCTATGTTTTTTAAATGCAAGCTGTTGTTGGTGATCCTCCCAGGTTTCCTCACCCTGCAGGAATCTCTGACCATCTCTCTGGGATACTCTGACTAGAATTGCACCACCTCCTCCGCCTTGGAAAGGCTCGCATGACTGAAGGCAAAGTGGCTTCAATTGGATCACTGCCCTCCTCCAGTCCGCAATGCCACGGATCAGTGGCAGTGTTGACCCACAGCCCCCATAGGAGCAGCAGCAGTGCAATGGCAGTGATGCAAGTCGTCATCTCTCCCAATGTCGCCATGCATTCACCCTGTGCCCACCACGGTGCCAGGGCAACAGCTGGGTCACACTACCCTGGCAGCCATCGAGATGCTGCAGCCCCTCGACCCCCGACACAAGTTAGAGGTGGTCTCCTCCATGGTCTCAGCCATTATGAACAAGCTCTCTGGCCAGGCACCCCTGCCATTTCCTGGTAGATACCCATCAGCTTTCTTCAGTAGCCTGGGCCCTTAAAAGCAGCATCTGAATCCTCTGCAGCGGAGCTGGTGCATGCTCTTGCCCTCCGGTGAGTTGGCACTTGTGGCATCCTATCCCCCTGCCCTAGCTCCTGCTCACTTGTACCCAGTGACTCACCACACGAAGACCCCCCCTCCTCTAACCTACCCTCTAAAGTACGTGTGGTGCCACTCTATGAGCTGATGCTTGCATGGCTCACAACGAGCATTGCTGCATCTTCAGGAAGGCCGCCCTCCTCTTCCTCAACTGGCACAGGGGGCTGTGACATCTACAGCACCTTAAATGAAAGAAAAGGAGAAGGGTTAACGTTTAGTGTGAAGGGAGAGGAGAGAGAGATGAAGTTTGCCATGCAGCGTGCGTGGCGTGAGACAGTAACGAGAAGGGAAAAAGGCGATAGTGTGTGGAGGGACTCCCTGTGTGACGTCTCCGCCAGCATTGCCCCTCACCATGGCCATGACTCCCCCTGCTTGCGCCCCTCCGCCCGTGATGTTCAGCACCTCCTCCTCTATGGGGAGAGGGTGCGCAGGCAACTCTTGGCTTCACTGTCTGCTGCCTCATGTTATGTGTGACCTTCTCCTGCAAGAAAGAAGGCATTGTGTTTATGATAGCCTTATGAGCTGTTTTATGAATGGGCCCATCATGATCAAATAGTACAGATATCGAGTGCAAGATGGTGTAGGGAAGTCAGGGTTGCAATAGTACAGAGTGTAGGAGGTGCAGAACATGTGAATAGACAGAAACGGAGCCCCTGCACCCCTGCCCTTTCCGCCTATCCCCAACCCCTACCCCTACCATCTGCTCCCACCCTCTTCCCCTATCACTGCATCACTGCCTCTGTCCCCTACCCCCTAGCCCTACTACCTAACTCCTACCCCTACCGCGCCATCTACTCCCTTGCTTCCTGCCCCCTACTCCCGCCTCCTACCCCCTACCACATCCACTATCCCATCCTCTATCCCGTGCCCCTAACCCTTGACTCCCGCCTCTTACTCCCTACCTCCTGCCCTTACACATTGCGTGTCCGTTTTCGGGTTCCATTGAATTTCTAGGCCAGTAATACCCTGAGCACAGGATTGATGACACGTGTAATACAAATAACGAATTGAACTGAATCTTTTTTTGGGCTGCGAGCATGATTTATGTCAGATCGGACAAGATTAGTAGGCTGTGCCATGAGGTGGCATCTCACACAAGGCTTTGTCCTGTGAAAATCCTGGCGGGTAATTGGGAGGGCAGATATTTGGAGCACTGATAATGAAGCTTCTACTGTACATGAATAGGAATTATTATTAATAACTATATTGCAAAAAATTAACCTCTTCACTGTCACATTCAAGCTAACATTTTGCTGCGTTGCTTGATTTCATGAGTAAGATACTGTGAAAGAAATGCACACAAAACAAATGCAAATTAATAAAGCTTTTGTTATAATGAAATAATTAGCATGCAAGTATGGCAGCTAAGAGAATAATTGCACAACAATCTGAATCTAGTGCCGCACCAAAGGTTTCTGTCTCAGTTCGAATGCTTGCTGAAAGGCTTAATAACAACACGATGCTAGAACCCACTTAAAGCCGATCAAATTAAATCCCTCTTTAGGTGAAACACTTTTCATTCACTTTCAATGTAAAATGACAGAATTTATTTCAGCTGAAGCTCTGCTGAGCACATGTAGACATTTGTCATTGCTGCTCTTGACTGGCGATAGGGTTCTGTGCAGGCTGCTTTTTACATGCTGTAAGCATCGAGTAACCCATTCAGCTAACTAAAGACCCACCAGTTTGTGATACAGACACTGCGTCAGTCGAGCCAGCTTTTCTCAGTGTATTGTCCCAACATACTGTCCATCTGCAGGGGCATATGCTGATTACTCTAAAATCCATTTAAATAGTATCGCTTAAAAATGAACTTTCAACCAAGCTGGTTGCGGCTGGCTCCTAAGGTTAGTTGTTGGAACATGTTGATGTTACTTTTCTTTAGCTAGGCTGGGGTGAGCCACTGACCTTAGTTGAGCAATATGTGCATGCTATGGGGGTGGGGGGGGGGGGCTATTTCATCTCCGTACTAAGTACAACGAAAGTGTGAACCTGTTCTTTATAAATGCATTCATGACTTTGCATCACGTGGTGCGCAAAGAAAATTTCTACCCCGCTAGTAATCTTATTGAGTACAAAGCGTGTTTTAATGAGTTCAGGATTGGTGCCTAAAAGTGAGAGTTTTAGCAGAGAGCGCTTTTCTTACAGCACTTCTCTGCTATTTTAGCTGAGGTCTGAACCCATTTCAAATAAATGAGCTAGTGCCTCATTAAGATAGCAGAGAGAGGAATGTCATTCCAATGAGCTGAGTGTTCGGCCACTAATATCACCAGCAGTTATTTCTGGCCATAGTCAATGTACAAGCAGGTGTGCAGCTTGATAAAACATAGAAAGTGTTGGACATGCAGAGAAAATCGACCTGAATGAGAAAGAGGTGAAGATTTGGGTATAACCCTTTGTCAAAATGCTGGGCAAGTATGCTGTACATTTCCAGCTATTGCTACTTTAATTTCAGATTTCAAGCATCCTTGGCTTTCTATTTATATATAGCATGCAGTGTTACTTAGTGTAACTAAATGGTGTGCATCAAGACTCATGGTAGCTTAAGTCCAATATCCATGCACTTAAAATTACAGTTGGTGTTTTAGCCTAATAGCAATGATAGCGGATTGTCCTACCCACCCTGTGATCGCCAGACCACTCCTGATTAGATTTGTGTATTGTGGATATATACAGTTGAAATGGAAAAAAAAATTGCAGGGGTATGGGGAGTGGGACTAATTGGATAGCTCTACCAAAGAGCTGGCACAGGCACGATGGGCCAAATGGACTCTTTTTGTGCTGTATGATTCTATGATTTGCATTTTTCACTTTAAAATGAACTTAAAAAGGTCAAAAACTATAGAAGGTCAAATTCTATTTCTTTCCTTCTTTGTACCACAAAAAAAGCTATACTGCGTGATTTAAGACATCATTAATAAGTCATTTGATATAAGCATTGATATAATATTGATGAACGTAGCTATATAAAGTGATTAAAATCATATATACTATTGTTGTTTTATGTGCAGATTCTGTGTTAAAGAATTGTATTTCCTCATTGTAATTTTTATTATTTGCTTCCGTAGCTCTACCGCATATTGCCATTTTGGAATCAAGGTTCCATGTAGTGTCCAAAGATACATTTGAGAAAGTGCTAATGTAACCTGTGTTTTTATTACAAAATAATTTAATGAAGTTATTAAAAATAAATTATTCTATTGCTGCAGACTTCTAAAAGAAATCAGTTCAATACTTCATCTCGTTAAAAATGTATTAAGCTATATTTTTGACATTTAGGCCTAGAAATTATTCTGTGAAATTTTGGGGTGAATTTTCACTTTTACTGATGGCAGTAGCAGATGGGTGTGAATCGGGTGGGTGTAAATCGAAAGGGTTTGAATGGGTGGGTCCGAATCGGGTTGCCCGTGAATGGGGGGTGGGGGCTGGTGTGAATGGGGCATATATTGATGGGGCAAGTGTGAATGGGTTGGATGTGACTGGGGCGGGGGATGTGAACAGGGCGGGGGATGTGAACGGGACGAGGGATGTGAACGGGACGAGGCAAGTGAACGGGGCGAGGGAGGTGAACGGGGCGAGGGAGGTGAACGGGGCGAGGGAGGTGAACGGGGCGGGGGATGTGAACGGGGCGAGGCAAGTGAACGGGGCGAGGGATGTGAACGGGGCGAGGCAAGTGAACGGGGCGAGGGATGTGAACGGGACGAGGCAAGTGAACGGGGCGAGGGAGGTGAACGGGACGAGGCAAGTGAACGGGGCGAGGGATGTGAACGGGACGAGGCAAGTGAACGGGGCGAGGGATGTGAACGGGGCGAGGGATGTGAACGGGACGAGGCAAGTGAACGGGGCGAGGGAGGTGAACGGGACGAGGCAAGTGAACGGGGCGAGGGATGTGAACGGGACGAGGCAAGTGAACGGGGCGAGGGATGTGAACGGGGCGAGGGAGGTGAACGGGGCGAGGGAGGTGAACGGGACGAGGGATGTGAACGGGGCGAGGGAGGTGAACGGGACGAGGCAAGTGAACGGGACGAGGCAAGTGAACGGGGCGAGGGAGGTGAACGGGACGAGGCAAGTGAACGGGGCGAGGGAGGTGAACGGGACGAGGCAAGTGAACGGGGCGAGGGAGGTGAACGGGACGAGGCAAGTGAACGGGGCGAGGGAGGTGAACGGGACGAGGCAAGTGAACGGGGCGAGGGATGTGAACGGGGCGAGGGAGGTGAACGGGACGAGGCAAGTGAACGGGGCGAGGGAGGTGAACGGGACGAGGCAAGTGAACGGGGCGAGGGATGTGAACGGGGCGAGGGAGGTGAACGGGACGAGGCAAGTGAACGGGGCGAGGGAGGTGAACGGGACGAGGCAAGTGAACGGGGCGAGGGAGGTGAACGGGGCGAGGGATGTGAACGGGGCGAGGGAGGTGAACAGGGCGAGGGATGTGAACGGGGCGAGGGATGTGAGATGTGAACGGGGCGGGGGATGTGAGATGTGAATGGGGCGAGGGATGTGAGATGTGAACGGGGCGGGGGATGTGAACGGGGCGAGGGATGTGAGATGTGAACGGGGCGGGGGATGTGAACGGGGCGGGGGATGTGAACGGGGCGAGGGAGGTGAACGGGGCGAGGGATGTGAACGGGGCGGGGGATGTGAACGGGGCGGGGGATGTGAACGGGGCGGGGGATGTGAACGGGGCGAGGGATGTGAACGGGGCGGGGGATGTGAACGGGGCGAGGGATGTGAACGGGGCGGGGGATGTGAACGGGGCGGGGGATGTGACAGGGGCGAGGGAGGTGAACGGGGCGAGGGATGTGAACGGAGCGAGGGAGGTGAATGGGGCGGGGGATGTGAACGGGGCGGGGGATGTGAACGGGGCGGGGGATGTGAACGGGGCGAGGGAGGTGAACGGGGCGAGGGATGTGAACGGGGCGGGGGATGTGAACGGGGCGAGGGAGGTGAACGGAGCGAGGGAGGTGAATGGGGCGAGGGATGTGAGATGTGAACGGGGCGAGGGATGTGAACGGGGCGGGGGATGTGAGCGGGGCGAGGGAGGTGAACGGGGCGGGGGATGTGAACGGGGCGAGGGATGTGAACGGGGCGGGGGATGTGAACGGGGCGGGGGATGTGAACGGGGCGAGGGATGTGAACGGGGCGGGGGATGTGAACGGGGCGAGGGATGTGAACGGGGCGAGGGATGTGAACGGGGCGGGGGATGTGAACGGGGCGAGGGAGGTGAACGGGGCGAGGGATGTGAACGGGGCGGGGGATGTGAACGGGGCGAGGGAGGTGAACGGGGCGAGGGATGTGAACGGGGCGAGGGAGGTGAACGGGGCGAGGGATGTGAACGGGGCAGGGGATGTGAACGGGGCGAGGGAGGTGAACGGGGCGAGGGATGTGAACGGGGCGAGGGAGGTGAACGGGGCGAGGGAGGTGAACGGGGCGAGGGAGGTGAACGGGGCGAGGGATGTGAACGGGGCGAGGGATGTGAACGGGGCGAGGGATGTGAACGGGGCGAGGGAGGTGAACGGGGCGAGGGATGTGAACGGGGCGAGGGATGTGAACGGGGCGAGGGATGTGAACGGGGCGAGGGATGTGTGATGTGAACGGGGCGAGGGATGTGAACGGGGCGAGGGATGTGAGATGTGAACGGGGCGAGGGATGTGAACGGGGCGAGGGATGTGAGATGTGAACGGGGCGAGGGATGTGAACGGGGCGAGGGATGTGAACGGGGCGAGGGAGGTGAACGGGGCGGGGGATGTGAACGGGGCGAGGGATGTGAACGGGTCGAGGGATGTGAACGGGGCGAGGGAGGTGAATGGGGCGGGGGATGTGAGATGTGAATGGGGCGAGGGATGTGAACGGGGCGAGGGATGTGAGATGTGAACGGGGCGAGGGATGTGAGATGTGAACGGGGCGAGGGATGTGAACGGGGCGAGGGATGTGAACGGGGCGAGGGATGTGAACGGGGCGAGGGATGTGAGATGTGAACGGGGCGAGGGATGTGAGATGTGAACGGGGCGAGGGATGTGAACGGGGCGAGGGATGTGAACGGGGCGAGGGATGTGAGATGTGAACGGGGCGAGGGATGTGAGATGTGAACGGGGCGAGGGATGTGAACGGGGCGAGGGATGTGAGATGTGAACGGGGCGAGGGATGTGAGATGTGAACGGGGCGAGGGATGTGAACGGGGCGAGGGATGTGAACGGGGCGAGGGATGTGAGATGTGAACGGGGCGAGGGATGTGAACGGGGCGAGGGATGTGAGATGTGAACGGGGCGAGGGATGTGAGATGTGAACGGGGCGAGGGATGTGAGATGTGAACGGGGCGAGGGATGTGAACGGGGCGAGGGATGTGAACGGGGCGGGAGATGTGAACGGGGCGAGGGATGTGAACGGGGCGAGGGAGGTGAACGGGGCGGGGGATGTGAACGGGGCGAGGGATGTGAACGGGACGAGGCAAGTGAACGGGGCGAGGGATGTGAACGGGGCGAGGGAGGTGAACGGGGCGAGGGAGGTGAACGGGACGAGGGATGTGAACGGGGCGAGGGAGGTGAACGGGACGAGGCAAGTGAACGGGACGAGGCAAGTGAACGGGGCGAGGGAGGTGAACGGGACGAGGCAAGTGAACGGGGCGAGGGAGGTGAACGGGACGAGGCAAGTGAACGGGGCGAGGGAGGTGAACGGGACGAGGCAAGTGAACGGGGCGAGGGAGGTGAACGGGACGAGGCAAGTGAACGGGGCGAGGGATGTGAACGGGGCGAGGGAGGTGAACGGGACGAGGCAAGTGAACGGGGCGAGGGAGGTGAACGGGACGAGGCAAGTGAACGGGGCGAGGGATGTGAACGGGGCGAGGGAGGTGAACGGGACGAGGCAAGTGAACGGGGCGAGGGAGGTGAACGGGACGAGGCAAGTGAACGGGGCGAGGGAGGTGAACGGGGCGAGGGATGTGAACGGGGCGAGGGAGGTGAACAGGGCGAGGGATGTGAACGGGGCGAGGGATGTGAGATGTGAACGGGGCGGGGGATGTGAGATGTGAATGGGGCGAGGGATGTGAGATGTGAACGGGGCGGGGGATGTGAACGGGGCGAGGGATGTGAGATGTGAACGGGGCGGGGGATGTGAACGGGGCGGGGGATGTGAACGGGGCGAGGGAGGTGAACGGGGCGAGGGATGTGAACGGGGTGGGGGATGTGAACGGGGCGGGGGATGTGAACGGGGCGGGGGATGTGAACGGGGCGAGGGATGTGAACGGGGCGGGGGATGTGAACGGGGCGAGGGATGTGAACGGGGCGGGGGATGTGAACGGGGCGGGGGATGTGACAGGGGCGAGGGAGGTGAACGGGGCGAGGGATGTGAACGGAGCGAGGGAGGTGAATGGGGCGGGGGATGTGAACGGGGCGGGGGATGTGAACGGGGCGGGGGATGTGAACGGGGCGAGGGAGGTGAACGGGGCGAGGGATGTGAACGGGGCGGGGGATGTGAACGGGGCGAGGGAGGTGAACGGAGCGAGGGAGGTGAATGGGGCGAGGGATGTGAGATGTGAACGGGGCGAGGGATGTGAACGGGGCGGGGGATGTGAGCGGGGCGAGGGAGGTGAACGGGGCGGGGGATGTGAACGGGGCGAGGGATGTGAACGGGGCGGGGGATGTGAACGGGGCGGGGGATGTGAACGGGGCGGGGGATGTGAACGGGGCGAGGGATGTGAACGGGGCGGGGGATGTGAACGGGGCGAGGGATGTGAACGGGGCGAGGGATGTGAACGGGGCGGGGGATGTGAACGGGGCGAGGGAGGTGAACGGGGCGAGGGATGTGAACGGGGCGGGGGATGTGAACGGGGCGAGGGAGGTGAACGGGGCGAGGGATGTGAACGGGGCGAGGGAGGTGAACGGGGCGAGGGATGTGAACGGGGCAGGGGATGTGAACGGGGCGAGGGAGGTGAACGGGGCGAGGGATGTGAACGGGGCGAGGGAGGTGAACGGGGCGAGGGAGGTGAACGGGGCGAGGGAGGTGAACGGGGCGAGGGATGTGAACGGGGCGAGGGATGTGAACGGGGCGAGGGATGTGAACGGGGCGAGGGAGGTGAACGGGGCGAGGGATGTGAACGGGGCGAGGGATGTGAACGGGGCGAGGGATGTGAACGGGGCGAGGGATGTGTGATGTGAACGGGGCGAGGGATGTGAACGGGGCGAGGGATGTGAGATGTGAACGGGGCGAGGGATGTGAACGGGGCGAGGGATGTGAGATGTGAACGGGGCGAGGGATGTGAACGGGGCGAGGGATGTGAACGGGGCGAGGGAGGTGAACGGGGCGGGGGATGTGAACGGGGCGAGGGATGTGAACGGGTCGAGGGATGTGAACGGGGCGAGGGAGGTGAATGGGGCGGGGGATGTGAGATGTGAATGGGGCGAGGGATGTGAACGGGGCGAGGGATGTGAGATGTGAACGGGGCGAGGGATGTGAGATGTGAACGGGGCGAGGGATGTGAACGGGGCGAGGGATGTGAACGGGGCGAGGGATGTGAACGGGGCGAGGGATGTGAGATGTGAACGGGGCGAGGGATGTGAGATGTGAACGGGGCGAGGGATGTGAACGGGGCGAGGGATGTGAACGGGGCGAGGGATGTGAGATGTGAACGGGGCGAGGGATGTGAGATGTGAACGGGGCGAGGGATGTGAACGGGGCGAGGGATGTGAGATGTGAACGGGGCGAGGGATGTGAGATGTGAACGGGGCGAGGGATGTGAACGGGGCGAGGGATGTGAACGGGGCGAGGGATGTGAGATGTGAACGGGGCGAGGGATGTGAACGGGGCGAGGGATGTGAGATGTGAACGGGGCGAGGGATGTGAGATGTGAACGGGGCGAGGGATGTGAGATGTGAACGGGGCGAGGGATGTGAACGGGGCGAGGGATGTGAACGGGGCGGGAGATGTGAACGGGGCGAGGGATGTGAACGGGGCGAGGGAGGTGAACGGGGCGGGGGATGTGAACGGGGCGAGGAATGTGAACGGGGCGGGTGATGTGAACGGGGCGAGGGATGTGAGATGTGAACGGGGCGAGGGATGTGAACGGGGCGAGGGATGTGAACGGGGCGAGGGAGGTGAACGGGGCGAGGGATGTGAACGGGGCGGGGGATGTAAACGGGGCGGGTGATGTGAACGGGGCGAGGGAGGTGAACGGGGCGAGGGAGGTGAACGGGGCGAGGGATGTGAACGGGGCGAGGGAGGTGAACGGGGCGAGGGAGGTGAACGGGGCGAGGGAGGTGAACGGGGCGGGGGATGTGACTGGGGCGAGGGAGGTGAACGGGGCGAGGGAGGTGAACGGGGCGAGGGAGGTGAACGGGGCGAGGGATGTGAACGGGGCGGGGGATGTGAACGGGGCGAGGGATGTGAGATGTGAACGGGGCGAGGGAGGTGAACGGGGCGAGGGAGGTGAACGGGGCGAGGGAGGTGAACGGGGCGAGGGAGGTGAACGGGGCGGGGGATGTGAGATGTGAACGGGGCGAGGGAGGTGAACGGGGCGAGGGAGGTGAACGGGGCGAGGGAGGTGAACGGGGCGAGGGATGTGAACGGGGCGGGGGATGTGAGATGTGAACGGGGCGAGGGATGTGAACGGGGCGAGGGATGTGAGATGTGAACGGGGCGAGGGATGTGAACGGGGCGAGGGAGGTGAACGGGGCGAGGGATGTGAGATGTGAACGGGGCGAGGGATGTGAACGGGGCGAGGGATGTGAGATGTGAACGGGGCGAGGGATGTGAGATGTGAACGGGGCGAGGGATGTGAGATGTGAACGGGGCGAGGGATGTGAACGGGGCGAGGGATGTGAACGGGGCGAGGGATGTGAACGGGGCGGGGGATGTGAACGGGGCGAGGGAGGTGAATGGGGCGAGGGAGGTGAATGGGGCGAGGGATGTGAACGGGGCGAGGGATGTGAACGGGGCGAGGGAGGTGAAAGGGGCGAGGGAGGTGAACGGGGCGAGGGATGTGAACGGGGCGAGGGATGTGAACGGGGCGAGGGATGTGAACGGGGCGGGGGATGTGAACGGGGCGAGGGATGTGAACGGGGCGAGGGATGTGAACGGGGCGAGGGATGTGAACGGGGCGGGGGATGTGAACGGGGCGAGGGATGTGAACGGGGCGAGGGATGTGAACGGGGCGAGGGATGTGAGATGTGAACGGGGCGAGGGATGTGAACGGGGCGAGGGAGGTGAATGGGGCGAGGGAGGTGAACGGGGCGAGGGAGGTGAATGGGGCGAGGGATGTGAACGGGGCGAGGGATGTGAACGGGGCGGGGGATGTGAACGGGTCGAGGGATGTGAGATGTGAACGGGGCGAGGGATGTGAACGGGGCGAGGGATGTGAGATGTGAACGGGGCGAGGGATGTGAACGGGGCGAGGGATGTGAACGGGGCGGGGGATGTGAACGGGGTGGGGGATCTGAACGGGGCGAGGGAGGTGAACGGGGCGAGGGAGGTGAACGAGGCGAGGGAGGTGAACGGGGCGAGGGAGGTGAACGGGGCGAGGGATGTGAACGAGGCGAGGGAGGTGAACGGGGCGAGGGAGGTGAACGGGGCGAGGGATGTGAACGGGGCGAGGGAAGTGAACTGGGCGAGGGAGGTGAACGGGGCGAGGGAGGTGAACGGGGCGGGGGATGTGAACGGGGCGAGGGATCTGAACGGGGCGGGGGATGTGAACGGAGCGGGGGATGTGAACGGGGCGAGGGAGGTGAACGGGGCGAGGGAGGTGAACGGGGCGAGGGAGGTGAACGGGGCGAGGGAGGTGAACGGGGCGAGGGGGGTGAACGGGGCGAGGGATGTGACTGGGGCGGGGGATGTGAACGGGGCGAGGGAGGTGAACGGGGCGAGGGAGGTGAACGGGGCGAGGGATGTGAACGGGGCGGGGGATGTGAACGGGGCGAGGGATGTGAACGGGGCGAGGGATGTGAACGGGGCGAGGGAGGTGAACGGGGCGAGGGAGGTGAACGGGGCGAGGGATGTGAGATGTGAACGGGGCGAGGGAGGTGAACGGGGCGAGGGAGGTGAACGGGACGAGGGATGTGAACGGGGCGAGGGAGGTGAACGGGGCGAGGGAGGTGAACGGGGCGAGGGAGGTGAACGGGGCGAGGGAGGTGAACGGGGCGGGGGATGTGAGATGTGAACGGGGCGAGGGAGGTGAACGGGGCGAGGGAGGTGAACGGGGCGAGGGATGTGAACGGGGCGGGGGATGTGAGATGTGAACGGGGCGAGGGAGGTGAACGGGGCGAGGGAGGTGAACGGGGCGGGGGATGTGAGATGTGAACGGGGCGAGGGATGTGAACGGGGCGAGGGATGTGAACGGGGCGAGGGATGTGAGATGTGAACGGGGCGAGGGATGTGAACGGGGCGAGGGATGTGAACGGGGCGAGGGATGTGAGATGTGAACGGGGCGAGGGATGTGAACGGGGCGAGGGATGTGAGATGTGAACGGGGCGAGGGATGTGAGATGTGAACGGGGCGAGGGATGTGAGATGTGAACGGGGCGAGGGATGTGAACGGGGCGAGGGATGTGAGATGTGAACGGGGCGAGGGATGTGAGATGTGAACGGGGCGAGGGATGTGAGATGTGAACGGGGCGAGGGATGTGAACGGGGCGAGGGATGTGAACGGGGCGAGGGATGTGAACGGGGCGAGGGAGGTGAACGGGGCGAGGGATGTGAACGGGGCGAGGGAGGTGAACGGGGCGGGGGATGTGAACGGGGCGAGGGATGTGAACGGGGCGAGGGATGTGAACGGGGCGGGGGATGTGAACGGGGCGAGGGAGGTGAACGGGGCGAGGGAGGTGAACGGGGCGAGGGATGTGAACGGGGCGAGGGATGTGAACGGGGCGAGGGAGGTGAACGGGGCGAGGGATGTGAACGGGGCGAGGGATGTGAACGGGGCGGGGGATGTGAACGGGGCGAGGGATGTGAACGGGGCGAGGGATGTGAACGGGGCGAGGGAGGTGAACGGGGCGAGGGAGGTGAACGGGGCGAGGGATGTGAACGGGGCGAGGGATGTGAACGGGGCGAGGGATGTGAACGGGGCGGGGGGATGTGAACGGGGCGAGGGATGTGAGATGTGAACGGGGCGAGGGATGTGAACGGGGCGAGGGAGGTGAATGGGGCGAGGGAGGTGAATGGGGCGAGGGATGTGAACGGGGCGAGGGATGTGAACGGGACGGGGGATGTGAGATGTGAACGGGGCGAGGGATGTGAACGGGGCGAGGGATGTGAGATGTGAACGGGGCGAGGGATGTGAACGGGGCGGGGGATGTGAACGGGTCGAGGGATGTGAGATGTGAACGGGGCGAGGGATGTGAACGGGTCGAGGGATGTGAGATGTGAACGGGGCGAGGGATGTGAACGGGGCGAGGGATGTGAGATGTGAACGGGGCGAGGGATGTGAACGGGGCGGGGGATGTGAACGGGGCGGGGGATCTGAACGGGGCGAGGGAGGTGAACGAGGCGAGGGAGGTGAACGGGGCGAGGGATGTGAACGAGGCGAGGGAGGTGAACGGGGCGAGGGAGGTGAACGGGGCGAGGGATGTGAACGGGGCGAGGGATGTGAACGGGGCGAGGGATGTGAACGGGGCGAGGGATGTGAACTGGGCGGGGGATGTGAACGGGGCGAGGGAGGTGAACGGGGCGAGGGAGGTGAACGGGGCGAGGGAGGTGAACGGGGCGAGGGATGTGAACGGGGCGGGGGATGTGAACGGAGCGGGGGATGTGAACGGGGCGAGGGAGGTGAACGGGGCGAGGGATGTGAACGGGGCGAGGGAGGTGAATGGGGCGAGGGAGGTGAATGGGGCGAGGGAGGTGAAAGGGGCGAGGGAGGTGAATGGGGCGAGGGAGGTGAACGGGGCGAGGGAGGTGAACGGGGCGAGGGATGTGAACGGGGCGAGGGAGGTGAACGGGGCGAGGGAGGTGACTGGGGCGGGGGATGTGAACGGGGCGGGGGATGTGAACGGGGCGAGGGAGGTGAACGGGGCGAGGGAGGTGAACGGGGCGAGGGATGTGAACGGGGCGAGGGATGTGAACGGGGCGGGGGATGTGAACGGGGCAGGGGATCTGAACGGGGCGAGGGAGGTGAACGGGGCGAGGGAGGTGAACGAGGCGAGGGAGGTGAACGGGGCGAGGGAGGTGAACGGGGCGAGGGATGTGAACGAGGCGAGGGAGGTGAACGGGGCGAGGGAGGTGAACGGGGCGAGGGATGTGAACGGGGCGAGGGATGTGAACTGGGCGGGGGATGTGAACGGGGCGAGGGAGGTGAACGGGGCGAGGGATGTGAACGGGGCGAGGGATGTGAACTGGGCGGGGGATGTGAACGGGGCGAGGGAGGTGAACGGGGCGAGGGAGGTGAACGGGGCGAGGGAGGTGAACGGGGCGAGGGATGTGAACGGGGCGGGGGATGTGAACGGAGCGGGGGATGTGAACGGGGCGAGGGAGGTGAACGGGGCGAGGGAGGTGAACGGGGCGAGGGAGGTGAATGGGGCGAGGGAGGTGAAAGGGGCGAGGGATGTGAACGGGGCGAGGGAGGTGAACGGGGCGAGGGATGTGAACGGGCCGAGGGATGTGAACGGGGCGAGGGATGTGACTGGGGCGGGGGATGTGAACGGGGCGAGGGATGTGACTGGGGCGGGGGATGTGAACGGGGCGAGGGAGGTGAACGGGGCGAGAGATGTGAACGGGGTGAGGGATGTGACTGGGGCGGGGGATGTGAACGGGGCGAGGGAGGTAAACGGGGCGAGGGAGGTGAACGGGGCGAGGGAGGTGACTGGGGCGGGGGATGTGAACGGGGCGGGGGATGTGAACGGGGCGAGGGATGTGAACGGGGCGGGGGATGTGAACGGGGCGAGGGATGTGAGATGTGAACGGGGCGAGGGATGTGAGATGTGAACGGGGCGAGGGATGTGAGATGTGAACGGGGCGAGGGATGTGAACGGGGCGAGGGATGTGAACGGGGCGGGGGATGTGAACGGGGCGAGGGATGTGAGATGTGAACGGGGCGAGGGAGGTGAACGGGGCGAGGGATGTGAGATGTGAACGGGGCGAGGGAGGTGAACGGGGCGAGGGATGTGAACGGGGCGAGGGATGTGAACGGGGCGAGGGATGTGAGATGTGAACGGGGCGAGGGATGTGAGATGTGAACGGGGCGAGGGATGTGAGATGTGAACGGGGCGAGGGAGGTGAACGGGGCGAGGGATGTGAACGGGGCGGGGGATGTGTGATGTGAACGGGGCGAGGGAGGTGAACGGGGCGAGGGATGTGAACGGGGCGGGGGATGTGAGATGTGAACGGGGCGAGGGATGTGAGATGTGAACGGGGCGAGGGATGTGAACGGGGCGAGGGATGTGAGATGTGAACGGGGCGAGGGATGTGAACGGGGCGAGGGAGGTGAACGGGGCGAGGGATGTGAGATGTGAACGGGGCGAGGGATGTGAACGGGGCGAGGGATGTGAGATGTGAACGGGGCGAGGGATGTGAGATGTGAACGGGGCGAGGGATGTGAGATGTGAACGGGGCGGGGGAGGTGAACGGGGCGAGGGATGTGAACGGGGCAAGGGATGTGAACGGGGCGAGGGATGTGAACGGGGCGGGGGATGTGAACGGGGCGAGGGAGGTGAATGGGGCGAGGGAGGTGAATGGGGCGAGGGATGTGAACGGGGCGAGGGATGTGAACGGGGCAAGGGAGGTGAAAGGGGCGAGGGAGGTGAACGGGGCGAGGGATGTGAACGGGGCGGGGGATGTGAACGGGGCGAGGGATGTGAGATGTGAACGGGGCGAGGGAGGTGAACGGGGCGAGGGATGTGAGATGTGAACGGGGCGAGGGAGGTGAACGGGGCGAGGGATGTGAACGGGGCGAGGGATGTGAACGGGGCGAGGGATGTGAGATGTGAACGGGGCGAGGGATGTGAGATGTGAACGGGGCGAGGGATGTGAGATGTGAACGGGGCGAGGGATGTGAACGGGGCGAGGGATGTGAACGGGGCGGGGGAGGTGAACGGGGCGAGGGATGTGAACGGGGCGAGGGATGTGAACGGGGCGAGGGATGTGAACGGGGCGGGGGATGTGAACGAGGCGAGGGATGTGAACGGGGCGAGGGATGTGAACGGGTCGAGGGATGTGAACGGGGCGAGGGATGTGAACGGGGCGAGGGATGTGAACGGGGCGGGGGATGTGAACGGGGCGGGGGATGTGAACGGGGCGAGGGATGTGAACGGGGCGAGGGATGTGAACGGGGCGAGGGATGTGAACGGGGCGAGGGATGTGAACGGGGCGAGGGATGTGAACGGGGCGAGGGATGTGAACGGGGCGAGGGATGTGAACGGGGCGAGGGATGTGAACGGGGCGAGGGAGGTGAACGGGGCGAGGGATGTGAACGGGGCGAGGGATGTGAACGGGGCGGGGGATGTGAACGGGGCGAGGGAGGTGAACGGGGCGAGGGAGGTGAACGGGGCGAGGGATGTGAACGGAGCGGGGGATGTGAACGGGGCGAGGGAGGTGAACGGGGCGAGGGAGGTGAACGGGGCGAGGGAGGTGAACGGAGCGGGGGATGTGAACGGGGCGAGGGAGGTGAACGGGGCGAGGGAGGTGAACGGGGCGAGGGATGTGAACGGGGCGAGTGAGGTGAACGGGGCGAGGGAGGTGAACGGGGCGAGGGAGGTGAACGGGGCGAGGGATGTGAACGGGGCGGGGGATGTGAACGGAGCGGGGGATGTGAACGGGGCGAGGGAGGTGAACGGGGCGAGGGAGGTGAACGGGGCGAGGGAGGTGAATGGGGCGAGGGAGGTGAAAGGGGCGAGGGATGTGAACGGGGCGAGGGAGGTGAACGGGGCGAGGGATGTGAACGGGCCGAGGGATGTGAACGGGGCGAGGGATGTGACTGGGGCGGGGGATGTGAACGGGGCGAGGGATGTGACTGGGGCGGGGGATGTGAACGGGGCGAGGGAGGTGAACGGGGCGAGAGATGTGAACGGGGTGAGGGATGTGACTGGGGCGGGGGATGTGAACGGGGCGAGGGAGGTAAACGGGGCGAGGGATGTGAACGGGGCGAGGGAGGTGAACGGGGCGAGGGAGGTGACTGGGGCGGGGGATGTGAACGGGGCGAGGGATGTGAACGGGGCGGGGGATGTGAACGGGGCGAGGGATGTGAGATGTGAACGGGGCGAGGGATGTGAGATGTGAACGGGGCGAGGGATGTGAGATGTGAACGGGGCGAGGGATGTGAACGGGGCGAGGGATGTGAACGGGGCGGGGGATGTGAACGGGGCGAGGGATGTGAACGGGGCGAGGGATGTGAGATGTGAACGGGGCGAGGGATGTGAGATGTGAACGGGGCGAGGGATGTGAGATGTGAACGGGGCGAGGGAGGTGAACGGGGCGAGGGATGTGAACGGGGCGGGGGATGTGTGATGTGAACGGGGCGAGGGAGGTGAACGGGGCGAGGGATGTGAACGGGGCGGGGGATGTGAGATGTGAACGGGGCGAGGGATGTGAGATGTGAACGGGGCGAGGGATGTGAACGGGGCGAGGGATGTGAGATGTGAACGGGGCGAGGGATGTGAACGGGGCGAGGGAGGTGAACGGGGCGAGGGATGTGAGATGTGAACGGGGCGAGGGATGTGAACGGGGCGAGGGATGTGAGATGTGAACGGGGCGAGGGATGTGAGATGTGAACGGGGCGGGGGAGGTGAACGGGGCGAGGGATGTGAACGGGGCGAGGGATGTGAACGGGGCGAGGGATGTGAACGGGGCGGGGGATGTGAACGGGGCGCGGGAGGTGAATGGGGCGAGGGAGGTGAATGGGGCGAGGGATGTGAACGGGGCGAGGGATGTGAACGGGGCGAGGGAGGTGAAAGGGGCGAGGGAGGTGAACGGGGCGAGGGATGTGAACGGGGCGGGGGATGTGAACGGGGCGAGGGATGTGAGATGTGAACGGGGCGAGGGAGGTGAACGGGGCGAGGGATGTGAGATGTGAACGGGGCGAGGGAGGTGAACGGGGCGAGGGAGGTGAACGGGGCGAGGGATGTGAACGGGGCGAGGGATGTGAGATGTGAACGGGGCGAGGGATGTGAGATGTGAACGGGGCGAGGGATGTGAGATGTGAACGGGGCGAGGGATGTGAGATGTGAACGGGGCGAGGGATGTGAACGGGGCGAGGGATGTGAACGGGGCGAGGGATGTGAACGGGGCGGGGGATGTGAACGGGGCGAGGGATGTGAACGGGGCGAGGGATGTGAACGGGTCGAGGGATGTGAACGGGGCGAGGGATGTGAACGGGGCGAGGGATGTGAACGGGGCGGGGGATGTGAACGGGGCGAGGGATGTGAACGGGGCGGGGGATGTGAACGGGGCGAGGGATGTGAACGGGGCGAGGGATGTGAACGGGGCGAGGGATGTGAACGGGGCGAGGGATGTGAACGGGGCGAGGGATGTGAACGGGGCGAGGGAGGTGAACGGGGCGAGGGATGTGAGATGTGAACGGGGCGAGGGATGTGAACGGGGCGAGGGATGTGAGATGTGAACGGGGCGAGGGATGTGAGATGTGAACGGGGCGAGGGATGTGAGATGTGAACGGGGCGGGGGAGGTGAACGGGGCGAGGGATGTGAACGGGGCGAGGGATGTGAACGGGGCGAGGGATGTGAACGGGGCGGGGGATGTGAACGGGGCGAGGGAGGTGAACGGGGCGAGGGAGGTGAACGGGGCGAGGGAGGTGAATGGGGCGAGGGATGTGAACGGGGCGAGGGATGTGAACGGGGCGAGGGAGGTGAAAGGGGCGAGGGAGGTGAACGGGGCGAGGGATGTGAACGGGGCGGGGGATGTGAACGGGGCGAGGGATGTGAGATGTGAACGGGGCGAGGGAGGTGAACGGGGCGAGGGATGTGAGATGTGAACGGGGCGAGGGAGGTGAACGGGGCGAGGGATGTGAACGGGGCGAGGGATGTGAACGGGGCGAGGGATGTGAGATGTGAACGGGGCGAGGGATGTGAGATGTGAACGGGGCGAGGGATGTGAGATGTGAACGGGGCGAGGGATGTGAGATGTGAACGGGGCGAGGGATGTGAACGGGGCGAGGGATGTGAACGGGGCGAGGGATGTGAACGGGGCGGGGGATGTGAACGGGGCGAGGGATGTGAACGGGTCGAGGGATGTGAACGGGGCGAGGGATGTGAACGGGGCGAGGGATGTGAACGGGGCGGGGGATGTGAACGGGGCGGGGGATGTGAACGGGGCGAGGGATGTGAACGGGGCGAGGGAGGTGAACGGGGCGAGGGATGTGAACGGGGCGAGGGATGTGAACGGGGCGAGGGATGTGAACGGGGCGAGGGATGTGAACGGGGCGAGGGAGGTGAACGGGGCGAGGGATGTGAACGGGGCGGGGGATGTGAGATGTGAACGGGGCGGGGGATGTGAACGGGGCGAGGGAGGTGAACGGGGCGAGGGATGTGAACGGGGCGAGGGATGTGAGATGTGAACGGGGCGAGGGAGGTGAACGGGGCGAGGGATGTGAACGGGGCGGGGGATGTGTGATGTGAACGGGGCGAGGGAGGTGAACGGGGCGAGGGATGTGAACGGGGCGGGGGATGTGAGATGTGAACGGGGCGAGGGATGTGAACGGGGCGAGGGATGTGAGATGTGAACGGGGCGAGGGATGTGAACGGGGCGAGGGAGGTGAACGGGGCGAGGGATGTGAGATGTGAACGGGGCGAGGGATGTGAACGGGGCGAGGGATGTGAGATGTGAACGGGGCGAGGGATGTGAGATGTGAACGGGGCGAGGGATGTGAGATGTGAACGGGGCGGGGGAGGTGAACGGGGCGAGGGATGTGAACGGGGCGAGGGATGTGAACGGGGCGAGGGATGTGAACGGGGCGGGGGATGTGAACGGGGCGAGGGAGGTGAATGGGGCGAGGGAGGTGAATGGGGCGAGGGATGTGAACGGGGCGAGGGATGTGAACGGGGCGAGGGAGGTGAAAGGGGCGAGGGAGGTGAACGGGGCGAGGGATGTGAACGGGGCGAGGGATGTGAACGGGGCGAGGGATGTGAACGGGGCGGGGGATGTGAACGGGCGAGGGATGTGAACGGGGCGAGGGATGTGAACGGGGCGGGGGATGTGAACGGGGCGAGGGATGTGAGATGTGAACGGGGCGAGGGAGGTGAATGGGGCGAGGGAGGTGAACGGGGCGAGGGAGGTGAATGGGGCGAGGGATGTGAACGGGGCGAGGGATGTGAACGGGGCGGGGGATGTGAACGGGTCGAGGGATGTGAGATGTGAACGGGGCGAGGGATGTGAACGGGGCGAGGGATGTGAGATGTGAACGGGGCGAGGGATGTGAACGGGGCGAGGGAGGTGAACGGGGCGAGGGATGTGAACGGGGCGAGGGATGTGAACGGGGCGGGGGATGTGAACGGGGCGGGGGATCTGAACGGGGCGAGGGAGGTGAACGGGGCGAGGGAGGTGAACGAGGCGAGGGAGGTGAACGGGGCGAGGGAGGTGAACGGGGCGAGGGATGTGAACGAGGCGAGGGAGGTGAACGGGGCGAGGGAGGTGAACGGGGCGAGGGAGGTGAACGGGGCGAGGGATGTGAACGGGGCGAGGGATGTGAACGGGGCGAGGGATGTGAACTGGGCGAGGGAGGTGAACGGGGCGAGGGAGGTGAACGGGGCGGGGGATGTGAACGGGGCGAGGGATCTGAACGGGGCGAGGGATGTGAACGGGGCGAGGGAGGTGAACGGGGCGAGGGAGGTGAACGGGGCGAGGGAGGTGAACGGGGCGAGGGAGGTGAACGGGGCGAGGGAGGTGAACGGGGCGAGGGAGGTGAACGGGGCGGGGGATGTGACTGGGGCGAGGGAGGTGAACGGGGCGAGGGAGGTGAACGGGGCGAGGGAGGTGAACGGGGCGAGGGAGGTGAACGGGGCGAGGGATGTGAACGGGGCGGGGGATGTGAACGGGGCGAGGGATGTGAACGGGGCGAGGGATGTGAACGGGGCGAGGGATGTGAACGGGGCGGGGGATGTGAACGGGGCGAGGGATGTGAGATGTGAACGGGGCGAGGGAGGTGAACGGGGCGAGGGAGGTGAACGGGGCGAGGGAGGTGAACGGGGCGAGGGAGGTGAACGGGGCGAGGGATGTGAACGGGGCGAGGGAGGTGAACGGGGCGAGGGAGGTGAACGGGGCGAGGGAGGTGAACGGGGCGAGGGATGTGAACGGGGCGGGGGATGTGAACGGGGCGAGGGAGGTGAACGGGGCGAGGGAGGTGAACGGGGCGGGGGATGTGAGATGTGAACGGGGCGAGGGAGGTGAACGGGGCGAGGGAGGTGAACGGGGCGAGGGATGTGAACGGGGCGGGGGATGTGAGATGTGAACGGGGCGAGGGAGGTGAACGGGGCGAGGGAGGTGAACGGGGCGGGGGATGTGAGATGTGAACGGGGCGAGGGATGTGAGATGTGAACGGGGCGAGGGATGTGAGATGTGAACGGGGCGAGGGATGTGAACGGGGCGAGGGATGTGAGATGTGAACGGGGCGAGGGATGTGAACGGGGCGAGGGATGTGAGATGTGAACGGGGCGAGGGATGTGAGATGTGAACGGGGCGAGGGATGTGAGATGTGAACGGGGCGAGGGATGTGAACGGGGCGAGGGATGTGAGATGTGAACGGGGCGAGGGATGTGAGATGTGAACGGGGCGAGGGATGTGAGATGTGAACGGGGCGAGGGATGTCAACGGGGCGAGGGATGTGAACGGGGCGAGGGATGTGAACGGGGCGGGGGATGTGAACGGGGCGAGGGAGGTGAATGGGGCGAGGGAGGTGAATGGGGCGAGGGATGTGAACCGGGCGAGGGATGTGAACGGGGCGAGGGAGGTGAACGGGGCGAGGGATGTGAACGGGGCGAGGGATGTGAACGGGGCGGGGGATGTGAACGGGGCGAGGGATGTGAACGGGGCGGGGGATGTGAACGGGGCGGGGGAGGTGAACGGGGCGAGGGATGTGAACGGGGCGAGGGATGTGAATGGGGCGAGGGATGTGAACGGGGCGAGGGAGGTGAACGGGGCGGGGGATGTGAACGGGGCGAGGGATGTGAACGGGGCGAGGGATGTGAACGGGGCGGGGGGATGTGAACGGGGCGAGGGATGTGAGATGTGAACGGGGCGAGGGATGTGAACGGGGCGAGGGAGGTGAATGGGGCGAGTGAGGTGAACGGGGCGAGGGAGGTGAATGGGGCGAGGGATGTGAACGGGGCGAGGGATGTGAACGGGGCGGGGGATGTGAACGGGTCGAGGGATGTGAGATGTGAACGGGGCGAGGGATGTGAACGGGGCGAGGGATGTGAGATGTGAACGGGGCGAGGGATGTGAACGGGGCGAGGGATGTGAGATGTGAACGGGGCGAGGGATGTGAACGGGGCGAGGGATGTGAACGGGGCGGGGGATGTGAACGGGGCGGGGGATCTGAACGGGGCGAGGGAGGTGAACGGGGCGAGGGAGGTGAACGAGGCGAGGGAGGTGAACGGGGCGAGGGAGGTGAATGGGGCGAGGGATGTGAACGGGGCGAGGGAGGTGAACGGGGCGAGGGAGGTGAACGGGGCGAGGGATGTGAACGGGGCGAGGGAGGTGAACGGGGCGAGGGATGTGAACGGGGCGAGGGAGGTGAACGGGGCGAGGGATGTGAACGGGGCGAGGGAGGTGAACGGGGCGAGGGAGGTGAACGGGGCGAGGGAGGTGAACGGGGCGAGGGAGGTGAATGGGGCGAGGGAGGTGAAAGGGGCGAGGGATGTGAACGGGGCGAGGGAGGTGAACGGGGCGAGGGATGTGAACGGGCCGAGGGATGTGAACGGGGCGAGGGATGTGACTGGGGCGGGGGATGTGAACGGGGCGAGGGATGTGACTGGGGCGGGGGATGTGAACGGGGCGAGGGAGGTGAACGGGGCGAGGGATGTGAACGGGGCGAGGGATGTGACTGGGGCGGGGGATGTGAACGGGGCGAGGGAGGTAAACGGGGCGAGGGATGTGAACGGGGCGAGGGAGGTGAACGGGGCGAGGGAGGTGAACGGGGCGAGGGAGGTGACTGGGGCGGGGGATGTGAACGGGGCGGGGGATGTGAACGGGGCGAGGGAGGTGAACGGGGCGAGGGATGTGAACGGGGCGAGGGAGGTGAACGGGGCGAGGGAGGTGAACGGGGCGAGGGAGGTGAACGGGGCGAGGGAGGTGAACGGGGCGAGGGAGGTGAACGGGGCGAGGGATGTGAACGAGGCGAGGGAGGTAAACGGGGCGAGGGAGGTGAACGGGGCGAGGGAGGTGAACGGGGCGAGGGATGTGAACGGGGCGAGGGATGTGAACGGGGCGAGGGATGTGAACTGGGCGGGGGATGTGAACGGGGCGAGGGAGGTGAACGAGGCGAGGGAGGTGAACGGGGCGAGGGAGGTGAACGGGGCGGGGGATGTGAACGGAGCGGGGGATGTGAACGGGGCGAGGGAGGTGAACGGGGCGAGGGAGGTGAACGGGGCGAGGGAGGTGAACGGGGCGAGGGAGGTGAACGGGGCGAGGGAGGTGAAAGGGGCGAGGGAGGTGAAAGGGGCGAGGGAGGTGAAAGGGGCGAGGGATGTGAACGGGGCGAGGGAGGTGAACGGGGCGAGGGATGTGAACGGGGCGAGGGATGTGAACGGGGCGGGGGATGTGAACGGGGCGAGGGATGTGAGATGTGAACGGGGCGAGGGAGGTGAACGGGGCGAGGGATGTGAGATGTGAACGGGGCGAGGGAGGTGAACGGGGCGAGAGATGTGAACGGGGCGAGGGATGTGAACGGGGCGAGGGATGTGAGATGTGAACGGGGCGAGGGATGTGAGATGTGAACGGGGCGAGGGATGTGAGATGTGAACGGGGCGAGGGATGTGAGATGTGAACGGGGCGAGGGATGTGAACGGGGCGAGGGATGTGAACGGGGCGGGGGAGGTGAACGGGGCGAGGGATGTGAACGGGGCGAGGGATGTGAACGGGGCGGGGGATGTGAACGGGGCGAGGGATGTGAACGGGGCGAGGGATGTGAACGGGTCGAGGGATGTGAACGGGGCGAGGGATGTGAACGGGGCGAGGGATGTGAACGGGGCGGGGGATGTGAACGGGCCGAGGGATGTGAACGGGGCGAGGGATGTGAACGGGGCGAGGGAGGTGAACGGGGCGAGGGATGTGAACGGGGCGAGGGATGTGAACGGGGCGAGGGATGTGAACGGGGCGAGGGTTGTGAACGGGGCGAGGGAGGTGAACGGGGCGAGGGATGTGAACGGGGTGAGGGATGTGAACGGGGCGGGGGATGTGAGATGTGAACGGGGCGGGGGATGTGAACGGGGCGAGGGAGGTGAACGGGGCGAGGGATGTGAACGGGGCGAGGGATGTGAGATGTGAACGGGGCGAGGGAGGTGAACGGGGCGAGGGATGTGAACGGGGCGGGGGATGTGTGATGTGAACGGGGCGAGGGAGGTGAACGGGGCGAGGGATGTGAACGGGGCGGGGGATGTGTGATGTGAACGGGGCGAGGGATGTGAACGGGGCGAGGGATGTGAGATGTGAATGGGGCGAGGGATGTGAACGGGGCGAGGGATGTGAACGGGGCGGGGGATGTGAACGGGGCGAGGGAGGTGAACGGGGCGGGGGATGTGAACGGGGCGAGGGATGTGAACGGGGCGGGGGATGTGAACGGGGCGAGGGAGGTGAACGGGGCGAGGGAGGTGAACGGGGCGAGGGAGGTGAACGGGGCGAGGGAGGTGAACGGGGCGAGGGAGGTGAACGGGGCGAGGGATGTGAACGGGGCGAGGGATGTGAACGGGGCGAGGGATGTGAACGGGGCGAGGGATATGAACGGGGCGAGGGATGTGAGATGTGAACGGGGCGAGGGATGTGAACGGGGCGAGGGATGTGAACGGGGCGAGGGAGGTGAACGGGGCGAGGGATGTGAATGGGGCGAGGGATGTGAACGGGCCGAGGGATGTGAACGGGGCGAGGGATGTGACTGGGGCGGGGGATGTGAACGGGGCGAGGGAGGTGAACGGGGCGAGGGAGGTGAACGGGGCGAGGGAGGTGAAAGGGGCGAGGGATGTGAACGGGGCGAGGGAGGTGAACGGGGCGAGGGATGTGAACGGGCCGAGGGATGTGAACGGGGCGAGGGATGTGACTGGGGCGGGGGATGTGAACGGGGCGAGGGAGGTGAACGGGGCGAGGGAGGTGAACGGGGCGAGGGATGTGAACGGGGCGAGGGATGTGAACGGGGCGAGGGATGTGAACTGGGCGGGGGATGTGAACGGGGCGAGGGAGGTGAACGGGGCGAGGGAGGTGAACGGGGCGAGGGATGTGAACGGGGCGGGGGATGTGAACGGAGCGGGGGATGTGAACGGGGCGAGGGAGGTGAACGGGGCGAGGGAGGTGAACGGGGCGAGGGAGGTGAATGGGGCGAGGGAGGTGAAAGGGGCGAGGGATGTGAACGGGGCGAGGGAGGTGAACGGGGCGAGGGATGTGAACGGGCCGAGGGATGTGAACGGGGCGAGGGATGTGACTGGGGCGGGGGATGTGAACGGGGCGAGGGATGTGACTGGGGCGGGGGATGTGAACGGGGCGAGGGAGGTGAACGGGGCGAGAGATGTGAACGGGGTGAGGGATGTGACTGGGGCGGGGGATGTGAACGGGGCGAGGGATGTGAACGGGGCGAGGGAGGTAAACGGGGCGAGGGATGTGAACGGGGCGAGGGAGGTGAACGGGGCGAGGGAGGTGAACGGGGCGAGGGAGGTGACTGGGGCGGGGGATGTGAACGGGGCAGGGGATGTGAACGGGGCGAGGGATGTGAACGGGGCGAGGGATGTGAACGGGGCGGGGGATGTGAACGGGGCGAGGGATGTGAGATGTGAACGGGGCGAGGGATGTGAGATGTGAACGGGGCGAGGGATGTGAACGGGGCGAGGGATGTGAACGGGGCGAGGGATGTGAACGGGGCGGGGGATGTGAACGGGGCGAGGGATGTGAGATGTCAACGGGGCGAGGGAGGTGAACGGGGCGAGGGATGTGAGATGTGAACGGGGCGAGGGATGTGAACGGGGCGAGGGATGTGAACGGGGCGAGGGATGTGAGATGTGAACGGGGCGAGGGATGTGAGATGTGAACGGGGCGAGGGATGTGAGATGTGAACGGGGCGAGGGATGTGAGATGTGAACGGGGCGAGGGATGTGAACGGGGCGAGGGATGTGAACGGGGCGGGGGAGGTGAACGGGGCGCGGGATGTGAACGGGGCGAGGGATGTGAACGGGGCGGGGGATGTGAACGGGGCGAGGGATGTGAACGGGGCGAGGGATGTGAACGGGGCGAGGGATGTGAACGGGGCGAGGGAGGTGAACGGGGCGGGGGATGTGAACGGGGCGGGGGATGTGAACGGGGCGAGGGATGTGAACGGGGCGGGGGATGTGAACGGGGCGAGGGATGTGAACGGGGCGAGGGATGTGAACGGGGCGAGGGAGGTGAACGGGGCGAGGGATGTGAACGGGGCGAGGGATGTGAACGGGGCGAGGGATGTGAACGGGGCGAGGGATGTGAACGGGGCGAGGGAGGTGAACGGGGCGAGGGATGTGAACGGGGCGGGGGATGTGAGATGTGAACGGGGCGGGGGATGTGAACGGGGCGAGGGAGGTGAACGGGGCGAGGGATGTGAACGGGGCGAGGGATGTGAGATGTGAACGGGGCGAGGGAGGTGAACGGGGCGAGGGATGTGTGATGTGAATGGGGTGAGGGATGTGAGATGTGAATGGGGCGAGGGATGTGAACGGGGCGGGGGATGTGAACGGGGCGAGGGATGTGAACGGGGCGGGGGATGTGAACGGGGCGAGGGATGTGTGATGTGAATGGGGTGAGGGATGTGAGATGTGAATGGGGCGAGGGATGTGAATGGGGCGAGGGATGTGAACGGGGCGGGGGATGTGAACGGGGCGGGGGATGTGTGATGTGAATGGGGCGAGGGATGTGAGATGTGAATGGGGCGAGGGATGTGAACGGGGCGGGGGATGTGAACGGGGCGAGGGATGTGAACGGGGCGAGGGATGTGAACGGGGCGGGGGATGTGTGATGTGAATGGGGTGAGGGATGTGAGATGTGAATGGGGCGAGGGATGTGAACGGGGCGGGGGATGTGAACGGGGCGAGGGATGTGAACGGGGCGGGGGATGTGAACGGGGCGGGGGATGTGTGATGTGAATGGGGTGAGGGATGTGAGATGTGAATGGGGCGAGGGATGTGAACGGGGCGAGGGATGTGAACGGGGCGAGGGATGTGAACGGGGCGTGGGATGTGAACGGGGCGAGGGATGTGAACGGGGCGGGGGATGTGAACGGGGCGGGGGATGTGAACGGGGCGAGGGATGTGAACGGGGCGAGGGATGTGAACGGGGCGGGGGATGTGAACGGGGCGGGGGATGTGAACGGGGCGAGGGATGTGAACGGGGCGAGGGAGGTGAACGGGGCGAGGGAGGTGAACGGGGCGAGGGAGGTGAACGGGGCGAGGGATGTGAACGGGGCGAGGGATGTGAACGGGGCGAGGGATGTGAACGGGGCGAGGGATGTGAACGGGGCGAGGGATGTGAACGGGGCGAGGGAGGTGAACGGGGCGAGGGATGTGAACGGGGCGAGGGATGTGAACGGGGCGGGGGATGTGAACGGGGCGAGGGATGTGAACGGGGCGGGGGATGTGAACGGGGCAGGGGATGTGAACGGGGCGAGGGAGGTGAACGGGGCGAGGGAGGTGAACGGGGCGAGGGATGTGAACGGGGCAGGGGATGTGAACGGGGCGAGGGATGTGAACGGGGCGAGGGAGGTGAACGGGGCGAGGGATGTGAACGGGGCGGGGGATGTGAACGGGGCGGGGGATGTGAACGGGGCGAGGGAGGTGAACGGGGCGGGGGATGTGAACGGGGCGGGGGATGTGAACGGGGCGAGGGATGTGAACGGGGCGAGGGAGGTGAACGGGGCGAGGGAGGTGAACGGGGCGAGGGAGGTGAACGGGGCGAGGGAGGTGAACGGGGCGAGGGATGTGAACGGGGCGAGGGATGTGAACGGGGCGAGGGATGTGAACGGGGCGAGGGATGTGAACGGGGCGAGGGATGTGAACGGGGCGAGGGATGTGAACGGGGCGAGGGATGTGAACGGGGCGGGGGAGGTGAACGGGGCGAGGGAGGTGAACGGGGCGAGGGATGTGAACGGGGCGAGGGAGGTGAACGGGGCGAGGGAGGTGAACGGGGCGAGGGATGTGAGATGTGAACGGGGCGAGGGAGGTGAACGGGGCGAGGGATGTGAACGGGGCGAGGGAGGTGAACGGGGCGAGGGAGGTGAACGGGGCGGGGGATGTGAACGGGGCGGGGGATGTGAACGGGGCGAGGGAGGTGAACGGGGCGAGGGAGGTGAACGGGGCGAGGAGGTGAACGGGGCGAGGGAGGTGAACGGGGCGAGGGATGTGAACGGGGCGAGGGATGTGAACGGGGCGAGGGATGTGAACGGGGCGGGGGATGTGAACGGGGCGGGGGATGTGAGATGTGAACGGGGCGGGGGATGTGAACGGGGCGAGGGAGGTGAACGGGGCGAGGGATGTGAACGGGGCGAGGGATGTGAACGGGGCGGGGGATGTGAACGGGGCGAGGGATGTGAACGGGGCGGGGGAGGTGAACGGGGCGGGGGATGTGAACGGGGCGAGAGATGTGAACGGGGCGAGGGAGGTGAACGGGGCGGGGGATGTGAACGGGGCGAGGGATGTGAACGGGGCGAGGGAGGTGAACGGGGCGAGGGATGTGAACGGGGCGGGGGATGTGAACGGGGCGAGGGATGTGAACGGGGCGAGGGAGGTGAACGGGGCGGGGGTTGTGAACGGGGCGGGGGATGTGAACGGGGCGGGGGGTGTGAACGGGGCGGGGGATGTGAGATGTGACTGGGGCGGGGGATGTGAACGGGGCGGGGGATGTGAACGGGGTGGGGGATGTGAACGGGGCGGGGGATGTGAGATGTGAACGGGGTGGGGGATGTGAACGGGGCGGGGGATGTGAACGGGGTGGGGGATGTGAACGGGGCGAGGGATGTGAACGGGGCGGGGGATGTGAACGGGGCGGGGGATGTGAGATGTGAACGGGGTGGGGGATGTGAACGGGGCGGGGGATGTGAACGGGGTGGGGGATGTGAACGGAGCGGGGGATGTGAACGGGGCGAGGGATGTGACTGGGGCGGGGGATGTGAACGGGGCGAGGGATGTGAACGGGGCGAGGGATGTGACTGGGGCGAGGGAGGTGAACGGGGCGAGGGATGTGAACGGGGTGAGGGATGTGAACGGGGCGGGGGATGTGAGATGTGAACGGGGCGGGGGATGTGAACGGGGTGAGGGAGGTGAACGGGGCGAGGGATGTGAACGGGGCGAGGGATGTGAGATGTGAACGGGGCGAGGGAGGTGAACGGGGCGAGGGATGTGAACGGGGCGGGGGATGTGTGATGTGAACGGGGCGAGGGAGGTGAACGGGGCGAGGGATGTGAACGGGGCGGGGGATGTGTGATGTGAACGGGGCGAGGGATGTGAACGGGGCGAGGGATGTGAGATGTGAATGGGGCGAGGGATGTGAACGGGGCGAGGGATGTGAACGGGGCGGGGGATGTGAACGGGGCGAGGGAGGTGAACGGGGCGGGGGATGTGAACGGGGCGAGGGATGTGAACGGGGCGGGGGATGTGAACGGGGCGAGGGAGGTGAACGGGGCGAGGGAGGTGAACGGGGCGAGGGAGGTGAACGGGGCGAGGGAGGTGAACGGGGCGAGGGATGTGAACGGGGCGAGGGATGTGAACGGGGCGAGGGATGTGAACGGGGCGAGGGATGTGAACGGGGCGAGGGATGTGAGATGTGAACGGGGCGAGGGATGTGAACGGGGCGAGGGAGGTGAACGGGGCGAGGGATGTGAACGGGGCGAGGGAGGTGAACGGGGCGAGGGATGTGAACGGGGCGAGGGATGTGACTGGGGCGGGGGATGTGAACGGGGCGAGGGAGGTGAACGGGGCGAGGGAGGTGAACGGGGCGAGGGAGGTGAAAGGGGCGAGGGATGTGAACGGGGCGAGGGAGGTGAACGGGGCGAGGGATGTGAACGGGCCGAGGGATGTGAACGGGGCGAGGGATGTGACTGGGGCGGGGGATGTGAACGGGGCGAGGGAGGTGAACGGGGCGAGGGAGGTGAACGGGGCGAGGGATGTGAACGGGGCGAGGGATGTGAACGGGGCGAGGGATGTGAACTGGGCGGGGGATGTGAACGGGGCGAGGGAGGTGAACGGGGCGAGGGAGGTGAACGGGGCGAGGGATGTGAACGGGGCGGGGGATGTGAACGGAGCGGGGGATGTGAACGGGGCGAGGGAGGTGAACGGGGCGAGGGAGGTGAACGGGGCGAGGGAGGTGAATGGGGCGAGGGAGGTGAAAGGGGCGAGGGATGTGAACGGGGCGAGGGAGGTGAACGGGGCGAGGGATGTGAACGGGCCGAGGGATGTGAACGGGGCGAGGGATGTGACTGGGGCGGGGGATGTGAACGGGGCGAGGGATGTGACTGGGGCGGGGGATGTGAACGGGGCGAGGGAGGTGAACGGGGCGAGAGATGTGAACGGGGTGAGGGATGTGACTGGGGCGGGGGATGTGAACGGGGCGAGGGAGGTAAACGGGGCGAGGGATGTGAACGGGGCGAGGGAGGTGAACGGGGCGAGGGAGGTGAACGGGGCGAGGGAGGTGAACGGGGCGAGGGAGGTGACTGGGGCGGGGGATGTGAACGGGGCAGGGGATGTGAACGGGGCGAGGGATGTGAACGGGGCGAGGGATGTGAACGGGGCGGGGGATGTGAACGGGGCGAGGGATGTGAGATGTGAACGGGGCGAGGGATGTGAGATGTGAACGGGGCGAGGGATGTGAACGGGGCGAGGGATGTGAACGGGGCGAGGGATGTGAACGGGGCGGGGGATGTGAACGGGGCGAGGGATGTGAGATGTGAACGGGGCGAGGGAGGTGAACGGGGCGAGGGATGTGAGATGTGAACGGGGCGAGGGATGTGAACGGGGCGAGGGATGTGAACGGGGCGAGGGATGTGAGATGTGAACGGGGCGAGGGATGTGAGATGTGAACGGGGCGAGGGATGTGAGATGTGAACGGGGCGAGGGATGTGAGATGTGAACGGGGCGAGGGATGTGAACGGGGCGAGGGATGTGAACGGGGCGGGGGAGGTGAACGGGGCGAGGGATGTGAACGGGGCGAGGGATGTGAACGGGGCGGGGGATGTGAACGGGGCGAGGGATGTGAACGGGGCGAGGGATGTGAACGGGGCGAGGGATGTGAACGGGGCGAGGGATGTGAACGGGGCGGGGGATGTGAACGGGGCGAGGGATGTGAACGGGGCGGGGGATGTGAACGGGGCGAGGGATGTGAACGGGGCGAGGGATGTGAACGGGGCGAGGGAGGTGAACGGGGCGAGGGATGTGAACGGGGCGAGGGATGTGAACGGGGCGAGGGATGTGAACGGGGCGAGGGATGTGAACGGGGCGAGGGAGGTGAACGGGGCGAGGGATGTGAACGGGGCGAGGGATGTGAACGGGGCGGGGGATGTGAGATGTGAACGGGGCGGGGGATGTGAACGGGGCGAGGGAGGTGAACGGGGCGAGGGATGTGAACGGGGCGAGGGATGTGAGATGTGAACGGGGCGAGGGAGGTGAACGGGGCGAGGGATGTGTGATGTGAATGGGGTGAGGGATGTGAGATGTGAATGGGGCGAGGGATGTGAACGGGGCGGGGGATGTGAACGGGGCGAGGGATGTGAACGGGGCGGGGGATGTGAACGGGGCGAGGGATGTGTGATGTGAATGGGGTGAGGGATGTGAGATGTGAATGGGGCGAGGGATGTGAATGGGGCGAGGGATGTGAACGGGGCGGGGGATGTGAACGGGGCGGGGGATGTGTGATGTGAATGGGGTGAGGGATGTGAGATGTGAATGGGGCGAGGGATGTGAACGGGGCGGGGGATGTGAACGGGGCGAGGGATGTGAACGGGGCGAGGGATGTGAACGGGGCGGGGGATGTGTGATGTGAATGGGGTGAGGGATGTGAGATGTGAATGGGGCGAGGGATGTGAACGGGGCGGGGGATGTGAACGGGGCGGGGGATGTGAACGGGGCGGGGGATGTGTGATGTGAATGGGGTGAGGGATGTGAGATGTGAATGGGGCGAGGGATGTGAACGGGGCGGGGGATGTGAACGGGGCGAGGGATGTGAACGGGGCGTGGGATGTGAACGGGGCGGGGGATGTGAACGGGGCGAGGGATGTGAACGGGGCGAGGGATGTGAACGGGGCGGGGGATGTGAACGGGGCGGGGGATGTGAACGGGGCGAGGGATGTGAACGGGGCGAGGGATGTGAACGGGGCGGGGGATGTGAACGGGGCGGGGGATGTGAACGGGGCGAGGGAGGTGAACGGGGCGAGGGAGGTGAACGGGGCGAGGGATGTGAACGGGGCGAGGGATGTGAACGGGGCGAGGGATGTGAACGGGGCGAGGGATGTGAACGGGGCGAGGGATGTGAACGGGGCGAGGGATGTGAACGGGGCGAGGGAGGTGAACGGGGCGAGGGATGTGAACGGGGCGGGGGATGTGAACGGGGCGAGGGATGTGAACGGGGCAGGGGATGTGAACGGGGCAGGGGATGTGAACGGGGCGAGGGAGGTGAACGGGGCGAGGGATGTGAACGGGGCAGGGGATGTGAACGGGGCGAGGGATGTGAACGGGGCGAGGGAGGTGAACGGGGCGAGGGATGTGAACGGGGCGGGGGATGTGAACGGGGCGAGGGAGGTGAACGGGGCGGGGGATGTGAACGGGGCGGGGGATGTGAACGGGGCGAGGGATGTGAACGGGGCGAGGGAGGTGAACGGGGCGAGGGAGGTGAACGGGGCGAGGGAGGTGAACGGGGCGAGGGATGTGAACGGGGCGAGGGATGTGAACGGGGCGAGGGATGTGAACGGGGCGAGGGATGTGAACGGGGCGAGGGATGTGAACGGGGCGGGGGAGGTGAACGGGGCGAGGGATGTGAACGGGGCGAGGGATGTGAACGGGGCGAGGGAGGTGAACGGGGCGAGGGAGGTGAACGGGGCGAGGGATGTGAGATGTGAACGGGGCGAGGGAGGTGAACGGGGCGAGGGATGTGAACGGGGCGAGGGAGGTGAACGGGGCGAGGGAGGTGAACGGGGCGAGGGATGTGAACGGGGCGAGGGAGGTGAACGGGGCGGGGGATGTGAACGGGGCGGGGGATGTGAACGGGGCGAGGGAGGTGAACGGGGCGAGGAGGTGAACGGGGCGAGGGAGGTGAACGGGGCGAGGGAGGTGAACGGGGCGAGGGATGTGAACGGGGCGAGGGATGTGAACGGGGCGAGGGATGTGAACGGGGCGGGGGATGTGAACGGGGCGGGGGATGTGAGATGTGAACGGGGCGGGGGATGTGAACGGGGCGAGGGAGGTGAACGGGGCGAGGGATGTGAACGGGGCGGGGGATGTGAACGGGGCGAGGGATGTGAACGGGGCGGGGGAGGTGAACGGGGCGGGGGATGTGAACGGGGCGAGAGATGTGAACGGGGCGAGGGAGGTGAACGGGGCGGGGGATGTGAACGGGGCGAGGGATGTGAACGGGGCGAGGGATGTGAACGGGGCGAGGGAGGTGAACGGGGCGAGGGATGTGAACGGGGCGGGGGATGTGAACGGGGCGAGGGATGTGAACGGGGCGAGGGAGGTGAACGGGGCGGGGGTTGTGAACGGGGCGGGGGATGTGAACGGGGCGGGGGGTGTGAACGGGGCGGGGGATGTGAGATGTGACTGGGGCGGGGGATGTGAACGGGGCGGGGGATGTGAACGGGGTGGGGGATGTGAACGGGGCGGGGGATGTGAGATGTGAACGGGGTGGGGGATGTGAACGGGGCGGGGGATGTGAACGGGGTGGGGGATGTGAACGGGGCGAGGGATGTGAACGGGGCGGGGGATGTGAACGGGGCGGGGGATGTGAGATGTGAACGGGGTGGGGGATGTGAACGGGGCGGGGGATGTGAACGGGGTGGGGGATGTGAACGGGGCGAGGGATGTGACTGGGGCGGGGGATGTGAACGGGGCGAGGGATGTGAACGGGGCGAGGGATGTGACTGGGGCGGGGGATGTGAACGGGGCGGGGGATGTGAATGGGGCGGTGTGAATGGCTCCTCCCTCCTCTCAATTAAACCAATTTCTGCATTGTTCTGAAGGGACACTGGGACACAATTTGGATATGGACTATTGTTGCACAACAAATCAACTCAATTTTCCAAGTGGCAAAATCCAAGCTGCTTAATCCATAAAGTGAAGCAGAACTCAAGGGGCTGGTAGGATATCGAAGCAACAGCTGGAGGAATAGTCTGGAAACCATGAGGCGTCCGCCCTGAGCGTGCAAGGTGCTGCAGGATTCTAATCGGAATGTGTGACCCGGGGATAGCAAACTGGCACAAAAGAGAGGGGAGATTAAAATTTGGAAAAGTAATGTTCAAATGGAAACTGGTTGGTCAAATGATCAGATTGCTATATATCTTTGGGCACTAAGGGAATCAATGGCTTTGAGGATAGGGGAGCAAGTGGAGTTGAGGTAGATGATTAAATGGTGGAGCAGACTCGATGGATCATATCGACCACTCCTGCTCCTAATTCTTATGTTCTTATATTCTTGAAACGTAGTTGATATTTGTGTTTTTCACAGTTTATTACATGACCCTGACTTCACATGTCTGTTTAATCTCCTGCTTTGAAATGCTCGTGGGGTCTTGGAGGAACTAAGTGATGGATATTGAAGGTTTATCTGTCGAGAGATGAGAGGACGATGTATGATCTTCAGACATTTTTAAGCTGAGTCTGTAGCAAAATACAGAGACCACCAATTATTTTATCTCCTTGCAGTACAGCATTCATGGATACCTGAGGATTTGTAACGATTTGCTAATTATGATTAATATACATCTTACTTTATGGGCATTGCTATGCTGATATTGTTTATTTCTGACAGAAGGACAGCAGACATTATTTACGGATTGATGTAGCTCAGCAGAGTGAAATGTTGTCGTGCTATCCTCATGGCCTTGAAGCTTGATCAGTTGCACTATGACCTTCTCAGGTGTGATTTCCTGCCTGTCTTACTAGCCTGCTCAGTTGATTTGCAATTCGATTTTTCTGTAGTTCAAGTGACTCATTTCCACTCATCAAATTAATAAATCTGAATGACTTTGTACTTACCTGCAATTACGTGGCTTAAGCTACTCCAGTAAATAAGGTAAAACACGAGAGAGCTGAAATGTGGTCGCTTTTGGCTTTGCACAAACTGTTGCCACAAACCTTTTAAATTGCCTTTTTAGCTAACAGTCTGAAATAGCGCCCCTCATTTAACATACACAAGGCATTTTTTCAACAGATGGGAAGCAGAAATGCCTGCTCAGACTACATACAGGCAGCACAATCTAAACTTTATGATGCAGAGATAGGGGAAGCATAAAACGAAAACGAGTTTTGTAGAATTAAACACAGGATTACTGTTCCTGTAGAGGGAGAGAAAGAATACATGGGAGACGATTGTTCGAGACATGAATAATATTTCTTTGGTCTAGGAGATGGAACAGAGGATTAGTATGTAGCGTGCATTTTAATCATGTCTGCAGGTCAAAGAAGATGGAAGAACATAAAAAGGGCAATGAGAGACTTTAGCTGTGAATCATAATTTGAGGAAGATCTGCACACACTGGACAGCAGTGTCATGTATGTACATGCTGTTTGTAGCCACCAGATGGTGTCATTGTTGGAGGCCATTGAGCAGCACGCACATGGTGCTGCTCGGGTATAAAAGGCCAGCCATTTTGTGAGTCAGGCACTTTGTGCCAAAATAAAGCAGAAGCAAGGTTGTACCTTGTTTAGTTAAACAATACTCAGTTTGTACCTTTATTGCATACATAACATTTGGCGACGAGAATACAAGAACCTTTGTTTGCAAAATGAGCACGAATGGATTTTTAGAGTGATTTGTAGAGGGAGAAGATTGGGCAGACTTTGTGCGCCATTTGAACCAGCACTTCGTGGCCAACAAAATGAAGGGGGTCGATGAAGCAGATCGGCACTGGGCCACGTTCCTCACTGTGTGCGGTTCAAAGATCTATGGTCTGATAAAGAATCTACTCATGCCTGGTGATCCAACAGAGAAAACGATCGAGGAGTTGTGTACATTGGTATGGGAGTACCTCAAGCCAGACGACGGCATCATCATCATCTCGAGATACAGGTTTTATACACACGTTCGATCGGAGGGCCAGAGTGCGGCGGAATTCGTTGCCGACCTGAGACGTTTAGCGGGATCGTGCAAGTTCAGGACGGTGTTGGCAGACATGCTGCGGGACTTCTTTGTTATCGGTATCAACCACGAGGTGATCCTGCGCAAACTTCTGGCGGTGTAGGAGTTGGATTTAAAAAGGGCCATCCAGATTGCTCGATCATGTATGTTGACGGACAGGAGTCTAAAGCAAATACCGGTGAAGAACCGAACCTCGACAAGTACTGTAAATGCGATTGATTTGGCGTTCGGCAGAGCAGCACATGGCAGGGCCAATCCTGCTGCGTTTGCGAAACTTGTGGCGGCCCAAAGTCCGCCAGCGGGAACGTATCCGACTTCTCCGTGTTGGCGTTGTGGGGGAAATCATCGGCACCAGCAGTGCTGATTTAAGCAATATAGTTGCAAAGGCTGTCTGAGAGTGGGGCATCTCCAGCGCAAGTGTCCGCAGATGAGCAAGTGAGCTGCGACACACCATGTGGAGGATGAGAGTCAGACTAGTGCGGATCCGGATACGCAATTCGAGGTGCCAGAGGAGGAAGTGTATGGACTGTACTCTTTCATAACCAAGAGTAAACCAATTTTGATTAATGTGAAGTTTAACGGGATACTGGTATCGATGGAACTGGACACCGGGGCGAGTCAATCGATCAGAACGAGAGGGCATTTAATAAGCTGTGGGATACTAAGACTGTGAGGCTCAGGCTGAGCCCTGTTAACGCCAAGCTGTGCACATACACTAAAGAACTGATAAAGGTGATTGGCAGTGCACAAATGAATGTGTCATATAACAGTGCGGTTCACGAGTTACCGCTGTGGATTGTTCCAGGCAATGGCCCAACGCTGCTCGGCAGGAGCTGGTTGGAGAAAATCAGATGCGACTGGAATGACATAAAGGCGTTGTCATTGGAGGAAGATACATGTGCCAAAGTATTGAACAAGTTCCCCTCGCTGTTCAAACCGGGTATTGGCAACTTCATGGGAGCCAAGGTGCAAATCCACGTGGACTCAGATGCAAGACCTGTTCATCATAAAGCTCGGACAGTGCCGTATAATGAGGGAGAAGGTCAAAATTGAACTGGACAGACTCCAGTGTGAGGGGATCATATCACCGGTCGAATTTAATGAATGAGCCAGCCTCATTGTTCCTGTGCTGAAAAATTATGGCACAATTAGAATCTGTGGAGACTACAAGGCTACGATCAACAGGGTTTCAAAACAAGATCAGTACCTGTTACCGAAGGCTGATAACTTGTTTGCGACGCTAGCCAGAGGGAAGTCGTTCACAAAACTGGACTTGACGTCGGCCTATATGATGCAGGAGTTGGTCGAGACATTGAAGAGACTAATGTGTATTAACACGCACAAAGGACTGTTTATTTACCACAGGTGCCTGTTTGGAATTCGCTCGGCTGTAGCAATATTCCAGAGGAATGTGGAAAGTCTACTGAAGTCCGTTCCCAGAACTGTCTTGTTCCAAGATGACATCCTGATCACCGGTCATGACTCCAAGGAACATTTGAACAACCTGGAAGAGGTTCTACTGCATTTGGACAGAGTGGGACCCAGACTTAAACGCTCAAAGTGCGTCTTCATGGCACCGGAGGTCGAATTCCTCACAAAGAAAATCGCCGACGATGACATCAGACCTACTGACGTGAAAACCAAAGCCTTCAAAAATGCACCCAAGCCGCAGAACGTGACGGAGCTGCTTTCGTTCCTGGGTCTACTCAACTACTTTGGTAACTTCCCACCTAAATTGAGCACCTTACTTGACCCACTGCAAATGCTATTGAGAAAAAGCAAGACAGAGCTTTCGAGAAAGCCACCAATCTGCTTTGCTCGAACAAACTGCTGGTACATTATGATCCTTGTAAATATTTAGTTTTGGCCTGTGACGCATCATCATATGGAATTGGTTGTGTGTTACAACAATCCAAAGAATCGGGGAAACGTCAACCTGTCACGTATGCATCCCAAAAGTTTGTCTAAAGCAGAAAGAGCCTACAGTATGGTAGAAAAAGAAGCTTTAGCATGTATGTACGGTGTTAAAAAGATGCATGTTTGGTCTGAGGTTCGAATTAGACACCGGTAACAAGCCGCTCATTTCGTTGTTTTCCGAGAGTAAAGGTATCAATACCAACGCTTCATCCCGCATCCAAAGGTGGACGCTGACATTATCTGCCTATGATTATGTCATTCGCCACAGATCTGGCACAGAGAATTGTGCTGATGCTTTGAGCTGGTTGCCGTTGCCCACACGGGAGGTGGAAACGCCACAACCGGCAGATTTAATGTTAATCATGGATGCTTTTGAGAGTGAAGGTACCCCTGTCACGGCTCAACAATTTAAGACCTGGACCAGCCAGGACCCTGTTATATCCTCACACTCTACTGCAAATCAACACAAGGCACATACTGGCAACAAGATCACTCTGTGACCTGTACCTTTATTCACAGGACCAAGGAATACTGACCCTGCGTGGGACCTCCCTTTATATACCTGGATGACCAGGTGAGGAGTGTCTCCCACAAGTTCACCCCCTGTGGTCAAGGTGTGCATTTCTTAGGTGTATACAGTATGCAGTGTTGTTACATGAAGGTTACAGTTACATGAAGATTACATACATGACATCACCTCCCCCCCCAATAATTTTGGATCAAAGATTGAGTCTTTCAGGCGGTCGACGCTCTCTCGTGGAGCGCCGCAGTTGGGCCTCTGGTTGTTGAGCCTTGGCATGCGTCTTTGTCACCTGTGGTGATTCCGGCTTGTCCGGGCTGGCCGCAGGGACTGTGCATGCTGCTGAAAGTTCTTGTTGCTCGTTCACTGGCGGTGGTGTGGGCAGCATCTCATGATCTTCCTCAGGTTTCTCAGTGTCCATGCTGAACCTTTTTTTTACTTGGTCCAGATGCTTGCGGCATATCGGTCCATTGTTAAGTCTGACCACTATGACCCTATTCCCCTCTTTACCAATTACAGTACCCTCAAGCCACTTGGGCCCCAAAGCGTGATTAAGAACAAATACAGGGTCATCGATTTCTATACATCTCCCCTTTGAGTTACGGTCATGGCACTCATTTTGGGACTGGCGCTTGCCCTCAACAATGTCTGACAGGACTGGATGAATGAGGGACAGCCGAGTTTTAAGTGTACGTTTCATGAGTAGTTCCGCGGGCGGGGCCCCCGTGAGCGAATGCGTCAGGACCTATAGGCCAGCAGGAGGCGCGATCGGCGGCATTGAAGGGAGGGTCCTTGAATCTGGAGCATGCCTTGTTTTATGACTTGGACCGCACGTTCCGCCTGGCCATTGGAAGCCGGCTTGAACGGTGCTGTCCTGACATGTTTGATGCCATTACCTGACATGAACTCCAGGAATTCATAGCTAGTGAAACACGGGCTGTTGTCGCTAACCAGGATGTCTGGCAAGCCGTGGGTCGCAAAGACCGCACGCAGACTCTCCACGGTGGTGGATGTCGTGCACGAATTCAATATGATGCACTCGATCCATTTCGAGTATGCATCAACCACAATGAGGAACATTTTCCCCATGAACGGGCCCGCGTAGTCTATGTGAATATGTGACCATGGACTGGTGGGCTAGGGCCACGGGCTGAGTGGGGCCTCCCTGGGGGCATTGCCCAGCTGGGCACACGTCGTGCACCTGCGAACACAGTGTTCCAGGGTCTGCATCAATTCCTGGCCACCATACATGTGACCGGGCAATGGCCTTCATTAGCATGATGCCTGGGTGCTCGCTGTGGAGTACCCTGATGAATGCTTCCCTTCCCTTCTGGGGCATGATTACCCGGCTGCCCCATAATAGGTAGTCGGCTTGGATGGAGAGTTCATCCATCCGTCTGTGAAACGGTCTGACCTCTTCAGGGCATGTTCTGTGTGCGGGCGCCCAATCCCCAGTAAGGACACATTTCTTAATCAAGGATAGGAGGGGATCTCTATCCAGGTTTTGATCTGGTGGGCTGTGATGGGGGAGCCTGCGCTGTCGAAAGCATCGACAGCCATGACCATCTCAGCACTTTGCTCCGCTGCCCCCTCAGTGGTGGACAGTGGAAGCCTGCTGAGCGCATTAGCGCAATTTTCTGTGCCTGGCTGGTGCCGTATGGTGTAGTCATACGCAACTAGCGTGAGAGCCCATCGCTGTATGTGAGCTGACGCATTGGCATTGACAGCTTTGCTGTCGGACAACAGGGATGTTAACGGCTTGTGGTCCGTTTCTAACTCGAACCTTCTGCCAAAAAGGTACTGGTGCATTTTTTCACCCTGTAGACACATGCGAGTGCTTCCTTTTCAACCATCCCATATCCCCTTTCTGCTTGGGAGAGTGACCTGGAAGCATAAGCCACAGGTTGGAGTTGGCCCTCATCATTACTGTGCTGCAACACGCACCCAACCCCATAGGATGATGCATCACATGTCAAAACCAATTTCTTACAGGGGTTGTACAGAGTCAATAGCTTGTTAGAACAAAGCAGGTTCCGCGCCCGATTTAAAACCTGTTCTTGACAGTCCCCCCAAAACCAATCGCAACCCTTACGCAGGAGCACGTGTAGCGGCTCCAACAATGTGCTTAAGTTCGGCCGAAAGTTCCCGAAATAGTTCAATAGTCCCAGAAATGAATGCAACTCCGATGTGTTGCCGGGCCTGGCCGCGCAATGGATTGCCTCTGTTTTGGATTCGGTGGGCCGGATCCCGTCTGCGGCAACCCTCCTGCCCAAAAAGTCGACCTCTGGGGCCAAAAACACACACTTGGACTTCTTTAGTCGCAGGCCTACCCGGTCCAGTCGGCGTAGCATCTCCTCCAGGTTGTGGAGATGTTCCTCGGTGTCTCGACCCATGATAAGGATGTTGTCCTGAAATACGATTGTTCCAGGGATGGATTTGAGCAGGCTTTCCATGTTCCTTTGAAAGATAGCAGCTGCTGAACGAATGCCAAATGGACACCTGTTGTAAACAAACAGCCCCTTGTGCGTGGTGATGGTGGTCAGTAGCTTGGATTCTTTGGCCAGTTCCTGGGTCATGTAGGCTGAAGTGAGGTCCAACCTGGTGAACAGCTTGCCGCCTGCCAGTGTGGCAAAAAGATCCTCCGCTCTCGGAAGCGGGTATTGGTCTTGTAGTGACATTCGGTTGATGGTGGCCTTGTAGCCGCCACAAATCCTGACCGAGCCATCCGTTTTTAAGACAGGGACGATGGGGCTTGCCCAGTCGCTGAATTCAACGGGCGGAATTATGCCCTCTCTGAGCAACCTGTCCAACTCACTCTCAGTTTTCTCCCGCATCACATACGGCACAGCTCTGGCTTTGTGGTGCATTGGTCTGGCGTCCGGGGTGATGTGTATCACTACTTTGGTACCTTTGAAAGTACCGACACCTGGTTGAAATAGTGACTCAAACTTTTGTAGGACCTGTGAGCATGAACTTTGCTTCACAGATGAAATGGCGTGCACATCCCCCCATTTCCAGTTCATCTCGGCTAGCCAGCTCCTCCCCAAAAGTGCGGGACCATTTCCCGGGACAATCCAGAGTGGCAGCCGGTTCTCTGATCCATTATGTGTGACCACCAACATTGCACTGCCTAGCACTGGGATGATCTCTTTGGTGTACGTCCGTAATTGCGTGTCAATACGTTCTAGTTTGGGTCTGCTAGCTCTGAGTGGCCATAGTTTCTCGAATTGTTGGACACTCATAAGTGACTGGCTGGCTCCTGCGTCCAGCTCCATGCGTACCGGGATGCCGTTTAACAGTACTCTCATAGGTGGCGTCTTTGTATATGAGCTGTGGATGTTTGCCACCTGAACCCGCTGAACTTCAGCATCCATTGCTGTGTCCCAAGCATACATCCCTGTCTGGCGTAAAAATAAAAAAGGGAAGGTGGCTCACCCGTGGCTATCAAGGGAAATCAGTGATAGTATTAAAGCCAAGGATGTGGCATACAAATTGGCCAGAAATAGCAGTGAACCCGGGGACTGGGAGAAATTTAGAACTCAGCAGAGGAGGACAAAGGGTTTGATTAGGGCAGGGAAAATAGATTACAAGAGGAAGCTTGCAGGGGACATTAAGACGGACTGCAAAAGTTTCTATAGATATGTAAAGAGAAAAAGATTAGTAAAGACAAACGTAGGTCACCTGCAGTCAGAATCAGGGGAAGTCATAACGGGGAACAAAGAAATGGCAGACCAATTGAACAAGTACTTTGGTTCAGTATTCACTAAGGAGGACACAAACAACCTTCCGGATATAAAAGGGGTCAGAGGGTCTAGTAAGAAGGAGGAACTGAGGGAAATCCTTATTAGTCGGGAAATTGTGCTGGGGAAATTGATGGGATTGAAGGCCGATAAATCCCCAGGGCCTGATGGACTGCATCCCAGAGTACTTAAGGAGGTGGTCTTGGAAATAGCGGATGCATTGACAGCCATTTTCCAACATTTCATAGACTCTGGATCAGTTCCTATGGAGTGGAGGGTAGCCAATGTAACCTCACTTTTTAAAAAAGGAGGGAGAAAGAAAACAGGGAATTATAGACCGGTCAGCCTGACATCAGTAGTGGGTAAAATGATGGAATCAGTTATTAAGGATGTCATAGCAGCGCATTTGGAAAGAGGTGACATGATGGGTCCAAGTCAGCATGGATTTGTGAAAGGGAAATCATGCTTGACAAATCTTCTGAAATTTTTTGAGGATGTTTCCAGTAGAGTGGACAAGGGAGAACCAGTTGATGTGGTGTATTTGGACTTTCAGAAGGCTTTCGACAAGGTCCCACACAAGAGATTAATGTGCAAAGTTAAAGCACATGGGATCGGGGGTAGTGTGCTGACGTGGATTGAGAAATGGTTGGCAGACAGGAAGCAAAGAGTAGGAGTAAATGGGTACTTTTCAGAATGGCAGGCAGTGACTAGTGGGGTACCGCAAGGTTCTGTGCTGGGGCCCCAGCTGTTTACATTGTACATTAATGATTTAGACGAGGGGATTAAATGTAGTATCTCCAAATTTGCGGATGACACGAAGTTGGGTGACAGTGTGAGCTGCGAGGAGGATGCTATGAGGCTGCAGAGTGACTTGGATAGGTAAGGTGAGTGGGCAAATGCATGGCAGATGAAGTATAATGTGGATAAATGTGAGGTTATCCACTTTGGTGGTAAAAACAGAGAGACAGACTATTATCTGAATGGTGACAGATTAGGAAAAGGGGAGGTGCAACGAGACCTGGATGTCATGGTACATCAGTCATTGAAGGTTGGCATGTAGGTACAGCAGGCAGTTAAGAAAACAAATGGCATGTTGGCCTTCATAGCAAGGGGATTTGAGTACAGGAGCAGGGAGGTGTTACTGCAGTTGTACAGGGCCTTGGTGAGGCCACACCTGGAGTATTGTGTACAGTTTTGGTCTCCTAACTTGAGGAAGGACATTCTTGCTATTGAGGGAGTGCAGCGAAGATTCACCAGAATGATTCCCGGGATGGCGGGACTGACATATCAAGAAAGACTGGATCAACTGGGCTTGTATTCACTGGAGTTCAGAAGAATGAGAGGGGATCTCATAGAAACATTAAAAATTCTGACGGGTTTTGACAGGTTAGATGCAGGAAGAATGTTCCCAACGTTGGGGAAGTCCAGAATCAGGGGTCACAGTCTAAGGATAAGGGGTAAGCCATTTAGGACCGAGATGAGGAGAAACTTCTTCACCCAGAGAGTTGTGAACCTGTGGAATTCTCTACCACAGAAAGTTGTTGAGGCCAATTCACTAAATATATTCAAAAAGGAGTTAGATATAGTCCTTACTATTAGATGGATCAAGGGGTATGACGAGAAAGCAGGAATGGGGTACTGAAGTTGCATGTTCAGCCATGAACTCATTGAATGGCGGTGCAGGCTCGAAGGGCCGAATGGCCTACTCCTGCACCTATTTTCTATGTTTCTATGTTTCTATAACCCTGCATTGCAGAACCCTCTTGTGGTTCATCCGCTTCGTAAACCAGCCTCGCCGAGGGCCAAATGTCCACTGAAGTTACAATTTCTGCAGATAAATTGTTGAAATCTGCAGGTTTTCGTAGCATGTCTGCCCCCGCACCTCCAGCATGAGATGAGATTGTTGTGAACAAAAGAGCTGTTACCAGGCATTCCACTCTGATTGTCTCTTTGATTACTCTTGATCACTCTGTTAGTGGGTGTCAATGGCCCCATCTCAGGACGTATTGTCCCTTGTGATGGTGTAATTGTCCGTTTAACCTGTCATTGTCTCTGTTGAGGACCCACCCTAGAGTCTGTTACTGCCTGGTTGGTGTCGAATTGCCCTTGCCTGCCTGCGGGGTTCTGAGTCGCGTTTACCATGTTAACTCCCTGCTCCATCGCCACGTTGGGAGCAGAGTTGCGCGCGTATATGATCTTGGTTTCCTCCTCCCCCGCCATGAAGGTTTGAGCCATCAACGCCGCTGCTTCCAAGGTCAAGTCCTTGGTCTCAATTAGCTTCCTAAAAATCCTGGCATGACCAATGCCCTCAATGAAGAAATCCGGCAACATCTCCCCCCTGCAGGCGTCTGTGAACTTACAGAGGCTGGTCAAGCGCCGAAGGTCCGCAACAAAGTCCGGTATGCTCTGCCCTTCCCAACGTCGGTGTGTATAGAATTGATGTCAGGCCATGTGTATACTGCTCGCCAGTTTGAGGTGCTCACCGATCAGTTTGCTGAGCTCCTCAAAGGTCTTGTCTGCCGGCTTCTCGGGTGCGAGCAGGTCTTTCATCATCGCGTACGTCTTAGGTCCACAGCTGGTCAGTAGATGCACCCTTCGCTTGTCAGCCGCTGCTGCTCCCAGCCAGTTCTTCGTGACAAAGCTCTGCTGGAGCCTCCAAACGAAATCGTCCCAGTCCTCACCAACACAGTACTGTTCCTCTGTGCTACCGGTTGCCATTGTTGTGAGTCGTTGATTCCCGTTTCTCGTCGCCAAATGTTATGTCCTTACACTCTACTGCAAATCAACACGAGGCACATACTGGCAACAAGATCACTCTGTGACCTGTACCTTTATTCACAGGACCAAGAAGTGCTGACCCTGCGTGGGACCTCCCTTTATATACCTGGATGACCAGGTGAGGAGTGTCTCCCACAAGTTCAACCCCTGTGGTCAAGGTATGCATTTCTTAGGTGTATACAGTGTACAGTGTTGTTACATGAAGGTTACAGTTACATGAAAATTACATACATGACAGACCCGATATTATCGGTGGTAAAGGGTTGCATCCCCAAAGGGTATTGGTCTACCATACCCAAGCAAATGTGCGAAGAGGCCAAAGCGTATATTCGCCGCAAGGACAAACTATCTATTCAAGCAGATTGCATATTGTGGGGCAATCGAGTTGTAATGCCTAAGAAAGAGAGTGAGAAGTTTGTGCATGATTTACACAGCACACATCCTGGTATAGTGATGATGAAGGCCATTGCCAGGTCCCACGCATGGTGGCCAGGAATTGATTCTGACTGGAAGCATGCGTGCATCAGTGCAACATCTGCATGCAACTCAGCAAAGCACCAGCGGAATCGCCGCTGAGTCTGTGGTCAAGGCCATCCAAACTTTGGTCTAGGATCCATGTAGATTTTGCAGGTCCCTTCCTGGGAAAGATGTTTTTAGTGGTGGTGGATGTTTATTCGAAGTGGATAGAATGCATAATCATGTCATCCAGTACGTCCACAGCAATCATAGAGAATCTCAGTGTCATGTTCGCGACACATGGTCTGCCTGACATAGTGGTGAGCGACAATGGGTCGTGCTTCACCAGTCAGGGGTTTCAGGAGTTTATAAAACTTAATGGCATAAAACATGTAAGGTCAGCATCATTCAAGCCTGTGTCCAATGGGCAAGCAGAACGTGCAGTACAAATTATCAAGCAAAGCATGAGTAGTCAAGGGTCACTGCAGACCTGCTTGTCTTGGATACTGCTGAGTTACAGGACAAGACCTCACACACTCACAGGGGTCTCGCCTGCTGAACTCATGATGAAAAGAGGTCTTAAGATCAAGTTATTTCTTGTACACCCGGATTTAAGTAATCATGTTGAATACAGAAGATAGAGTCAACAACGGTACCACGATCACGCAACTGTGTCACGTGAGATTTCTGTTAATGATCCTGTATATGTGTTGAATTATGGTCAAGGTCCCAAATGGATCGCTGGTATGGTCATGGCCAAGGAGGACAACAGATTATTTGTTATTAAGTTCAAGAATGGGCACACTTGCAGGAAACATATGGATCAAACAAAGCTGAGGTACACAGACGAGCCAGAGCAGTCGGACGAAGAAACCGTCACCAACCAACCAACCTACCAGCAGTCTTCAGTGGACTCAAGGGTCATCAGTGAACCCGGAATTTCCATCACGGACTTGTTCAATAAAAATGGACTTGCAATTCCTGACATGGCCACTGCCACCCCCAACAAGTCAACCACCAGCCACAACAGATTCCGCACATTCACCCAAGGCCAGAATCGAACTGAGACAGTCAACCCGGGAGCGTAAAGCACCGGACCATTTCAAGCTGTGAAAGACTGTGATAAGATCTCAGAGGAGGGTATTGTCATGTATGTACATGCTGTTTGTAGCCACCAGATGGTGTAATTGTTGGAAGCCACTGAGCAGCACGCACATGGTGCTGCTCTGGTATAAAAGGCCAGCCATTTTGTGAGTCAGGCACTTTGGGCCAAAATAAAGCAGAAGCAAGGTTGTACCTTGCTTAGTTAAACAGTACACAGTTAGAACCATTATTGCATACATAACAAGGAGGTGTAAGAACTGCTCTGGTTGAATCTGAGAAACACTTACACTGTTGTGGTGTAAGAAATATCACCAACGATATCTCCGCACGATCTTACAAATCCCCTGGGAGGACAGGCGCACCAACATCAGCGTCCTCATTCAGGCCAACATCCCCAGCATTGAAACACTGATCACACTCGATCAGCTCCGCTGGGCAGGTCACATAGTTCGCATGTTAGACACGAGACTCTCAAAGCAAGTGCTCTACTCGGAGCTCCTTCACGGCAAACGAGCCAAAGGTGGGCAGCGGAAACGCTACAAGGATACCCTCAAAGCCTCCCTGATAAAATGCGACATCCCCACTGACACCTGGGAGTCTCTGGCCCAAGACCGCCCTAAGTGGAGGAAGTGCATCCGAGAAGACGCTGAGCACCTTGAGTTTCAATGCCGAGAGCATGCAGAAATCAAGCGCAAGCAGCGGAAAGAGCGTGCGACAAACCTGTTCTACCCACCCCTTCCCTCAACAACTATCTGTCCCACCTGTGACAGAGTCTATGGCTCTCGTATTGGACTGTTCAGCCACCAAAGAACTCACTTCAGGAGTGGAAGCAAGTCTTCCTCGATTCTGAGGGACTGTCTATGATGATGATGTAACATGAAGTTATTAACCAAATACATATGGTATAATGCAGTGAGATAATTATAAACTCTACTGCACTATAGAAATGTAAAGAATTTATTTAGTTAGACAGCACAATGACTGAACAGAAATAGATGTTAAAGAAAGAACTTGCATTTATAGAGCGCCTTTCACTACCTCAGGACGTCCCAAAGCGATTTACAGCCAATGAACTACTTTTTGAAGTGCAGTCACTTTTGTAACGTAGGAAACGCGGCAGCCAATTTGTGCACACCATGGTCCCACAAACAGCAATGTGATAATGACCAGATAATCTGCTTTAGTAATGTTGGTTAAGGGATAAATATTGACCAAGACACTGGGGAGAACTCTGAAATAATGCCTTTTATATCCATCTGAGAGGGCAGACCACAGTACAGCGCTCGCTCAGTGCTGCATTGGAGTGTCAGCAGGACCTTTTACTTAAGTCTCTGAAGTGGAACTTGAACCCATGACCTTCTGATTTAGGCAGGAGTTCTACCCACTAAACCATGGTTGACGCTGTATATAGTGGGGGGAAAATTGCAGTCGGAGGCTTCCTTCGTACGAATGCCTCCGACCCGAAAAAAATCTACGAAAGTACTTGGTGGTTCCGGAGGAATGTAGGATCCTGGTTGGAGGCCTAGATTCACTGCACAGCGCATGGGAAGATGTCTTTCAGGTACGTATGTACATGCTGGAGTCACATGTGCCTGGACCACCAATCACTATGCAGTATTCTCATTGATAAAAATGGGAGCTCTGTTTGTATGGTCTCCCATTACTGTCAATGAGAGAATTACCCTAAAACACTGAAACACAGCATAATAAATAAATAAAACACCTCACCTATTTAAAATTAATTGAAATTAAATGTAATTAAATGTTTTAGAAAGAAAAATATTTTTTGGAATTTTTTTTAATGTGTTTTAATAGGGTTAAAAATAAATTTACCTTAATGGATAGGGTTTTTAACATAAAAATGAGTGTATAAATTAAATTTTTATATGTTTTAAAAGTGTTACACTGGTAAAAGTAAGCTACGCGCTTGCTTTTACCAGCTGTAAAAGTTTGAAGGACATTCGCTGGGCATGAGTTGAGAAAAGAGCCCAATCGCTCCCGCACGGATATCCTTCTCCCGGGGATGCGGCGGATCTGTCTAGAGAAATCTTGACAAATTGGAAAAGCTGGTTTTTGGCGATTGCGCATCTCACCCTGGGAACCGGTTTTTGCGAAGCCTCGCCGGGCCCATGCATACTTCATACTCACCCGGCGAGGCCGGAATTTTCGGTCAATTATCTTTTGTAACATCATTTTAAATTGTTTTAGAGAGTACATTTGAAAAGGGTCACCTGAACTATGAGAATTAATTATTCCTTTCTTTTACACTGTCTTCACAATTAAATGAGCAGTATCTGGGAGCACAGCACAGATTATCTAATACAAAGCAAAATACTGCAGATGCTGGAAATCTGAAATACAAACTGAAAAGGCTGGAAACACTCCGCAGTTCAGGCAGCATCTGTGGAGAGAGAAACAGAGATAAAGTTTCAGGTCGATGACATTTCATCAGAACTGGTAAAAGTTAGAGATGTAACAAGTCAGGAAAAGAGGGGAGGGGAGGAAAGAACAAAAGGGAAGGTCTGTGATAGGGTGGAAGGCAGGAGAGAGTAAATGACATGGTGCAACTGATGATGGTGCAAGGCAAAATGGGGTGGCAATGGGGCAAGTAAAGAAACAAAAGATGGGTCTAGAGGAGGTGAAATTGGGAATAGCAGAATCATTGCCAACACCTTTTGTCCGAAAAAATGATCTGAAATTGTTGAACTCAATGTTGAGTCCGGAAGGCTGTAAAGTGCCTATTAGAAAGATGAGGTGTTGTTCCTCGAGCTTACACTGAGCTTTATTGGAACAGTAAGAGGCCGAGGTCAGAGTGTTGTGGGACGGTGAATTAAAATGGCAAGTGACCGGAAGTTCAGGGTCACACTTGCAGACTGAACGAAGGTGATCACCAATAAATTGAGGGGGGAGCAAATCAGTTCATTCTTTAGTTTGAAAAAAAGAAACTGCTGTAAATTCACAGCCAGTCAGAGAAAGACATGGGCCTAGAAATTTGTGACTGCCACCAAAGCTGCCAATGCCACTGTGGCTGTGTGTTAACGACCACCGAAACTGGTGGCACTTGCAGAACTGGAAAATTGGCGCTGGGGACTAATTAACATTAGCCCACACTTGACTCACTGTGCCATGCCATCCTGGTGGTGTTGGCCCTGGCAGGAGGCCCCAATGTAGCGTGGCCCAAGTGTCGTTGCAGCTAGAATAGTCTCTCTGAAAGCGAGGCTGTCATTTCAAAAAGCATTGTGGGTCTCTTAAAAGTGCAATGCTTTCTGAAGTGAAAACAATTGAAATGATGTAAAAATATGCTGTTATTAGCCCTTTCAGCTCAACTGCCTTTTAAAAAAAAAATTTACATTAAAAATAATTCCCAAACTGGAGTCTTTTGCTCTTAAAGCTGAATTCCCTTCCGCACCTAAAAAATGGGGAAAGTGCTTTTGCACTAACACAAATGCCTCAGCAAGCCAGGGAAGGGGCACCCAGGGTCTCGCATGCAGCACTCCAGCTTTGTGCAGGGGGTCAACACTGCAAGAGAGATCCTCTATCCACAGGGGCCAGGAGGCTCTCCAGAAAGAAGGATTTGGGACCAGATCACTGAGGCCATCATTGCCAGCAGTGTGGCTCCCACCACCTGGCTTCAGCGCCCAAAGAAGCTTCATGACCTCAGACCACTGGTCAAGATCAGTGAATGCATCTTCAAAAGCCATTTCCTACCAACTGCATCACTAGCCTCACACATTTCTCAATACACAACTCCATCCATCCCTCCCCCCCCCCCCTCCACACACAAATCACTCACCTACCAACAATCTGTACCAATCACGAGGCACACCTATCATTCCTAGCTTCACATCACCCCCTTGGAGGAGGCAGTGCTGTTCATTCTTGGCAGGAGCATGGCTGAGCCCTTGGTCAGCGGTGGGGCTGAAAGGTTACGATGCTGGAATCCTTATACATTATCCTCCTTCTCGCATGCACTTCATGCTTTCCTACCCTTCCCTCATCACAACTCTACCCTTGTACCTTGCTCATTTCACATACCCAAGAAATGCAGCCTGTCCAGCCAGAGGTATAGGAGAGTGAAGAAGAAGAAGAAGAAACACCGTCACTTAATTTGACACTCCCAGCCACTAGCTCCTCCAGGTTGACCAGCAAGGCTATTTGCAGTGTCCCCCACTGAAAGTCAGCAGCCTTCCACCAGCTGTGCTGCAGCCACTGGGGTAGCACTGCATGACATCAGTAGGATAGGCAAAAGCACACACAAGACAGTCACTAAGGGAATGCATAAATATGATGAGAGTTCATTTCTTGATGTCATATTGGATGGATAGATGTATAAAGTTGGATTGGAAAGTTTGCTTTGTGGTGACTTTTATTTCAGCATGAAGCTTAGAGGACAGAGGCTGGAATTTTCATGCTGCCATATGTGTGACATTGGAGGTGGGTCGGGATTAAAATGAGCAAAAAATGGGAGCGTGTTGGGATGGCGCCATCATCCTGCCTCCTCGTGCCTTTAACTCGGGTGTGTTTGCCAGCGTGGCACGGATCCGAATGGCGGAGGCAGGCGACCTAATTTACCTCATTAATATCTTGTTGTCAGACCCTTTTAAACAGATCATTTGAATTTCACCGGATGACCACGGGAATCACGCAGCTTGGGAGTTCAGTGACCGTTGAGCGAGTTCATTACTGCAGAGCATGGAAAGCCCAATAAATACTCCCACATGATACCTACTTACTTGCCAAAGGGAAGGACTCTTACTGAGAGCATTTTGAGCACATATTTAGGTGTCTACAGATTGCAAGTCTTTTCTGCAAATTCGGAAGCCACTCTCACCTCATTGCCTGTTAGCCTGACATCCGTAGTAGGGAAAATGCTAGAATCTATTATTAAGGCCGTGGTAACAGGGCACTTAGAAAATAATAATAGGATTGGGCAGAGTCAACATGGATTTATGAAAGAGAAATCATGTTTGACACATCTATTAGAATAGATAAGGGGGGACCAGTGGATGTGGTGTATTTGGATTTTCAGAATGCATTCAATAAGGTACCACACAAGAGGTTGTTAAACAACACTAGGCCTTGTGGGGATTAGGAGTAATATACTAGCATGGATTGAGGATTGGTTAACGGACAGAAAATAGAGAGTAGGAATAAATGGGTCATTTTCAGGTTGGCAGGCTGTAACTAGTGGTATGCCACAAGGATCGGTGCTTGGGCCCCAGCTATTAAGAATCTATATCAATGATTTGGATGCGGGGACCAAGTGTAATATATCCAAGTTTGCTGCTGATACAAAGCTAGGTGGGAATGTAAGTTGTGAGGAGGATGCAAAGAGGCTTTAAGGGGATATAGACAGGCTAAGTGAGTGGGCAATAACATGGCAAATGGAATATAATGTGGAGAAATGTGAAGTTATCCACTTTGGTAGGAAAAATAGAAAAGCAGAGTATTTTTTAAATGGTGAGAGATTGGGAAATGTTGGTATTCAGAGGGACCTGAGTGTCATTGTACATGAATCACCGAAAGTTAACATTCAGACACAGCAAGCAATTAAGAAAGCAAATGGTATGTTGGCCTTTATTATAAGAGGATTTGAGTACAAGAGTAAAGACATCTTACTGCAATTGTATGGGGCTTTGGTGAGACCACACCTGGAATATTGTGTACAGTTTTGGTCTCCTTACCTAAGGAAGGATATATTTGCCACACAGGGAGTGCAATGAAGGTTCACCAGACTGATTCCTGGGATGGGGAGGATCGTCTTATGAGGAGAGATTGAGTAGACTGGGCCTTTATTCTCTAGAGTTTAGAAGAATGAGAGGTGATCTCATTGAAACATACAAAATTTTTACAGGGCTTGACAGGGTAGATGCAGAGAGGATGTTTCCTCTGGCTGAAGAGTCCAGAACCAGGGGTCACAGTCTCAGACTAAGGGTCGGCCATTTAGGACTAAGATGAGGAGAAACTTGTACACGCAGAGGGCGGTGAATCTCTGGAATTCTCTACCCCCAAGGGCTGTGGAGGCTCAGTCTCTGAGTATATTCAAGACAGAGATCGATAAATTTTTGGATAGTAAGGATTATGGGGATAGTGGAGGAAAGTGCAGTTGAGGTAGAAGATCAGCCATGATCTTATTGAAAGGCGGAGCAGGCTCGAGGGGCCGAATGGCCTACTCCTGCTCCTAATTCTTTTGTTCATATGTTATTATGTATTGCTACTACCTATCACACCATTGATAGATTGGTCCTCTGCTCTCTACCTGACCTGCCATCAATGACATCGGCATGGGTGCCATTTATACAGTCTCACCCTGGTCTTCAGAATTGGACCAGGATGAGCCTGTGAGGGCCCCTCCAAAGTCTGCTCCTCCTGCCACTGTCCAGGGGCACTTGGCCATCACGATCCGAGGAGACATCTGGGGCTCTGTGAGGGGGGAAGTGTGAGCGCTTTGAGAGGAGCTCGCACTTCCATGTACCCTCTCACCATCATCTCTCTCATGGGCCACCCACACTTCCCAGCTAGCAAGGAGCTGGAGAGCACCTTACCGCACAGCAGTAAGGCAATGAGGACCCAAGTTTACATTGACATCCCTCCTAGAGAGGAGGTCTATGAGCCTCTGCCATCTATTCTCCATAGAGACCATGTGCTCCTGTGAGTGGTGCATTAGCTGCTCCATGCAGGTGGCCATCCTATCCATAGAAGAGCTGACAGTTGCCATCGCCTGCGACACGGTGTTGCTCATCTTGGAGATGGACTCCTCCATTCACTGCACATTTGCAAACATCGCACTCGCAAAACCTGTCAGAGCCACCTGCACTTCTTTCTGCACCTCCAGAATCACCCCCTTTCTCGATGACCCCCGTGGCTCAGCTTCTGCATGCAGCTAAGCGGAGCTGGGAATGTCCTGCACCCTCTGACCAAGAGTCTCTACTGCTGTCCCAGTCTCCACCATCTGCTCTTGCTCACGTGAGAGTTGTGAGACACCAGGTGACAACACTACTCTATCTTACGTAGGGTGCACCGAGGTGTATATATCTGCAGTGGTGCCTGGGACGCGTAGGTCTGGTGATGCTGCACCCTCAGCGGTTGGAGGCTCCTCTGAGGAGTGAACTTTTTCTACCTGGACAGTGCAGGAGTGGGGAGGGGTGCGGCAGGGAGGGGTACACTTGATGGATCTGTAGGAGAGTAAAGAGATTATTTAGAAATGTAATATCAAGAATGGGTATCGATACCATTATGCACATGATGAACATTCACTGGCTGCTGACATCAGTCACCATATGAGTGACTGCTGTATGCCATGTGGCTGCATGAGATGTACTTCTGTCATCAGGTTGCTGAGATGTCCCCCTCACTCTGTCTCCCACTGCTCTGCAACTCCTGAGACCTCTAGGTAGTGAATTCCAAAGATTCAATACCCTGTGAGTGAAGAATTCTCTCCTCATCTCAATCCCAAATGGCCAAACCCTTATCCTGAGACTATGACCCTCAGTTCCACAATCTCCAGCCAGGGGAAGCAGCCTCTCAGCTAACTTAGTGCTAACGTCTCCTGGTCAACCTTGATTCAGTAAACATTGTGGCTTGTTAGATTACTCTGGGTGTTGCTGCTCCACCTTCTGGAATGGAATGGAGCTGGGTACTGCTCTACTTAGCAAGTGTTTGGATTTGCCTATTGCAATTGTAATTAAGCAGCGGGAGGCATCTTTTGAGACAAAGATCAAGGTGGTTCATTTCACTCATTGATTGATGTAAACTTAAGTATGTTTAAATATCCACAGACAGAAATATACTTCTCTTCTGCATTAAGTGTGAAAATGTTGATTAGCTTCACACCCACTTACTGCATCCATATATATATATATATATATATATACACGTGGCTTTGTGAGTGGGAGTGTTTATGCAAAGAGTGAGATTAAGTGAGGATAGGAGGGCAGAGAATTCAAGGGAGAGGGGGCTAGGGGAGAGGGGGCTAGGGGAGAGGGGGCTGGGGAGAGGGGGCTAGGGGAGAGGGGGCTTGGGGAGAGGGGGCTTAGGGAGTTTAGGTGTAGGAAATCACTGAGGATGAGGAACTTATTTTAGCAACGGAGGGAAAAAAGGAAAAAGATCTCAGTGGTACTAATAGCAACAATTCACAAACCCACTCTTGGAAGCCAGATCATCACCCCAGCTATATTGAAAAGAGATATGGGATGAGCTTTTTCCTCAGATGCTCCACTGCACTACCGTAAATTCATCAGAATGTAGGAACTTCCTGGCTATGAACATTGTAAAAAGGAATGGAAGTCAGAATTATGGCAAAGTATTAAAAACAATTTGGCTCAATTGTTCTTAGTCTTTAATTAATACAGAATGGGAGAGTCCATTTCCTAGTGTTTTTCCTAATCTAACACAATTGTGCCAACCATAAAGGTATAAGTAGCACTGGGGGTGCAGATTGACACCCAAAGTTGAAAATTGCAGTCAAAGCAAAATTTACCGCAGTATAAAGGTAAGACATACAGAGATAGGGTGAGGCAAGGTTATAGAGAGATTTAAACACAAGGATTTGAATTTAAAATGTTAGATATTGTGGATTGGAAGCCAATGTAGATCAGCAAGAACAGGGGCAATGGGTGAGCAAGACTTGGTATGGGATAGCAGAGTTTTGGACAAGCTGTAGTTTATGGAGGGTGGAGTTTGGGAGGCTGGCCAGGAGAGCATTGATATAGTCGAGTCTGAAGGTGACAAAGACAGGAATGAGGGTTTGAATGAATGATTGGGTTGGGTAGGGGCGGAAGTGGGCAATGTTACGGAGGTGGAATTGGTGGTCTTTGTGATGGAGAAGATATGCAGTTGGTAGCTCCCCTTGTGGTCAATTAGGCCGCAGTTTGGTTGATCCTGATACAGTGGCCGGGAGGATGATGGAGTCAATGGAATAGGAACAGAGTTTGTGTTGGGGGCTGAAGATGATGGCCTCAGCCTTCCCAATATTTAGCTGGAGGAAATTGCAGCTCATCCATAACTGGATGCCGGACAAGCAGTCTCACAGGACAGAGGCAATGGAGGGATGGAGAGATGGTGGAGAGGTAAAGCTGAGTTTTATCAATGTACATGTGGAAACTGACCTATGTTTGTGGATGATGTCAAAGGACAGAATGTAGGTGAGGAAGCGGCGAGGCCAAGGATGGATCCTTAGTAGACTCCTAAGGTGATTATTCTGGGGTGGGAAGAGAAACCATTGGAGAAATGCTGTGGCTATGATTGGATAGGTAAGAGTGTAACCAAGCGAAGGCAGTTCTACCGATCCAAGCAACAGCGGTGAAGTGTGGGAGGATTATGGTGGGGTGGATCATGTCAAAAGCTGCAGAAAGATCGAGTAGGACGAGGAGGGATAATGCACAATGGTCACAGTCACAGAGGATGTCACTTGCGACTTCGGTTAGGGTTGTTTCAGTGCTGTGGCGGGGCAGAGGCCAAATTGTGGAGATTCAAACAAGAAATTGCGGGAAAGATGGGCACAGAATTGGAGGCAACACCATGTTCAAGGTGAGAAAAGGGAGATTGGAGGTTGGAAATGGAACGATAGTTTGCAAGGATAGAGGGGTTGGGGTGAGTTGAGGAGGGGATTTACAACAGCTGTTTGGAAAAGATTGGGGACAGTACCTGCAGAGAGGGAATCATTTACAATGCTAGCATGGGGGCAGGGAGGGAATTGTAGTGATCATCAACTGGGGTCAAGGGAGCAGTGAGTGGGTCTTGAGGATGTAATGAGCTTGGAGAGGGCATGGGATGAGATGGGAGAGGAACTGAAGGAAGAGTTATTTAATTTTAATTGGGGAAGGTGCAGGACATGTGCTTATTTTGAATTTGAGAACATTTCCAGTGGTTGTCATCTATTGTTGATAAGCTACTCTGGGAGCTCTGGGCTGATTGTTCTAATTTTACATGCTACTAATTAATATCAGGTTGACAGTGTGCTCTCTCACTTGGAGAATAATTTGTGACACAGAAGGACTTAAAAGAGAAGATCGTTTTCAAAAATGAAGGAGTCCCCCATCGTCTCAACAAGAAGCTCTGTGCTGTGCCCTATGGAGTTAAAACGGTTCACAGTTGCTGTTTGTCGCTTTAGTCTGTCACCACTGGTTAGGGACTGGAGAGCTTAATATGGTTCTAAAGTGTAAACTTCGGATTACTTGAAGAATGCAGCATTTCAGAGATTGGAGAATTCAATTAGGCGTTTTTTTTTCTGAAGCAAGTGGTCTTTTTGAAGTATGCAGGTCCTTGGAACGGCCCCAGAAGGCAACACCTGCTTCCCCAAATCCCAGGATTAAGCTGTAGACTCATCTTTTTGCCGTGCTTGAGTACTTGATCACAGCGGCAGAGTTTAATCCAAACATCAATAGCACCTCATCAGTCCAGTCACTTGAAGCTGTCATATGATGCAGGCTACTGGTACGTTTTAGAGATTTCTGTTTTATCCTTTATTCTGGTCATAGGACTTCCCTTTGATTTCTGATGCTCAAATTTTTCTTAATTTGTCACCCTTCACAAAATTATATTCACAATTACTACACACAGTTTATTCGGAACACATACTAATTATTAGTCCTGTAAATATTTTTGAACATGAATGTCAATTCTATAATATCAATGACAATTTAAAACAGGCAAGCTTGGGGAGCACTTCACCATTTACCAATTACATTGCTCTTGATGACAACTTGTCTTAAGGGTGGTGTCATCAGTACTGCAAAGTTGTATTTAATCTCGACCTTGTATGTTAACTGAAAGAGTGTTTGATATGAGGTTTTGGGCAAAACTCCAATGAAATGACATCTGTTTTAGATGGAATTCATTCCTAGCATTTCAGATTGAATTGCTGAAACCAGCAGTGTGAACATCGATTCAGGTTAATGCCATTTCAGATAGGCTTTGTCCACACCTTCCATTGAATTTGATTCTTAAATCATGCTGGGGTGTAAGTCAATTCTACCATTTTACAGATGCTGTTTCAGGGAAAACCCCATAAGCTGTTTGAGTGTATAAATCACTCCCACTGCTGAAATTATTCTTCACATTTCATAGTGCTTGCCAGTGTGAAAAATCTGTACATTTTCTCACCCATGAAAACAATGCTTGAGAGTAACGATGTGCACTTTTTACACGATATTTGTCCGTATAATACAAAAATTGTACGGCAAAAGCAAATGTGCACATACATTCCAAATAATAATTTGCACATTTGTTCTAGATATAAATAGGAAAATAAGCTTTCATGATTCAATGTTGCAATTTTAATCGCTCCACCATTGGTGGCTGTGCCTTCAGCTGCCTAGGCTCTAAGCTCTGGAATTCCCTCCGTAAGCCTCTCCACCTTTCTCTCCTCCTTTAAGACGCTCCGTAAAATCTACCTCCAGACCAAGCTTTTCGGCATCTGATATCTCCTTCTGTGGCTCGGTGTCAAAATTTTTTTTATTGATATTGCTCTTGTTAAGCACCTAGGGACGGTTTGCTATGTTAAATGCGCTATATAAATGTAAGTTGTTGTTATGATTCTTCCATCAGAACATAAAATGGCTGCTACGAGAATAGTCCATTTAACTAATTTAGGTTGCTCGTTCATTTAAGTCTCTGTATTGGACTCATTTGAACCATTTCATCCATTTCCTGCCTTGGCTGTACAACTCATAAATGGTGAAATAATGTACATGCTTCCTTTGAATTGATCACATAGCGAAACTGGTTACTTGCATTGATTTATAAGGTGGCAACTTCCTGTTGCTGGGGACATAGCAACAAGGGCAATGCAGTACGAAACAGGTTCACTTTTGGTAATGGTGCATCCATCTGAGCCCTGGTACTGGAGTAGGGAAGAAATTAATATGTGGTAGCTGCTAGTACTTGTGTGAGTTAGCGCAGGAAACACTGCTCTATATTTACATAGAGCCTTTAACGACCTCAGGACATCCCAAAACGCTTTACAGCTAATGAAGTGCTTTGAAATGTTGTCACTGTTGTAATGTGGCAGCCAATTTGCACACAGCAATCTCAAACAAATAGCAATGTGATAATGACCAGATAATTGGTTTTCGTGATATTGATTGAGGGATAAATATTGGCCAGGACACCAGGAATAATTCCTCTGCTCTTCTTCAAAGTAGTGCCATGGGATTTTTTATATCGACCCGAGAGAGCAGGGTCTCTCTCAGCATTGCACTGGAGCGACAGCCTAGATTTTTGCGCTGAAACCTCTGGATTGGGACTTGAACCGACAACCTTCTGACTCAGAGTTGAGAGTGCTATTCACTGAGCCACGGCTGATACATGTGGGGCAAGAATAAGAAATAGGCAAGCCAGAAAATTGGGAACTTGTAAAAGAGCTGCTTCAATGGTGTACAAGCACAGCATACCATTTTCCATAGCTAGTTGTCCACCAGTCTTCATTGCTGTATGAGAACTTCATTTACATGCTTCATTTCATACAAATAGCTGCATAACTGGGCTGTGCACTGATACGTCCTTACTATACAGTATAAATGCACACGAGGCCCATGTTTGAGAGAAGGTCAGTCTGTGCCCTGTCCTTTATTCCTTAGCACTCAAGTGATGAAGGTGGGTGGAGCTGCCCCTTTTATACCTGAAGGTCCAGGTTAGGAGTGTCTCCCACCTAGTGGTCATTGTTCTCACAGTGTACAACTTAGGTCAGATTATACATGGGTTACAATGCTGGTTTAACACATGACATCACCTCCCCCCTCAAAGTCTTATTGGGATCACAGGTTGAATCTCTCTGGTGGTTTGCGCTCTCTTGTAGAGTGCCTGAGTTGGGGCTCCGGTTGTTGGGCGCTGGCCTGAGTGTCTGCTGTTTGCGGTGCCTCAGGCCTATCCAGACTGCCCACAGTGATTGGGCTCTCCTCCCTTTGGTTCCGGTGTGTGGTCACCTGTGGTGGAGTGAACTCTACATCGTGTTCTTCCTCTGCTTCTTCTATGGGGTTGCTGAACCTCCTTTTTGTTTGATCCACGTGTTTGCGGCAGATTTGTCCATTGGTAAGTTTAACTACCAGAATCCTATTTCCCTCTTTAGCAACCACAGTGCCTGCGAGCCATTTGGGCCCTGCAGCGTAGTTGAGGACAAAAACAAGATCATTTACATCAATACATCGCGCCCTCGCATTCCTGTCATGGTAGTCATATTGTGGCTGGCGCCTGCTCTCGACAATTTCTTTCATGGTGGGGTGTATAAGGGATAGCCGGGTTTTGAGCGAACTTTTCATTAGCAGCTCTGCGGATGGAACCCCTGTGAGCGAGTGTGGTTGGGATCTATAGGCCAACAGGAGGCGTGATAAGCGCCTTTGTAGGGAACCCCCTTGGATTCTGAGCATCCCCTGTTTAATTATCTGCACTGCTCGTTCTGCCTGGCCGTTTGAGGCCGGCTTGAACGGTGCCGTTCTGACATGGTTAATTCCATTGCCTGCCATGAAGTCCTGGAATTCAGTGCTTGTAAAGCACGGGCCATTGTCGCTGACCAAGACGTCCGGTAGACTGTGGGCGGCGAACATTGCCCATAGACTTTCTACCATGGCAGAGGGTGTGCTTGAATTTAAAATGTCACACTGGATCCATTTGGAGTAGGCGTCTACTACAACCTAAAACATTTTTCCCATGAAAGGACCTGCGTAGTCCACATGGATGCGTGACCAAGGCTTGGCGGGCCATGGCCAGGGGCTAAGGGGGGCTTCCCTGGGCGCATTGCCCAGCTGGGCACACGTGTTGCACCTGCGAACACAAAGTTCCAGATCTGCGTCTATCCCTGGCCACCAAACGTGTGACTTGGCAATTGCCTTCATCATGACAATGCCCGGGTACTCATTGTGGAGTTCTCTGATGAACACCTCTCTGCCCATCTGGTGCATGACTACGCGGTTTCCCCACAGTAGGCAATCGGACTGAATCGAGAGTTCATCCCTGCGCCTGTGAAATGGTTTAAATTCCTCAGGGCATGCCCTGTACGTGGCTGCCCAGTCCCCATTCAGGACACATTTCTTGACGAGAGACAACAGCGGGTCTCTAATTGTCCAGACTTTAATCTGACGGGCTGTCACGGGTGAGCCTTTGATTTTGAAAGCTTCAACAGCCATGACCATCTCAGCATCATGCTCAGTTGCCCCCTCAGTGGTGGCTAGTGGGAGCCTGCTGAGTGCTTTGGCGCAGTTTTCAGTGTCCAGTCTGTGCCGAATTGTATAGTCATAGGCGGCTAACGTGAGTGCCCACCTCTGTATGCGGGCCGATGCGCTTGCATTTATGGCCTTGTTGTCGGTCAGAAGGGATGTTAGGGGTTTGTGATCTGTCTCCAGCTCAAATTTCCTGCCAAACAGGTACTGGTGCATTTTCTTTACCACATATACACATGCGAGCGCCTCCTTTTCTACCATCCCGTAACCTCTTTCTGCCTGGGACAGACTCCTGGAGGCATAAGCTACCGGCTGTAACTGACCCTTGACATTGACATGCTGCAACACACACCCGACACCATAGGACGACGCATCGCACTTTAACACAAGTTTCTTACATGGGTCGTATAGTGTTAACAGAGTGTTGGAACATAACAAATTATGTGCTCCATTAAAAGCCCTTTCCTGGCTGTCCCCCCAGACCCATTCGCGACCTTTGCGTAGGAGCACATGTAGCGGCTCTAGCAGCATGCTCAATTTAGGAAGAAAGTTACCAAAATAGTTCAGGAGCCCCAGGAACGAACGCAGCTCCGTCGTGTTACGGGGTCTGGGTGCTCTCTGGATCGCTTCCGTCTTGGACGCATTAGGGCTGATCCCGTCTGCTGTGACCCGCATCACCAAGAATTCTACCTCTGGAGCTAGGAAGACGCACTTCGCCTTTTTCAGTCGCAGCCCTACCCGGTCCAGTCTGCGTAGCACCTCCTCCAGGTTGTGGAGGTGTTCTTCAGTATCGTAACCCGTGATGAGGATGTCGTCCTGAAAAACCACCGTCCCTGGAATCGACTTGAGGAGGCTTTCCATATTTCGTTGGAAGATCGCGGCGGCCGAGCGAATCCCGAACGGACATCTGTTGTACTCAAACAACCCCTTGTGTGTCGTGATGGTGGTCAACTTCTTTGACTCACTCGCCAGCTCCTGGGTCATGTAAGCTGAGGTCAGGTCCAATTTTGAAAAAGGTTTGCCACCGGATAGCGTCGCAAAGAGATCCTCCGCTCTCGGTAGCGGGTACTGGTCTTGGAGCAACACCCGATTGATGGTGGCGTTGTAATCACCACATATCCTGACCGACCCATCCGCCTTGAGCACCGGCACAATCTGGCTCGCCCAGTCACTGAATTCGACTGGCGAGATGATGCCTTCCCTCAGCAGGCGGTCCAATTCGCCTTCTATCTTTTCCCGCATCATGTACGGCACCGCTCTGGCCTTGTAGTGTACTGGTCTGGCGTCCGGGTTTATGTGAATCACTACCTTGGCCCCCATGAAAGTGCCGATGCCGGGTTGAAATAATGAGTCAAATTTGTCCAGGATCTGTGAGCATGATACTCGCTCCACAGAGGAAATTGCATTGACATCGCCCCATTTCCAGTTCATGACAGCAAGCCAACTCCTCCCCAGTAGTGCGGGACCGTCCCCTGGGACAATCCAGAGTGGCAACCTGTTCTCCGAATCTCCACGGGTCACGACTACCGTGGCGCTGCCTAGCACCGGAATGATCTGCTTTGTGTAAGTCCGTAGCTGTGCATCAATCGGCGATAATTTTGGCCTCCTGGCCTTGGACGACCACAACTTTTCGAACTGTTTGATACCCATCAGGGACTGGCTGGCACCCGTGTCTAGCTCCATTGATACTGGGATGCCATTGAGGAGCACTTTCATCATTATCGGTGGCGTCCTGGTGTATGAACTGTATATGTGCTCCACATGAACTCGCTGAACTTCAGCTTCCAGCGATTTCCCCCAGCGTTCATTTCTGCAATTTCTGCAGGTATTTTGCTCATCTCTGCAAACTCTGGCTGAGTTTGTGCCTCCACGCCTCCAACATGAGCTGCTGTTGGAAACAAAAGGTCCCTTGCCAGTCGATCGTCCCTGACTGCCCCTGTAACTGTCCTTGAGTGCGCCATTAACAGGTGTTGATGGCCCCATTACTGGCCGCATTGTCCCTTGCAATGGTGTGAATCGCCGTTCAACTTGCCATTGTCTCTGTCGAACTCCCCCTCTGGGTTCGACTACATGTTGGGGCATGCTCGATTGCCCTTGTCTGCCTGGAGAACTGTGTGCTGCTTTAACAATGTTGAATCTCTGTCCCAACCATTCCTTAACACAGTACCTCTCGTCTGTTCTGCTAGTGGCCATGCTCGTGTGGTTTAAATCCCAGTTTCTCGTCGCCATTGATACGTCCTTACTACACAGTATAAATGCACACGAGGCCCATGCTTGAGAGAAGGTCAGTCTGTGACCTGTCCTTTATTCCTTAGCACTCAAGTGATGAAGGTGGGTGGAGCTTCCCCTTTTATACCTGAAGGTCCAGGTTAGGAGTGTCTCCCACCTCGTGGTCATTGTTCTCACAGTGTACAACTTAGGTCAGATTATACATGGGTTACAATGCTGGTTGAATACATGACATGCACAAAATCCTGTTTTCTTTTTATGCAGAACTGGTTTCAGCTTCAAAGATCAAACATGTTGTGACCTTTCAGGAGGTGTTTCCTTAAAGCTGCTTCGTTTATAGTTCCTGCAAGAATTGGTGCCGGTGGGGGGGGGAGTCCATTTACATTGGAGGTAAATGGGCAACAGCTGTCTTTACCCAAGGAACTCTAACTACAAAGCTGTAAGTTGGTCTGAATGCTTTGCTTGAGGCAGCTGCCAACTTAACAGGTTTCGAGGAAGCATTTTGTGGCATACTGGGGCCATCTGCTTGGGACATGGAGCTGTTGGGCAGCCTTACCTTGTAAACCTTCTGTAGGTCTGCAAATGTTTTCACATTCTCTTTCCATCTCCTGGTGCGGATGATGTTACTTTGGTTGCTACCGCCTCTCAGACTTCAGAGAGTCTATTGGCACCACCATGTCAGCCAAAGAGTTGGAGGTGGGGCGGGACTTACGATAGGGCTCGCAGCAAACAGCAAAGCAAACAAAGTCTGTGTACAGAGTCTATTTAAAAAGAATTACAGCAAACTGAACTCATGACAGAAACTGCAGCAAATTCTCCCGATAAAAGCAGGGCGATTTCTCTCGCAAAATGTAGTGAGTGGAGGATAGTTACAGAATACAAATTGATTATTTAGACATAGTGCAGGTACGCTGCTCTGGAGTGCCAAAAATGTCTACGGTCATTGCACCCATTGTTTGTAGCTGTACCACGACTGCTGTATCTGTCAAATGAAGGACTGGATCTGCGCAGTGCTCCATCAGTTCTGCAGATAATTTATTTGTTGGTTCTAAATATCCAGTTCATTTCCAGCAGACACTTATCTCTAAATGGCCACTTCCCTTTAAATATCTGGAACAGCACGGGAAATGCCACCTCCCTTCCTATGCTCTTTCAATTTCAAATGCTGTGTAAGGTGGGAAATTGCAGTGACTATAGAATCAGGACCAAAGCTGGAAGTTACTGTGTGAATAGTGGACAATCCACTTTGTAATGTTCCTACTCTAGGAATGTCTGCATTACAATGTTCACCCTGTAGTAAAGAAGGCATGTAAGAATTTTAACTGAATTAAATCTGGCCTGGGAGAAGAACTGGATTAGTATATTCTGGGGGCTGGGTAGTGTAGTGATTATGGGCCAAAGTTTCGGGCCGCGCCTAGAATGGCGCAGCCCCGACCTGGATGCCCATTTTTCGCGCTCAAAAGTGCGCAGGAAAAAAACTGCCAGATTCTCCGGCTCCTCGGAGCTCTTCACCAGCTTGGCGCTGCGTGCACAGACAGCGGGGGACAGAGCCAGACACTCGCGCCGATTCTCTAAGCAGTGGGGGGCGGGCCTAATCCAAATAAGGCAACGTCGTGCCGGAAACCCTGCACTTGCGCGTTGGTGCGTGCGTGCACGTGCAGGTGTGAAACAAACATTGGCACTCGGCCATTTTTAAAGGGACTGGAGGAAAAGTGAAGATTTGTCTCGTGGACCCCTGGAAAGGCTTGTGATTTGATTTTAGTGATATTTTTGTGTGTGAAGGAGTGCTTTTAGCAGCACTGTTGAATAAATCACCTGCTGAAATCAGTGAGTGCAGCTTTTCATTGCTAAATTTGCAGAACAGGTGCTGCATTGGTGCATGCAAATTAAGGACTGTGTGTTTTGAGAAATAAGAGTGCCAATTCAACTTTGCAATGGATCAATGTCCACCAAAAACAAAGAATTTCTTGCATGAGGAAGTAGAGATATTAGTCAACGTAATTGAGCAGAGATGGCAGGAGCTAGATACCAGCAACAGAGGTCGCATAAAAGTGCCACCAAAAGAAATGAAGAAACGCTGGAACCAAGTTGCTGAAGATTACTGCGCAGTGGTGCATACCAGGAGATCTGGAAGCCAGTGTAAAAAGAAATGGCATGACCTTGGTCAAGTAATGAGTGTAAGTAATATTTTCCATTTTTAATTTAATCGTAATTGTAACCTGGCTATCTGTATGTCCCACCTTGCAGACTGACACACTGTAAAAAGTTATATTTTACTCTTTGCAGAAGAAATTGGCCCACAACAAAAGGGAGGCAACTCGGACAGGAGGATGCATGCCCAATCTGCATCCACTGACACCCTTGGAACAAAGGGTAGCTGCTGTGATGAGTCGTACATGGAGAAAAGTAATCGGTACAGCACAAGCTGGGCCCGCACGCGAGGAAGAGGGTAAGTCCTGAAAATGCATCGTGGCCCGTCGAATCAACCTGCTGCCTAACCTGCTATGTGTGATAGTACTCATGCCACCCATCCAGCCCCCTCCCTTGCTGTTAAACATTTGACTGTTCTGATGTATTTTGCAGAACATTATGATGATGATGTTGATGATGATGCTGCTGCCGCTGCTGCCAACCCTGAGGATCCTGAGGATACAGAACAAGAACCAGTACAACCAGATGCGGACGAACCAGACTGGATGACGGCAGCGATGACTGAAATGTCTGCAGGGGAGAGCTTCCAAATTAATGTTTATGAGCCCCCATCAAGGGGCATCAGAGTTTCAACCCCTACCATAGGTGTTGGTTCTACCTTCCATGGTTTTGATTCCCAGTGGTGCTGCTGGTATAATGCAGCATTCTACAGTCAGTGCACTACCTTCCGAGCCTGCGCCTCCCACTCGCATAGGTTCTGGTTCCATCTTCAATGGTTTTGATTCCGACGCTGTGGGTCCCAGTGCTGCTGCTGATATCATGGAGCAGTTTATACCCATTCACCCACCATCCCAGCCCGAGCCTCTCTCTCTAGTACTGCCGTCTGCAACACAGAGCATCCCACCATCCCAGCCCGAGCCTCTCCCTCTAGTTCTGCCATCTGGAACACAGAGCGTCCCACAGTCCCAGCCCACGCCTCCCTGTGTAATGGTGCTGCTTGCAACACCGAGCGTCCCACTGTCCGTGCCCGCGTCTCCCAGTGTAGTGGTGCCACGAGGCAGACCCAGGCAGAGGAGAAGGAGATTGGAGACACGCTCTCCTGAGATGCAGCGTGCAACAGATGTGGCTCAGGTTGTGGCATTGGGTATGGAGACCAATGAGCTTACCCGATCACTCATCGGTGGCGTCAGTGCAGTGGGTGAAGAGTTGACGGTCCTGACGGGAGAAATAGCAGTAATGACACGGGAACTTAGGGAGGGAATGTCCGAGGGAGTGCAATCGACGGCACAGGCCGTCAGGGAGGGCCTGGGTGAGGTAGCTGCTGCAATAGTAAGGGCACACTGCCCGGCCAATCAAATGACACCCCCATGAAGAAGTAAACATTCACTGAGATATGGATGAGAGATGGTTGCAGCCTTTCTTTGCTACTTTTGTTCTTGTTCTTGATGTAGCTGTAGTAGCGTTTTTCAAATTGAAATTGTTTTGTAAGTTTTGTAACTTTGCAACTTATAAGTGATCTCAGGGTTTTCAAGTGATCTTATAGTGTAAATGCTCTCACATTCTGTAATTTATTTAATTTTGCATCTAAAAAGTGATATTGAAGTTTAAGTGATCTTAAGAGTGAAAGATTTTTCACATTGAGATTGTTTTGTAACTTTAGTAACTTTACAAGTTTATAAGTGATCTTAAAGTTTTTAAGTGATCTTCAAGAGTCATATTAAAAAGTATAGTTTGATACAACAAATATTTTATTTGCAGTGACGTTAACTTTTCAATAAAAATATTTTTTCATTAAAACTGTTTCATGTTCCATTAACACAACACAACGTAGGAACAACTGCAAAGAATAAACATGTCCATGCGCAACAGTGGTCGCAGAGCCCTCAGGCATCAGTAGTTGAAGCGTTCACGGATGAGCTGCTGGCGCAAGGCTCGAGCAATCGTTAAAGGGGCACGATGGACGACCCTCCTCCGACCTCGTGCTCCGGCATCAGGCACTTGCATGCTTTCCTGATCGTTGTCATCATCCACATCCTGCTGTTCCGTAATATTATCATCATGCACTGGATCCTCACGTAGGTCTTCTGGTTCCTCATGATGGCTAAGTTATGAAACATGCAGCACACAACAGTGAAGTGACCGACAATCTGAGGAGAAACTGTCCTCCAGAATGGTCCAGGCATCGGAATCGCTGTTTCAATGTGCCAATGGTCCTCTCAATGATGCTGCGCGTCGCAATGTGCGCCATGTTGTATTGACGGTCAGCTTCTGTCCGTGTCACGCATATGGGCGTCATGAGCCAGGTGGTCAGGCCATACCCTTTGTCTCCCAGTAGCCAGCTCTGCCCTTCTGGCTGCTGCTCAAACATGTCAGATATAACGCTGTCGCGTAGGATGAACACATCGTGGGTGCTGCCAGGGTATCTCGCATCGACTGACATGATGCGCTGCTTGTCGTCACACACGAGCTGCACATTGATAGAGTGGAAACCTTTCCTATTTCGGTACTGCTCAGATTCCTCCACAGGTGCTCGCAAGGCTATGTGGGTACAATCAATGCAGCCCTGTACCTTTAGGAAGCCGGCAATCCTGAAGAAGCCCACAGCCCTCTTATGGATCGCTTGTGCGGTCATTGGGAAATTGATGAAGTAATTCCTTCGCGCATACAGTGCAGCCGTGACCTGATAAATGCAGCCATGTATTGCACGTTGAGAGATGGCACACACATCTCCAGTTGTAGCCTGAAACGATCCCGAGAAAGAAAGTGCAGCTGTTACCTTCACTGCAACAGACAAGGCAGTTGGCATTCTGCATCTGGGCTGCAAATCTGCTCTCAGCATATCACAGATCTCAGCGACAACTTCTCTGCGAAAACGCAGCCCTTTGACACAATCAGCCTCGCTCATGTCCAGGTACGAGCGCCTGGCTCGATATTGTCGACGTGGGTAAGGTCTCCTGCCCATCAACCTATGGGCTATAACGTTCCTGGTGCGGTGAGCTCTAATCAATTCTCTCCTATGCAGTGAATTGATGGCGAACCATTGCATAATCTGTGGTGTTGACAATGCAGCACCCATTCTGCAAATTTAAGTTTAAAAGTGTCTATGTGGCTGCCTCTCCCTGTCCCTGGCCAAATGGCCTTAGTCCCCCTCACAGCTCGAAGGCTGCTTGATTGCTGTATCTTCGGCTGCCGGTTAGCCACTGACGCCGCCCCTATCGCATGGCCGAATGGCCTCAGTCCCCTTCGCAGCTCGAAGGCTGCTTGTTGTTTCTTCGGCTGCCGTCCAGCCACTGATGGAAGGAAGGCCTGCCTGAAGCACCGCAGCTCGAAGGCTGCTTGCTGCCGCTGTTGGGGCTGCCGTCGAGACACTAACGCCACCCCTGTCTCCAACATGGAAGGTCTGCCTGAAGCACTGCAGCTCGAAGGCTGCTGCTGTTTCACACAGGTAGGAACATGGAATATTTAATCTTTTCTTTGCTTATAAATTTTTATTCAGGTTGGATCTTTATTTGTATAAGTATGACTGCTGAATAATTGTAGAATTTAATTACTTCCCTTTCCCCCCCATCTCCCCCCCCCCTTGTTCCCTACGCCTAATTTGTAACCTACGCCTGATTTTCTAAGTGTAAGCAAAGTTTTTTCGAGCGTACAAAAATCTTCACTTACTCCATTCTAAGTTAGTTTGGAGTAAGTTTTCACTGCCTAAACTTTGAAAACAGGCATAGGTGGTTGGACACGCCCCCTTTTGGAAAAAAATTCTGTTCCAAAGTGAAACTGTTCTAACTGACTAGAACTGGACCAAACTAAATGCCGAGAATTGCAATTTCTAAGATACTCCATTCTAAATCAGTTGCTCCAAAAAAACAGAAGCAACTCAGGCCAAAACTTGGCCCCTATGTTACTGGACTAGTAATCCAGAAAATTCAAATTCAGGTTAAAAAAATCTGGAAATAAAAAAAAGTTGGTATCAGTAAAAAGTGACCATCAAGCTGTCGGATTGCCGTAAAAACCCAACTGGTTCACTAATGTCCTTTAGGGAAGGAAACCTGCCGTCCTTGCATGAACCATCATGTTTGACTCTTAAATGCCACTCTGAAGTGGCCTAGCAAGCCACTCAGTTGTATTAAACTTCTACCCGCAGCAGTTGTAAATGAATGGCCATTGCCACTGTCTCGGGGCATCTAGGGATGGACAATAAATACCGGTGATGCCCACATCCTGGGTAAAAGCAGCCCCGATGAGATGAATGACTCCTTTCTTTGAAAACTGTAAGGGCTGGATTTACGGCCCTCTAGCGGCACTTCCGGGCAGACGGCCAGCTTCCAGCGCCCCAACAGGACTTTTGGTATTGGTTTCGACAGGGTGCGGAGCATTTCTGTCCAGAAGAGGTGAGCCGGTGTGCATCACACCTCGTTGCGACACCGGCTCAATTTATGGCTGCCACCCGATCCGTAGCACTCCATAGCTGTAGCAGTTGCAGTGAGGTAAGTAATGTTGACCTCAGGGAAGAACATAAGAAATAGGAGCAGGAGTAGGCCATTTGGCCCCTTGAGCTTGCTCCACCATTCAATAAGATCATGGCTGATCTGATCATGGGCGTGAATGGCGTAGTAAGGACCAGCTGCTATTATAGACAAAAAGAAAAAAAAAGAGAAGAAAAAAACATAAGATGGGGGGGAGGCAAAGGGAGCCAAAGATGGCCAGAGGTTATGATCTAAAATTGTTGAACTCGATGTTGAGTTCAGAAGGCTGTAAAGTGCCTAAACGAAAGATGAGATGCTGTCCATTGAGCTTGCGTTGAGCTTCATTGGAACAGTGTAGCAGTCCGAGGACGGCGATATCAGAGTGGGAATGGAGTGGAGAATTAAAGTGACAGTCGACCGGAAGCTCAGGGTCACACTTACGGACTGAACAGAGGTGTTCCGCGAAATGGTCACCCAATCTAGGCTTGGTCTTCCCAATATAGAGGAAACCGCATTGTGAGCAGCGAATACAGTATACTAAATTGAAAGAAGTACAAGTAAATCGCTGTTTCACCTGGAAGGAGTATTTGGGGCCCTGGATAGTGGGAAAGGAGGAGGTAAAAGGGCAGGTATTGCATCTCCTGCGCTTGCACGGGAAGGTGCCGTGGGAATGGGAGGAGGTGCTGGGGGTGACTGCAGAATGGACCAGGTTGTCGCAGAGGGTGCGGTCCCTTTGGAATGCTGAGAGGGGAGGGGAGAGGTTGATGTGATTGGTGGTGGGATCACGCTGGAGGTGGTGGAAATGGCGGAGGATGATCCGTTGAATGTGGTGGTGTGAATGGTGAGGACAAGGGGAACCCAGCCATGGTTCTGAGAGGGAGGGGAAGGGGTGAGAGCAGAGGTGTGGGAAATAGAACGGACACAGTCGAGGGCCATGTTAACCATGTCGGGGGGGAATACTTGGTTGAGGAAAAAGGAAGACATGTCAGAGGCATTAGTGTGAAAGGTGGCGTCGTCAGAGCAGATGCGACGGAGACGTAAAAACTGGGAGAATGGAATGGAGTCCTTACAGGATGCGGGGTGGGAGGAAGTGTAGTCCAGGTAGCTGTGGGAGTCAGTGGGCTTATAGTGGACACGGGTCGAAAGTCTATCCCCAGAAATAGAAACATAGAAACATAGAAAATAGGTGCAGGAGTAGGCCATTCGGCCCTTTGAGCCTGCACCACCATTCAATAAGATCATGGCTGATCATTCACCTCAGTACCCCTTTCTTGCTTTCTCTCCATACCCCTTGATCCCTTTAGCCATAAGGGCCATATCTAACTCCCTCTTGAATATATTCAATGAACTGGCATCAACAACTCTCTGCGGTAGAGAATTCCACAGGTTAACAACTCTCTGAGTGGAAGTTTCTCCTCATCTCAGTCCAAAATGGCTTACCCCTTATCCTTAGACTGTGTCCCCTGGTTCTGGACTTCCCCAACATCGGGAACATTCTTCCTGCATCTAACCTGTCCAGTCCCGTCAGAATTTTATATGTTTCTATGAAATCCCCTCTCATCCTTCTAAACTGTAGTGAATACAGGCCCAGTTGATCCAGTCTCTCCTCATATGTCAGTCCTGCCATCCCGGAAGGGGTGAGAGCAGAGGTGCGGGAAATGGAGACAGAAAAATCGAGGAAGGGAAGGGAAGAGTCGGAGATGGACCATGTGAAGGTGAAGGAAGGATGGAAATGGGATGCAAAGTGAATGAAATTTACAAGTTCAGGGCGAGAACAGGAAACGGCACCGATACAGTCATTAAAGTACTGGAAAAAGAGGTGAGGGAGGGACCCGAGCAGGACTTGAACAAAGAATGTTCCACATATCCCACGAAAAGGCAGGCATAGCTGGGACCCATGTGGGTTCCATAGCAACAGCTTTAATTTGGAGAAAGAGAGTGGAGTCAAAGGAGAAGTTGTTCAATGTGAGAACCAGTTTAGCCAGGCGGAGGGTGGTGGTGAATGGGGACTGGTTGGGCCTCTGCTCGAGGAAGAAGCAGAGCGCCCTCAGGCCGAACTGGTGGGGAATGGAAGTGTCGAGGGATTGGATGTCCACGGTGAAAAGGAGACAGTTGGGGCCAGCAAACTGGAAACTGTTAAAGTGACGGAGGGCGTCGGAGGAGTCACAGATGTAGGTGGGAAGAGAGTGGACAAGGGAAGAAAATATAGAGTCGAGATAGGAAGAAATAAGTTTTGTGAACAGGCTGAAACGATGGGTCTACCAGGGCAGTCCTGTTTGTGGATCTTGGGCTATGCGGGGTTGGATCTAGCCTGAATGCAGCGGAGGTGTAACTCGGAATGCTGAGCTGGGGCGACATTTCCAGTCTGAGCCCCTGGATTGAGATTTCAGTTTTCTCTCTGTGAATCTCGGGATCTCTATTTCTCTCCCTCTCTAGTTTTTTTTTCCCCTTTTCTCTTTCTCTCTTCCTATTTCTCTATTACTCTCTCTCTCAATCAAATTTTCTCATTCTGTTTCTCATTCCCTTTCCTCATTTCTATCTCTTTCTCCTTTCTCTTTGGCTCCTTTCCCTCTCTCTCTCTCTCTCACCCTCTCTCTTTCTCTTTCCCTCCCTCGCTCCCTCTCTCTCTTATGTTGTGGTGGCATGAGTTATTTATTGGGAATGTTTTTGGTGGGTTGTTTTCAGGTTTTTTTCCCTCCAGGCTTCCCTTAGAGTGCTCTGAGGCTGACTGTTTAGCTTGGGATTTTCGCTTGCTCAGCCAGCCTAGTGCCCTAAGAGACCTGTGTAATGCCTCCATAGCGTTCTGCCCCACACTCAGTTGATGAATTTTGCTGACTGAGACACAAACTGTTCCCGGGCGCAAACTTTACCGCCCCACTGCCATTACCGCCCCGAACTGAGCAGAAATGTAAATCGAGCACTAAAGAATCTCTCATGAAATGATTTTGGGCAGTCTCAACCCAGAGAAGATGCTCCTTGCACCTCAAAAAGCCAATTCAGTGGGGTCAATGGCAGAGTTCTGTGGTGGGCATGCGTGGTCCTGACATAATTGTGTCCATTTCTGGGCACCACACTTTCGGAAGGATGTCAAAGCCTTGGAGAGGGTACAGCGGAGGTTTACCCGAATGGTACCAGGGATGAGGGACTTCAGTCACGTGGAGCGATTAGAGAAGCTGAGGTCCTCTTTAGAGCAGAGAAAATTAAGAGATTTCTGACAACCCGGAAAAGGTTTGAGAACCACTGATATAACTAAAGACTATCCCGATATGTGCAAGTCCAGGAATTTGTCTCCAATGAATGAACTTCCGACTTGATTCATCCATTTTAGTAGCACTGCAGACCAGTCAACAGGGACAGAAGAGTAAGACAGAAACTCTACTCAGAACGAGAAGACAAGAGAAAGTGAGAGAAAGGTTAACAACCTTAGATCATAACCTCCCATTTTTTTGGAGAGCAGGTGCTGGTACTGATTCTGCTGTTACCATTTACAACTCCTGTCGACCCATCTTTTGTTTCTTTACGTGTCCCATTACCATCCCTCTTTTGCCTTGCATCAACCCTTTTGTCATTTAATCACTCCTGCCCACTCCCTAACACAGACCTTCCCGTTTGTTCTTTACTTTCCCTAGTCCCATCTTTCTCCCTGGTTCTGTACTTGCTTATAAACTGTTACATCTCTAACTTCTTCCAGCTCTGTCAGAGACTGGAAAAGCTGGGGTTGTTCCCCTTGGAGCAGAGAAGGTTTGCAGGAGATTTGATAGAGGTGTTCAAAATCATGACTGTGTCAGCCGTGGCTCAGTTGGTAGCACCCTCGCTTCTGAGCCAAAAGGTTTGTGGGTTTGAGTCCCACTCCAGAGACTTTACCCTAGCAGACTAAAGTGACTAACCAGAGACTTACCTTGATTTTCTCCTTAGAGCAGAGAAGGCTAAGAGGAGATTTGATAGAGGTGTTCAAAATCATTGATAGAGTAAATAAGAAAAATTTGTTTCCAGTGGCAGAAAGGTCAGTAACCGGAGGGCACAGATTTAAGATGATTCGCAAAAGAACCAGAAGTGACATGAGGAAACATATCTTTACACCAGCAAGTTGTTCTGATCTGGAAGGCACGGCCTGAAAGGGTGGTGGAAGCAGATTTAATAGTAACTTTCAAAACAAAATTGGATAAATACTTGAAGGATAAAAATTTGTAGGGTTGTGAAGAAAGAGCAGGGGAGTGGGATTAATTGGATAGCTCGACCAAATAGCTGGCACAGGCACGATGGGCCTAATAGCCTCCTTCTGTGCGGTATCATTCTATGACGAGAGGAAACATTGGGCCCAAGTTTCCACATGATTTGCGCCTGATTTTTAGGAGCAACTGGTGGAGAACGGACTATCTTAGAAATCGCAATTCTCCACATTTTTTTTTTCTGCAGTTCTAGTCAGGTAGAACAGTTCTACTTTGGAACAGAATTTTTTCTTCAAAAGGGGGCGTGTCCGGCCACTGGCGCCTGATTTGAAAGTTTCCACAGTGAAAACGTACTCCAAACTAAAGTAGAATGGAGCCAGTGAAGATTTTTGTAGAACTGAAAAAACCTGTTCTACACATTAAAAAATCAGGCGCAGGTTACAAATTAGGCGTCCAGAACGAGGTGGGGGGGGGGGGGGGGGGGGGGGAGGGGGTTGGAGGGAAGGGAAGTCATTAAATTCTATAATAAATCCTTATTTATACTTATACAAATATTATACAAATAAATCCAACCTGAATAAACATTTATAAGCAAAGAAAAGATTAAATAAACCATCTTCCTACCTGTGTGAAAGTGCTTCAGGCAGGCCTTTCGGGACCGAAGGCTGAACAGGCCGGCCCGAGACTTTGGGCAGGGCCCGTCCCCAGCACCAGATTTACAGGTAGGTGGCGTTGGGTTGGGTTGGGTCGGGGAGGTTCGGTTCGGTTTGGTTCGGTTCGGTTGGGGGGGGAGGGAGAGAGAGAGAGAGAGAGAGGGAGGGAGGGAGGTCAGGTCGGATCCAGTCCGGGAGCAGGAGTCGGGTCGGGTCGGGTCCAGTGGGGGGGCGGGGAGCGGGAACAGGAGCGCGGGTGGGGTCGGGTCCAGTCGGGGGGCAGGGAGCGCGAACAGGAGCTCGGGTCGGGTCGGGTCGGGTCCAGTCGGGGGGGGGGGGGGGTGGCGGAGCGGGAACAGGAGCGCGGGTCGGGTCGGGTCCAGTCGGGGGGGCGGGGAGCGGGAACAGGAGCGCGGGTCGGGTCGGGTTCCGTCGGGTGTGCGGGGAGCAGGAACAGGAGCGCGGGTCGGGTCGGGTCCAGTCGGGGAGCGGGAACAGGAGCGCGGGTCGGGTCGGGTCCAGTTGGGGGGGGGGAGCGGAGCGGGAACAGGAGCGTGGGTCGGGTCGGGTCCAGTCGGGGAGCGGGAACAGGAGCGCGGGTCGGGTCGGATCCAGTCAGGGAGCGGGAACAGGAGCGCGGGTCGGGTCGGGTCCAGTTGAGGGGGGGGGAGCGGAGCGGGAACAGGAGCGCGGGTCGGGTCGGGTCCAGTTGGGGGGGGGGAGCGGAGCGGGAACAGGAGCTCGGGTCGGGTCGGGTCCAGTCGGGGAGCGGGAACAGGAGCGCGGGTCGGGTCGGGTCCAGTCGGGGAGCGGGAACAGGAGCGCGGGTCGGGTCGGGTCCAGTTGAGGGGGGGGGAGCGGAGCGGGAACAGGAGCTCGGGTCGAGTCGGGTCCAGTCGGGGAGCGGGAACAGGAGCGCGGCTCGGGTCGGGTCCAGTTGGGGGGGGGGAGCGGAGCGGGAACAAGAGCTCGGGTCGGGTCGGGTCCAGTCGGGGAGGCGGGGAGCGGGAACAGGAGCGCGGGTCGGGTCGGGTCCAGTTGAGGGGGGGGAGCGGAGCGGGAACAGGAGCTCGGGTCGGGTCGGGTCCAGTCGGGGAGCGGGAACAGGAGCGCGGCTTGGGTCGGGTCCAGTTGGGGGGGGGGGAGCGGAGCGGGAACAAGAGCTTGGGTCGGGTCGGGTCCAGTCGGGGAGGCGGGGAGTGGGAACAGGAGCGCGGGTCGGGTCGGGTCCAGTCGGGGGGGGTGGGGGTGAGCGAGTGTCGGGTCTGGTCCGGAGGCTGGGGGGGGCGGGGAGCGGGTGTCGGGTCTGGTCGGGGGGGGGGGGGGGAAAGCAGGAGCTGGCCGTGGGAGGAGCCTTATTCACGCAGCCCCAGTGAGGCCATTGGGCCAGGGCTAGGGGCTGCATGCTTTGGGCCCCTCCCACACAGTTCGGCGCCTGGAGCTACTGCACTTGCGTGCCCACTGTAGCGCGCATGTGCAGAGGTCCCGGCACTGTTTTCAGCGCTGGGACCTGGCTCCGCCCCCCCACAGCTCGTGCTGGCTGCGCCGAGGGCCAGAGGAACTGCAGGGAGGTGGAGAATACGGAGGATTTTTTTAGGCGCACTTTGTGGTGCAAAAACGGGCGTCCAGGTCGGGACTGCGCCATTCTAGGCGCGTGTGGAAACTTGGGCCCATTAACTCTGTTTCTCTTTTCACTCGATGCTGCCTGACCTGCTGAGTGTTTCCAGCATTTTCTGTTTTTATTTCAGATTTTCAACATATTTTGCTTTTATAGAAAATTGAGTGAGGGGTCAAAGAGAAAGAGGGAGATAAACCTTGTTGTGTGTGTGTGTTTGTGTGTGTGTTGTGTGTGTGTGTGCGTGGTGTGTGTGTGTGTGCGTGTTGTGTTTGTGTGTGTGTGTGTGTGCGTGTTGTGTGTGTGTGTGTGTGTGTGTGTGTGGTGTGCGTGTTATGTGTGTGTGTGTTGTGTGTGTGTGTGGTGTGTATGTGTGGTGTGTGTGTGGTGTGTGTGCGTGTTGTGTGTGTGTGTTGTGTGTGCGTGTGTGCCTGTTTTGTGTGTTGTGTGTGTGTGTGTGTTGTGTGTGTTGTGTGTGTGTGTGTTGTGTGTGTGTGTGTTGTGTGTGTGTGTAGTGTGTGTGTGTGTGGTGTGTGTGTGTGTGTGCGTGTTGTGTGTGTGTGTGTGCATGTTGTGTGTGTTGTGTGCGTGTTGTGTGTGTGTGTGTTGTGTGTGTGTGTGTGTGTTGTGTGTGTGTGTGTGTTGTGTGTGTGTGTGTTGTGTGTGTGTTGTGTGTGTGTGTGTGTGTGTGTGTGTGTTGTGTGTGTGTGTGTGTGTGTGGCGGGTGGGGGAGGGTGAAAAAAGAAACCCTGTGGAAGGGGAGACCAGGTTAAAGTGAGGAGAGGGGGTGGGGGAGACAAATCCTTTCTGCAACAGAGAGAAGGACATCTTTCAAACAGCTTGGATGGCCCACTGTTCACAGAGAACAATGCCAAGGGAAATTTACTAGTACAAATATAAAAAGAGGGAATCTAATATATCAGTGCAGCAATAAAGAAGTGTCGTCAAACCATTCAAAGCAGTGTCTCATCCCAGCAGAATTTAAATGTCAAGGTTTCCGTTGAGTTGAAGGGGCATTGGAGAACAAATGTCACCGTATTGTCATAGTGCCAACTATCAGCTCCAGTGCCAAGTGAATTATTATAATTGCTGTTAAGCTGCTATAATTATATGATCACATACTGAACATTATATACCTTACATAGTAATAAGTAAAGAAATTATAGAAGGTAATGGAGGCAATCAATAATTTTAATTGCTGAGAAATTCTACTTATTTTATTATTTTAACTCTCTCAAAGGCAGTGCTGCCAGACTTGAGAACCAAAAGTAAATGAGGAGAGTGATGTTCTGCCAACATTTAAGTTGCTTCCTGCTCCTTCTGTTGAGGCTATCAATTAGCAGCTTGTAGAGGTTTGGCCTGTGGTTCGAACTTCACACACAGAGCATAACTCTATTCCCCGGAAAGCGCAACACTGTAACATTAATTTTTTTTCAATATCTGTAATGTTGGAAAAGCCTGAACACAGGTTGGAAATAGGAACCTTCTACATCCCCTGGCCCTTTACCAATTATGGATCTGACATTGAAACCATCACAGTACTGAGGTTGGACGTGCTTCTCACGTCTCCTTGTAGATCCAATCCGCACTATTGCTTCTCATCTCTATCGAGCTAGTAAGGGACAAACTAAATGCTGGGCTTTTTGATTTCAGGAACTGTAAAATGGCAACAGCGGAAAATGTCCGGTAACCAGGTGGGCAACCTTAACTTGCTAAGAAGAAAATAGAAAACCCAAATAAATGTTATTGTAAGGAGCTTTTTGTTTAACCATAAAGGTTGATCACTAAGAAAGAAAAGAAAAAATGGTAGAAGGGAAGATCTTGCTTTATATAGCCCCTTTCACAACCTCTGCACATCCTAAGGCGCTTCACAGCCAATGAAGTACTTTTGAAGCATAGTCATTGTCATAATGTAGAGAAATACTGCAGCAAATTTGCACACAGCAAGGTCACACTAACAGCAATGAGATAAAATGGCCAGGTAATCTATTTTTTAGTGATGCTGGTTGAGGGATAAATATTGGCCAGGATACCGGGGATAACTCCCCTGCTCTTTGATTAGTGCCATAGAATCTTTTATGTCCACCTGAGAGAACAGACAGAGCCTCAATTTAATGTCTCATTGAAAGACGGCACCTCCGACAGTGCAACATTCCCTCAGTGATAGCCTAGATCATGTGCTTACATCTCTGGCTGCCTATAGCAGGCTCCTTGTATATACTAATGAGGGGTTAAGGTCTGTTTTAGAACCTCTCTGCGAAATTGGGCCTCCCCAAGCGATGTTGGCCCTGGCGAGGCAGGCAGCCCAAAGAGCCACCAGCTTCTTGCCCGGATTATTTAGATGAGGCCCGAGGCCCAATATTGGGCCTCCCGGTTTGGGCACGAGTGTTACCGCCATAGCAAGGGATCTGGAACGTCTATTTGAAAAGATGGTGGAAGCTGATTCCATAAACAATTTTAAAAGGAAGTTGGACATGTCCTTGAGGATAAGGTACGTGGGACTAAGCACGACTGCTCTATATCAAAGGGCCAGTACAGGCAAGAATGATCGCCTTCTGTGCTGCAAGTTTCAATGATCGCCGCCTTTGTGCCCAAAACCAGGGGTCAACAAACCAGGGGTCTCCCATATTCCTCCTTTCATTGGGTATAAATTGACAGTGACTTTAGCAATCATAGTCAGCGAGTCGACAAAGCTGGCTGGTCCTGGAAAAGAAGATCGTACTGGTATGGTAGAGGATGATCTTCTGAGGTTCGGGCTAAGATATATCAAACAAACTTTTAAAAATACTCTTTTTGTCACTGTGCCTTCCTTCCCATGTTGTGGATTTTAATACTGTATGAAGCATTGCTAATGGCCACAGCAAGTGCGTGAGGTGTTTCTCATCAGAGCAACACAAACCCTTTCAGATCTGCCCAGGACTCTCATCAAGAAGGAGAAATTATCTTCAACTCGAGGAAATAATGGTGCAGAAATGCAACCATATGAGTAACCCTATCCTTATTGGCCTTGGAAGGAGCGCAGCATAGATTCACCAGAATGTTACCAGGGCTCCAAGGGTTAAATTATGAGTTGAGATAACATAATGTAGGCGTGTATTCCCTGGAATATAGAAGATTAGGGGGTGATTTGATTGAGGTTTTTAGGATTTTACCCTCACACACTAAAGCGACGAACCAGAGACTTACCTTGATTTTCTCCTTAGAGCGGAGAAAGCTAAGAGGAGATTTGATAGAGGTGTTTAAAATCATGAAAGGTTTAGACAGAGTAAATAAAGAGAAACTTTTCCAACGTCTGAAGCTTTGATAACCAGAGGGCACAGAGTTAAGGTGATTGGCAAAAGAACCAGGGGTGACATGAGGAAAACGTTTTTTACACGAGTGGTTAGGATTTGGAATGCACTGCCTGATAGAGTGGTGGAAGGAGATTCAATAGTAGCCTTCAAAAGGGAATTGGATAAATACTTGAAGGAGAAAAAGAATTGCAGGGATAGGGGGAAAGAGCGGGGGAGTGGGACTAACTGGATTGCTCTTTGAAAGAGCCGGCACAGACTCGATGGCCGAAAGGCCTCCTCCTGTGCTATTGTATTCCATGATTCTATGAGTTGAGGATACTTTTAAACAGCTTGTGAAAGCTGTTGACCAATTATTCCCACCATGATTTGCTGGCTGAGTTGATGTTTCAGGTGCCGCACGGACACCAATTTAGCAAAGGGGCCTTGATACAGGCCCAGGACTCTTATTGTCATATTTAAATGATGCCTGCGTTTTTTGCCTATCGAGCGCCAAGACCAATATGGTGTTGTACACTCTTTCTGTCTGGAATGTCACGCTGATGGACCTTGAAAACGTGCGAAACGCATCTCAATTTCCCAGACCCTGGGTCTCCGTTGACCAGAGTTTCCAGTGCAGTAATTCTCATGTCCATTGATTTTCAGCAGCTTGGCCTTGTATTAATGTGTCCTCCGGCTCCAACAGGTACAGTGACATAAGAACATAAGAACATAAGAATTAGGAACAGGAGTAGGCCATCTAGCCCCTCGAGCCTGCTCCGCCATTCAACAAGATCATGACTGATCTGACCATGGACTCAGCTCCACTTACCCGCCCACTCCCCATAATCCTTAATTCCCTTATTGGTTAAAAATCTATCTATACATTTAATGAGCTAGTCTCAACTGCTTCCTTGGGCAGAGAATTCCACAGATTCACAACCCTCTGGGAGAAGAAATTCCTTCTCAACTCAGTTTTAAATTGGCTCCCCCCGTATTTTGAGGTTGTGCCCCCGAGTTCTAGTCTCCCCGACCAGTGGAAACAACCTCTCTGCCTCTATCTTGTCTATCCCTTTCATTATTTTAAATGTTTCTATAAGTTCACCCCTCATCCTTCTGAACTCCAACGAGAAAAGACGCAGTCTACTCAATCTATCATCATAAGGTAACCCCCTCATCTCCGGAATCAGCCTCGTGAATCGTCTCTGTACCCCCTCCAAAGCTAGTATATCCTTCCTTAAATAAGGTGACCAAAACTGCACGCAGTACTCCAGATGCGGCCTCACCAATACCCTGCACGGTTGTAGCAGGACCTCCCTGCTTGTGTACTCCATCCCTCTCGCAATGAAGGCCAACATTTCATTCGCCTTCCTGATTACCTGCTGCACCTGCAAACTAACCTTTTGGGATTCATGCACAAGGACCCCCAGGTCCCTCTGCACCGCAGCATGTTGTAATTTCTCCCCACTCAAATAATATTCCCTTTTACTGTTTTTTTTTCCAAGGTGGATGACCTCACATTTTCCGACATTGTATTCCATCTGCCAAACCTTCACCCATTCGCTTAACCTATCTAAATCTCTTTGCAGCCTCTCTGTGTCCTCTACACAACCCGCTTTCCCACTAATCTTTGTGTCATCTGCAAATTTTGTTACACTACACTCTGTCCCCTCTTCCAGGTCATCTATGTATATTGTAAACAGTTGTGGTCCCAGCACCGATCCCTGTGGCACACCACTAACCACCGATTTCCAACCCGAAAAGGACCCATTTATCCCGACTCTCTGCTTTCTGTTAGCCAGCCAATTCTCGATCCATGCTAATACATTTCCTCTGACTCCGCGTACCTTTATCTTCTGCAGTAACCTTTTGTGTGGCACCTTATTGGATGCCTTTTGGAAATCTAAATACACCACATCCATCGGTACACCTCTATCCACCATGCTCGTTATATCCTCAAAGAATTCCAGTCAATTAGTTAAACATGATTTTCCCTTCATGAATCCATGTTGCATCTGCTTGATTGCACTATTCCTATTTAGATGTCCCGCTATTTCTTCCTTAATGATGGCTTCAAGCATTTTCCCCACTACAGATGTTAAACTAACCGGCCTATAGTTACAGGAAAAATAAAGTTGTGGTACTGCTGGTACTGGAGTTAACCCATTGGGGGCAATTAAGACTTTGGGCGATAGTGCAAAATGGCCGATATTAACTCAACTGCCTGTTATACATCTCTCCTTATTTTCATTTCAATCAGGAGAAATGTATGACGGGCGCTGAATCGATATTGCCTGTTTATGCTCTTGCTTAAAGTCAAAATTATTCCCATGGACACTGGAACCACAACAGGTAGCCAAAGGTTAATGGTGACCAATATTGGTAACATTGCTGAGAAGCTTTCATTTACTATGTTCTGCCCTGGCATGGACTTCTAAATCTCCCTTTTAAGTGCAGATTTTAGTTTCTGTTTATTTTAGCAGTTTCTTTTTGCTAGGTTATTTTTGTAGGTTTTAGGCCAGGAGTTTTGGCCCAGACAGTTTAAAATTTGAATGAGGGCATTCCAACAAGAATTCCATTCATTCTATTAATTGGAGGAAGAAGATCTGGGAGGGGAGGAGGAATATCAGGAAACAGGCTGCCACCTGATATGGATGCCCAATCTGCTGTTAACCATGGACTCGTGTCTCCCTTGGTATCCTGAAGAAAACATGCATAGTTACACATCCCTCAAGAGGCAGTAACAGAGTTGTGCTGTCTGTTGGAAACTGACCTCCACACAACCTGTACCACAGGGACATGGGATGGTCAAGGTCACCACACCCCTGAACTTCCATCCCTCTGGCTCATTCCAAGATCTCACAGGAGTAACATCAATCAATCTGCAGCTCAGCGATACATCAACCAGATCAATGATGCTTTGTTGTCAGGGCCAGCAAGTATTTTCACTTTTCCCCACAGACTAACTGCAAGAGAGTTTTGTTTTGGATGGCAGTATTTCAGAAAATTCAGGGCATCATGTAGCCCAACAGGCTGAGTGCGCACAGTTGCTCATCTCCCCTCGCTCCCGAAGTGCTCCCAGTTCCCAACTGACCCTTGTCCGCTGAGATTAAGACCAAGAGACAGACCCACAGCTCGTCTCCAACCTTAGTGCCTCCATGCTCCAAGATCACCTGCACTGGTCCCAAGCACCAACCACCGCTTGTCCACTCCCTTTCAAGCTCACTCACTCCTTCACATACAGCAACACTTTAATGTCTAGTTAAATGGCAAAAATAGTAGCACAAAATTAAAGCGGCATTATTGCCTTGTTTAAAAAAAGTCTTTTGACATGCTTTTCTTTTCATTTGTTTTATTGTGATGAAAATATGTTATTTTATTGTGAGTATATCTTTACATCGGTGACAGGTGACACATGACACCATGAGGCTTTTCTGCCTCTCTCCATCTGTCCAAACAACCTGCCCTGAATATTCTATGGAGATAAATATTTTTGCACCATAAATATTTGGATTCACTCATTTTTGTTTGTGACATCTGAAACTGTTTACACTTCAAAGGACTGCGTTGGACTACTTTATAGAAAAAATGACTGTTAATAAAAATATAGTGCCAAATGGACCAGTTTTGAACAGTGGAAATGTACTTTTATTGCCAAAATACTTTAGACCTGATTTTTAAAGTAAGTACAACGCTGCATTTGTGTCATAAAATTACACAACTTATTGTTGTTTTTGGCATGATACTGATTTTGAAACTCTCACTGGTTGTGTTCCACATTAATATTTAAACATAGTAGCTATTACAGAAATGCCACAAATACAACCAATTTATATCAGTCACGCTACCACCATGAAACATGCTCATACTATTGGATCACCCATGGCTCTGTTCATGGTGCACATAATAGGGAAGATAGGAAATCTCACTTACCAGCTGCTTATTTTGACTGGTGGTGCTTCTGTACGTAAATTTCCCTGTTTACGATTGGTTGTCTTGCTGTGTCCTATGTTGGAATCATAGAATGTTATAGCACAGAAGGAGGCCATTCGGCCCATCATGCCTGTGCCGGCTCTTTGGTAGATCTATCCAATTAGTCCCATCCAATTAGATCGATCCAATCTTTCCCCGGAGCCCTGCAAATTTTTCCCCTTCAAGTATTTATCCAATTCCTCTTTGAAAATTACTATTGAATCTGCTTCCACTGCTCTTTCAGGCAGTGCCTTCCAGATCATAACAATTCGCTGCATAAATTTATTTTCCCTCATGTCGCCTCTGGTTCCTTTGCCAGTTACCTTAAATCTGTATCCTCTGGTTACCGACCCTTCTTCCACTGGAAACAGTTTCTCCTTAGTTACTCTATCAAAACCTTTCATGATTTGGAACACCCCTTGGGAAACTGACCAGCATTTTTTCTGTACTTGACTAAAAACGTACTAAAGAGATTTACCGCAGAGCCGGCACGATGAGCTGATTGATCTCCTTCTGCGCCATGTTATTCTATGATTCTGTGAAATTGGTTAACTTCTTGTGCACTGCATTTGACCATAATTAACGAGTAATTTTTTGTCTTCTGCTAGCCTGCACATGGCACATGCTTTTAGGAGACTTTGGGGGTAAAATTGCGTAAACAGCTGTGAGGCGGGACGCCAGGTACTAACCTTCAGGAATTTCCCAGCGCTACTCGGAGAGGGCCCCTTCCACTAAAGGGGTGGGCATGTTGTGGACTCTACATTAGGGAGAAGGGTCCACCACTACACCACTGGGGAGTGGGGTGCCGTGGCAGCAGCCTGGCACAGAAGCAGAGTGCCGGGCTCCAACATTGAGGCACGGACCCCACGATACGAAGATCAGAAGGCTGCGACCAATAAGTCGGCCATTTTTAACACATTGAGTGCCGCACCTCCTCTTTCATTTTTGCCCGGCGAGCAGCCCGAAGCCCGGTATGCACCCCACAAAACTGTCGTGGGCATTGCTCGCAGCAGCCTCACGAGGCACTGCCTAATGTTTACTCCGGGGCGAAAAAAGGTCGCTGCGCAGTATCCCGGTGTGCTACTGGCAGGAGCGGGGCGCTACCGGTTAGCGTCGCCACTAAACTCCTGCAGAATTTCAGCCGCACATGTATACAGCCAGTTCTCATTGTGCTGAGTTCAGTATAGTTGGATCTGGAGTAACAGAAGTAGCTTTAGAAATTGCCATGTATGTACTTCTGGAATCACTAGCCACTAGATGGCGTCACTGTTGGAGGCCATTGGGCTGCACGCAAGTGTGTGCAGCCCAAGTATAAAAGGCCAGCCATTTTGTATATTAGTCATTTTGGGCCTTAATAAAGCAGAGCCAAGGTCATACCTCTTGGAGTTAAACAGTACTCAGTCGAACAGTTATTGCATACACAACATTTGGCGACGAGGCAACAAGAACTGTTGCATGCAAAACTGAGCACAATTGGATTGTTGGAGCGATGTATGGAAGGAGAAGATTGGGCAGACTTTGTGAGCCGTTTGAGCCAGTTCTTCGTGGCCAACAAAATGGAGGAGGTTGGCGACGCAGATCGGCACCGGGTGTTGTTCCTCATGGTTTGTGATTCCAACAGAGAAGACATATAAAGAATTGTGTACACTGGTACAGAGCCACCTTAAACCAGACGAAGGCATTATCATCTCGAGATACAGATTTTACATGCACGTGTGCTCAGAGGGCTAGAATGCGACGGAATTCGTTGCCGATCTGAGACGTCTAGCAGGACTGTGTAAGTTAGGGGCTGTGTTGGCAGATATGCTGCGGGACTTCTTTGTAATCGGCATCAACCACGAGGTGATCCTGCGTAAACTACTGGCGGTGGAGCCATCACGATTGTTCAGTCATGTATGATGACGGATAGAAGTCTAAAGCAGATATCAGTGAAAAACCGAAACTCAGCAAGTACTGTAAATATGATTGATTCGGCGTTCGGCAGAGCAGCACATGGCAGGGCCTACCCGACTGCGTACGCGAAACCTGTGGCTGCCCAAAGTCCACCAGCGGGAATGCATCCGATTTCTCCGTGTTGGCGTTGTGGGGGAAATCACCGGCACCAGCAGTGCCGATTTAAGCAATATAGTTGCAAAGCCTGTCTGAGAGTGGGGCATCCCCAGCGTAAGTGTCCACAGATGAGCAAATGTGCTGCGACACACCATGTGGAGGATGATGGTCAGACTAGCGCGGATCCGGATATGCAATCTGAGATACCAGAGGAGGAAGTGTATCGACTGTACTCGTTCCTAACTAAGAGCAAACCGATAAAGATCAACGTGAAATTTAATGGGGTGCTGGTATCGATGGAACTGAACACGGGGGCGAGTCAATCGATAATGAGCCAGAGAGCATTCGACAAGCTATGGGATATTAAGGCTGTGAGGCCCAGGCTGAACCCAGTCAATGACAAGTTGTGCATCGGCAACTTCACGGAAGCCAAGGTGCACATCCACGTGGACTCGGATGCAAGACCCGTCCATCATAAAGCTCGGGCAGTTCCGTATATGCTGAGGGAGAAGGTCGAAATCGAACTGGACAGACTCCAGCATGAAGGGATCATATCACCGGTTAAATTTAATGAATGGGCCAGCCCCATTGTTTCTGTGCTGAAAAGTGATGGCGTAGTCAGAATCTGTGGAGACGACAAGGCTACGATCAACAGGGTTTCGAAACAGGATCAGTACCCGTTACCGAAGGCTGATGGCTTGTTTGCAACGCTAACCGGGGGGAAGTCGTTCACCAAACTGGACTTGACGTTGGCCTACATGACACAGGAGCTGGTCGAGACATTGAAGAGACTTATGTGCATGCTCGGCTGCAGCAATATTTCAGAGGAACATGGAGAGTCTACTGAAGTCCGTTCCCAGAACCGTCGTGTTCCAAAATGACATCCTGATCACAAGTCATGACTCCGAGGAACATCTGAACAACCTGGAAGAGGTTCTACATCGTTTGGACAAAGTGGGACTCAGACTGAAACGCTCGAAGTGCATCTTCATGGCACCAGAGGTCGAATTCCTGGGGAGGAATATTGCTGCTGACGGCATCAGGCCCACAGACGCGAAAACCAAGGCCATCAAAAATGCACCCAAGCCGCAGAACGTGACGGAGCTGCATTCGTTCCTGGGTCTCCTCAACTACTTCGATAACTTCCTACCTAAATTGAGCACCTTATTAGAACCACTGCACATGCTGCTAAGAAAAGGCGACAACTGCGTGTGGGGTGCATCTCAAGACAGAGCTTTTGAGAAAGCTACTAATCTGCTTTGCTCTAATAAGCTGCTGGTACATTATGACCCATGTAAACGTTTAGTATTGGCCTGTGATGCTTCATCATATGGAATTGGTTGCATACTCCAACAAGCTAATGAGTCAGGTAAGGTTCAACCAGTCGTGTAAGCTTCAAAAAGTTTGTCTAAAGCGGAAAGAGCCTACAGCATGGTAGAGAAAGAAGCACTAGCCTGTGTGTATGGGGTTAAAAAGATGCATCAGTACCTGTTTGGTCTTTGGTGTGAACTGGAGACAGATCACAAGTCGCTCATTTCACTGCTCTCTGAAAACAAAGCTATCAATACGAATGCTTCATCCCGCATCCAGAGGTGGACGCTGACATTATCTGCTTTTGATTATGTAATTCGCCGTAGACCTGGCATCAAGAATTGTGCCGATGCTTTCAGCTGTATGCCATTGCCCACACCGGAGGTTATGGATGCTTTTGAGAGTGAAGGAACCCCTGTCACGGCTCAACAAGTTAAGACCTGGACCAGCCAGGACCCAATTTTATCGGTGGTGAAGAGTTGCATCCTCAAAGGTCTGCCATACCCAAGCAAATGTGCAAGGAGACGAAACCTTACATTCGTCGCAAAGACAAACTGTCTATTCAGTCGGATTGTATACTGTGGGGCAATCGTGTTGTTATGCCCAAGAAAGGGAGAGAGAAATTTGTACGTGAGCTACATAGCACACATCCCAGCATTGTAATGATGAAAGCTATCGCTGGGTCTCATGTATGGTGGCCGGGAATTGACTCTGAGATGAAATCATGTGTGCATCAGTGCAACACTTGCATGCAGCTCAGCAAAGCATCAGCGGAATCGCTGCTGAGTCTGTGGTCGTGGCCATCCAAACCATGGTCCAGGATCCACATCGACTTTGCAGGTCCCTTCCTGGGGAAGATGTTTTTAGTTGTGGTGGATGCATATTCGAAGAGAATAGAGTGTATAATCATGTCATCCAGCACACCCACAGCTACCATTGAGAATCTCAGTGTCATGTTCGCAACACATGGTCTGCCTGACATCGTTGTTAGCGACAACGGATCGTGCTTCACCAGGCAGGAGTTTCAAGAGTTCATGAAACTCAATGGTATCAAACATGTAAGGTCAGCACCATTCAAACCTGCATCCAATGGGCAAGCAGAACGTGCTGTCCAAATCATAAAGCACAGTATAAAGCGAGTAACCCAAGGGTCACTGCAGACCCGCCTGTCATGCATATTGCTTAGTTACAGGACATGACCACACACGCTTACCGAGGTCTCGTCTGCTGAACTAATGATGAAGAGAGGTCTTAAGATCAAGCTATCTCTTGTGCACCCTGACTTGAATATTCATGTTGAGTATAGAAGACAAAGTCAGCAAGGGTATCACGATCACGCAGCTGTGTCACGCGATATTTCTGTAAATGATCCTGTATATGTTCTGAATTATAGTCAGGATCCCAAGTGGATCACTGGTACTGTCATGGCCAAGGAGGGCAACAGAGTATTTATTGTCAAGCTCAAAAATGGGCAAACATGCAGGAAACATATGGATCAGACAAAGCTGCGGCACACAGATGAACCGGAACAGTCAGAGGAAGAGACAATCGATGACCAACCAACCTACCCCCAATCATCAGAGGACTCAGTGGTCATCAGTGAATCAGGACTTTCAATCACTGACATGTTCAATGAAAATGGACTTTCAATCCCTGACATGGCCATTGCCACTCCCACCAGGTCAGCCACCCAGCCACCAGTCACAACAGACTCTGAACACTCACCCAAGGATGGAGTTGAACTGAGATGGTCAACCCGGGAGCGTAAAACATCGGACCGTCTCAATTTATAAAAGACTGTGTTAGTATCTCAGAGGGGGGGTATTGTCATTTATGTACTTTTGGGATCACTAACAACTAGATGGTGTCACTGTTGGAGACCATTGGGCTGCACGCACATGTGTGTAGCCCAACTATAAAAGGCCAGCCATTTTGTATATTGGTCACTTTGGGCCTTAATAAAGCAGAGCCAAGGTCATACCTCTTAGAGTTAAACAGTACTCAGTCTAACAGTTATTGCATACACAACAGAAATATGGCTGCCCAGTGGTGGAAGGGGCATCTTTGGTCATTCAGTAAAGACCATATATGTCCTGGCAATCTGATAGCTCGAGTAAGCTTTTTTCCATAGGCATGCTGACGACGGTTCATCCCAGAAGAACATTGGTTTGTATTGGATACATATTGGTCGGAGCTAATTGTGCATCCATATGAGCTGTATGTACAATGTTATATTTCCAACCCTGATGGTCTGATGCGAATATTATACGAGGATGAGTATCTAACTTCATCCTTAAGCATATCCCTGTTTGAAAGATTGAACAGGTGGAGGGGCTTTCCTCTAGAAAAGAGAAGGCTGAGGGGTGACCTGATGGAGGTCTTTAAAACTATGAAGGGGTTTGATAGAGTAGCCGTAGAGAAGATGTTTCCATTTGTGCTTGAGACCAGAACTAGGGGCTACAAATATAAGATAGTCACTAATAAATCCAACAGGGAATTCAGGAGAAACTTCTATAGCCAAAAAGTGGTAAGAATGTGGAACTCGCTACTACAAGGAGTAGTTGAGGTGAATAGCATAGATGCATTTAAGGGGAAGCTAGATAAGCACATGAGGGAGAAAGGGATAGAAGGAAATGCTGATAGGGTGAGATGAAGTACAGTGGGTGTGGGCAGGGGCAGGGGGTGGGGTGGGGAGGGTGTGGGGGGAGCGAAGGGAGGGTGTGGGGGGGAGCAGGGAGGGGATGGGGTGGAGAGCGTGCGGGCAGAGTTAAGGAGCAGGTGAGGGGGTGTGGGGAACAAGGAGGGAGTGGGGTAGAGGACTAGGCAGGGTGAAGAGCGGGAGAGGAGGGAGCGGAGGTAGGATGTGTGGGGGTTGCAGGGAGGGGGTGGGGTTGGGGAGGGGGATGGGGAGGGTGCGGTTGAGAGGGTGGAAATGGGAATTCGGAGGTCTTGCCGAACTTGATGGCAGGACGTCATTATAATTTTTTTGTTCCATTTCTCATCTGGCAGCCAGGAGGGAAAACCAACGTCAGGAGGCCACAGACGGGGTCTCTTGGGAATGGATCCCCGGCAATCGTGGGGCGGGGGTGCGGGGCTGGAAGAGCGAGGTCTGCGGGGGAGGGGGGACGCTGAAGGCTTTCTTGAGGGGCTGGGTGAGCAGTCCTGCTCCTCCTGGCTCAAAAGGTATGCTGGAAAAGGCACTTAACCTTGTGGAGCCGGCATCTCCCATCTCCTTTTCACTGCCGGGTTCCCCGAGCCCTGGTGTTGTGTATGCAGACTATGGATGTACTCTCTGTGTAGTCACTGTGTGGTTGCATAAGATGGAGACTTATTTACCTGATGTACTTTGAATAAGGTTTACACGGTGTATATACATGCTGGCACCACTAGAGGGTGCAACTGGTGGAGACCCTGGGTTTCCTGCCCTGGTGGCAGGGCCCAGTATAAAAGACTGCACACCATGCTTGTGCCTCACTCTGGAGTTTGGAATAAAGGACCAAGGTCACTAGAGTTTGAGTACAACACATTGCCTCATGGAGTCATTCATAAGTACATTACAGACATAACAACTGGTGACGAGAATAAGGACTTTCACGCGATCATGGCTACCTTTGGCACACTAAAAGACTTTGCAGAGGGTGATGATTGGGATGCCTCCACGGAAAGGCTCGAGCGATATTTCGTGGCAAACGACCTGGCAGGGGAGATGGACGCATCGGTGGAGAAGCGCAAGGCTATACTGCTGACGAGTTGTGGGCCCGAGGTCTACCGCCTTGTCAGGGACTTGCTGGCACCCACGAAGGCCAAGGATAAGACATACAATGAGCTGACTGAACTGATTCGCGACCAACTAAAACCAAAAGAGAGCATCCTCACGGCCAGGCACAGATTCTACACTCACCACAGACCTGAGGGCCAGGAGATTGCAAAATATGCTGCCGACCTCAGGAGACTTGCGGCACTGTATGATTTTGGCACACACCTCAACGAAGCATGGTGAGACATCTTCATTAAAGGTATTGGCCACGAGGGCCTCCTTCACAAGCTATTATCTGCCGATACCACAGTCAACCTACAATAGCATCAGTCAGGCATTCATGACCTCAACCTACAACACCAAGCAAATTATTCATCCTGTGGACTCAAACTCGGCAAGTACTGTACACAGAATGGTGCCTTTCATAGGCAAGACTGTAGAACGTGGCTCTGCCCAGGGCAGAGAGCACAGACCTCAGGGTTCCAGAACTCAGAGTCTGCCGAGGGGTGCTAATCGAGTAGCACCATGCTGGTGTTGTGGAGAAAATCATAGGGCTCACCAGTGTCAGTTTGCTGAGTACGTATGTAAAGCCTGTGACACGCAGGGTCATCTCCAGCGTATGTGTAAAAGAAATACGACTCACCATCTAGCAGCGGAGTCGGTAGATGACTTTGAATCCAGCGGGGAGTATGATGATTTGACCAAAGAGAAAGGAAGATCAAATTTACAGGCACTCTTCCAGCTTTTGTGGCAGAATCGCGGGAGAGAAGGATCAAGGCAGTCGACCTTGAGGACAGGCCAAGATGGCATCCCGGCTGCAGTGAGGGGCAGCGTGGCTGAAAAAAAAATGGCCGCGGCAATATCACGAGGTGCAATGCTGAGGGACCAACATCTGGTGTCTAACAAAGGATTTGATTGGGGTAAAGCCAGCAGGGTTCTCTTAAAGGAGACCTGCAACCAACTGAACATAAAGAGACATTGTATGCATGGCAATCAATGTAACGAACCGATTAAGATTGTGAACAAAATGTTATTGCGAATTGTCGGTACTATTCCGAATGTAAAGAACAAAATGTTGTTGTGAGATGTTGGGAATAGAGTGTCCCTAAAATTTGCAGGCGAGTGACCTCAGGAGGGTGAAGGCACTGATCCTGATACCCTGCCCCAGGTCTATCCCACGCTGCAGGCACCCGATGGCACTATTCGCCACGGACCCGGAAACAAAAACGGCACCAATATGCGCAGTCGGTCGCCATTGCCACCACCTGGGTGGAAACGGTGCAGCCCCCAGACCCAGTCGCTACCTCGGCCATGTCCAGGAGTGAGAGGTCAGAACCAACGAGTTCCCCAAACGGGACCTGGAACAGACAGGTTCCTCACACCGTTAGAGAACAGGCAAAAAACTCTGCAGCCCTCAAAGGAGGACAGGGTGGTCACACACATCTGTGGCTCTGCCCACCACTAGGCAACGGCAAAGGCCCTGGTGAGTGAACCAAGTCCACCTTGCTAGCAGGGGGTGCAGTGCCGCCATCAGACGACTAGGACCCTGTCCGGTTATTCTGGAACTAGCGACCTCGCATACCGATACTGCTACCTCATACTGACCATGACTGAACCATGAATGCAATCTACCCAATCCTGGCGCACGACCATAAAACGTAATAGAAACATGGAAACATAGAAAATAGGTGCAGGAGTAGGCCATTCGGCCCTTCTAGCCTGCATCGCCATTCAATGAGTTCATGGCTGAACATGCAACTTCAGTACCCCATTCCTGCTTTCTCGCCATACCCCTTGATTCTCCTAGTAGTAAGGACTACATCTAACTCCTTTTTGAATATATTTAGTGAATTGGCCTCAACAACTTTCTGTGGTAGAGAATTCCACAGGTTCACCACTCTCTGGGTGAAGAAGTTTCTCCTCATCTCGGTCCTAAATGGCTTACCCCTTATCCTTAGACTGTGACCCTTGGTTCTGGACTTCCCCAACATTGGGAACATTCTTCCTGCATCTAACCTCTCTAAACCTGTCAGAATTTTGAACCTTTCTATGAGATCCCCTCTCATTCTTCTGAACTCCAGTGAATAAAAGCCCAGTTGATCCAGTTTTTCTTGATATGTCAGTCCCGCCATCCCGGGAATCATTCTGGTGAACCTTCGCTGCACTCCCTCAATAGCAAGAATGTCCTTCCTCAAGTTAGGAGACCAAAACTGTACACAATACTCCAGGTGTGGCCACACCAAGGCCCTGTACAACTGTTGTAACACCTCCCTGCCCCTGTACTCAAATCCCTTTGCTATGAAGGCCAACATGCCATTTGCTTTCTTAACCGCCTGCTGTACCTGCATGCCAACCTTAAATGACTGATGTACCATGACACCCAGGTCTCGTTGCACCTCCCCTTTTCCTAATCTTTCACCATTCAGATAAGTCTGTCTCTCTGTTTTTACTACCAAAGTGGATAACCTCACATTTATCCACATTATACTTCATCTGCCATGCATTTGCCCACTCACCTAACCTATCCAAGTCATTCTGCAGCCTCATAGCATCCTCCTCGCAGCTCACACTGCCATCCAACTTTCATCCGCAAATTTGGAGATACTACATTTAATCCCCTCATCTAAATCATTAATGTACAATGTAAACAGCTGGGGCCCCAGCACAGAACCTTGCGGTACCCCACTAGTCACTGCCTGTCATTCTGAAAAGTACCCATTTACTCCTACTCTTTGCTTCCTGTCTGACAACCATTTCTCAATCCATGTCAGCACACTACCCCCAATCCCATGTGCTTTAACTTTGCACATTAATCTCTTGTGTGGGACCTTGTCGAAAGCTTTCTGAAAGTCCAAATACACCACATCAACTGGTTCTCCCTTGTCCACTGCTGGAAACATCCTCAAAAATTTCCAGAAGGTTTGTCAAGCATGATTTCCCTTTCACAAATCCATGCTGACTTGGACCTATCATGTCACCTCTTTCCAAATGCGCTGCTATGACATCCTTAATAATTGATTCCATCATTTTACCCACTACTGAGGTCAGGCTGACCGGTCTATAATTCCCTGTTTTCTCTCTCCCTCCTTTTTTAAAAAGTGTGGTTACATTGGCTACCCTCCACTCCATAGGAACTGATCCAGAGTCAATGGAATGTTGGAAAATGACTGTCAATGCATCCGCTATTTCCAAGGCTACCTCCTTAAGTACTCTGGGATGCAGACCATCAGGCCCTGGGGATTTATCGGCCTTCAACCCCATCAATTACCCCAACACAATTTCCTGACCAATAAGGATTTCCCTCAGTTCCTCCTTCTTACTAGACCCGCTGACCCCTTTTATATCCGGAAGGTTGTTTGTGTCCTCCTTAGTGAATACCGAACCAAAGTACTTGTTCAGTTGGTCTGCCATTTCTTTGTTCCCTGTTATGACTTCCCCTGATTCTGACTGCAGGGGACCTATATTTGTCTTTGCTAACCTTTTTCTCTTTACATATCTATAGAAGCTTTTGCAGTCCGTTTTAATGTTCCCTGCAAGCTTCCTCTCGTACTCTATTTTCCCTGCCCTAATCAAACACTTTGTCCTCCTCTGCTGAGTTCTAAATTTCTCCCAGTCCCCGGGTTCATTGCCATTTCTGGCCAATTTGTATGCCACTTCCTTGGCTTTAATACTATCCCTGATTTCCCTTGGTAGCCATGGTTGAGCCACCTTCCCTTTTTTATTTTTACGCCAGACAGGGATGTACAATTGTTGTAGTTCATCCATGCGGTCTCTAAATGTCTGCCATTGCCCATCCACTGTCAACCCCTTAAGTATCATTCGCCAATCTATTCTAGCCAATTCACGCCTCATACCTTCAAAGTTACTCTTCTTTAAGTTCTGGACCATGATCTCTGAATTAGCTGTTTCATTCTCCATCCTAATGTAGAATTCCACCATATTATGGTCACTCTTCCCCAAGGGCCTCGCACAACGAGATTGCTACTTAATCCTCTCTCATTACACAACACCCAGTCTAAGATGGCCTCCCTCCTAGTTGGTTCCTCGACATATTGGTCTAGAAAACCAACCCTTATGCACTCCAGGAAATCCTCCTCCACCGTATTGCTTCCAATTTGGTTAGCCCAATCTATACGCATATTAAAGTCACCCATGATAACTGCTGCACCTTTATTGCATGCACCCCTAATTTCCTGTTTGATGCCCTCCCCAACATCACTACTACTGTTTGGAGGTCTGTACACAACTCCCACTAACGTTTTTTTGCCCTTTGGTGTTCTGCAGCTCTACCCATATAGATTCCACATTATCCAAGCTAATGTCCTTCCTAACTATTGCATGAATCTCCTCTTTAACCAGCAATGCTATCCCACCTCCTTTTCCTTTTATTCTATCCTTTCTGAATGTTGAATACCCTTGGATATTGAGTTCCCAGCCCTGATCATCCTGGAGCCACGTCTCTGTAATCCCAATCACATCATATCTGTTAACATCTATTTGCACAGTTAATTCATCCACCTTATTATGGATACTCCTTGCATTAAGACACAAAGCCTTCAGGTTTGTTTTTTTAACACCCTTTGTCCTTTTAGAATTATGATGTAGTGTGGCCCTTTTTGTTTCTTGCCTTTGTTTACTCGGCCTTCCACTATTGCTTTTTACCTTTCTACAATCTGTTTCTGACTCCATATTACTTCGCCCTGTCTCGCTGCATAGGTTCCCATCCCCCTGCCATATTAGTTTAAACACTCCCGAACTGCATTAGCAAATGTTACTCCCAGGACATCAGTTCCAGTCCTGCCCAAGTACAGACCGTCCCTTTTGTACAGGTCCCACTTCCCCCAGAACTGGTTCCAATGTCCCAGGAATTTGAATCCCTCCCTCTTGCACCACTGCTCAAGCCACGTATTTATTCTAACTATCCTGCTTCCTCTACTCTGATTAGCATGTGACACTGGTAGCAATCCAGAGATTACTACCTTTGAGGTCCTACTTTTTAATTTAACTCCTAACTCCCTAAATTCAGCTTGTAGGACCTCTTCAAACTGAATGTAAGTCATTGAACCAAGGTGTCATGATAGAAACTGTAAAAAAAATGTTTTTCTTCCTTTCTTTGTACTTGCACTGTGTTCAATCCTGAATGTTAATGTAACAGGCCAGCTGCATGATCTCGCTGTGGGGGGGGGGGGGGGGGGGGGGGGTGGGGCTGGCGCAGAGGGCAGTGGGAATGGATGTCGGTAGCCATGGACATACACATGGATCACACCCAGAACCCACTGGAACCTCCAATGCATCATCGAACCATCCAACCTGGTAACCACCACCAAACGTTGTGGAAAAAGGATTTGGGGGTTAACAGGGAGAGAGCCAAGTCGAAGCACAGCCAAGGTGCAAGGGCTATTGGCACTGAAGTCTGGGGAGAGCTAAGCCAGAGCACAAAGAACTTGGGGGAGAGTGATGTTGTATATGCAGACTATGGATGTACTCTCTGTGTAGTCACTGTGTGGTTGCATAAGATGGAGACTTATTTACCTGATGTACTTTCAATAAGGTTTACACTGTATATATACATGCTGGCACCACTAGACGGTGCAACTGGTGGAGACCGGGGTTTCCTGCCCTGGTGGCAGAGCCCAGTATAAAAGGCTACACACCATGCTTGTGCCTCACTCTGGAGTTTGGAATAAAGGACCAAGGTTACCATAGTTTGTGTACAACACATTGCCTCGTGGAGTCATTTATAAGTACATTACAGACATAATACTGGGAACGCTCCTCTCTCTCATGTCATGTGGGGGTTAATATTGAGCTCTAGTTAAGTTCTGAAAATTGTTACAGTATGTCAGCCCCACATCATCAGCTTCCTTTTGCCCTCTTAAAGGTATAGCGCTGCACAGTTATCCAATCATTTTATTAGATACCTACATAAAAGGAAAAGTACCGCATTATCCGACAATTCCTGAGGAAATTGCTTTCATATACAACAGCAGGTTTTGGCTAGGATTCAAAGAGTGTCATTGGCATGCCAATAGCACTGTGTGCTGGTTTGAACAGTATCTGCTTGCTATGACTTTCCGCTCTTTTGGGATTCTTTTCGGTTGATACACAGGGGTCATATTTGTTTAGTCTACCACATACTCCAGTCAAGTGGACTTGTATGTTTTGCCTGATTGAATACAACTGCATTGTATTTTAGGTTAGACATGGCAATTTATGAGTTGCATATAAAATTATGCACTGCTATCATATGAAACATTTCGTATAGTATATGCCCCCCGGTTTTGAACATCGACTTCAGCAACCTCAGACCATCGCTGTCATCTCTATTTACTTTGTTCTCTATTTTGGAGCTTTTTATTCTGTTGTATGCGCACCTTTCCTGTGCCTTTCCACCACCTAATTTCACTTCATTTTGTTCTTTTAATTTCTTTGCTTGACCTTTACTGGTTCTCACAAACAGATGGTCTGTGTCCATTATCTGCCGGCTTTTTGCTCTTTCAACCTTTTAAAAAAGATCGATTTGCAGCCCATTAAAACCTGCCAGTTTCTTGCCTCGGACAGGAACAGTCCTGACTCTTAACTTCTACTTGTTCTCTCACTCTTTGTCTAAAAGGTTTTACTTAACATCCAGTTCTCATGAAGGGTGTCCTACTTTTTCTGATTTTGTAGGAACTGTGGTGTGTTTCCACCATTTATTTTTACTTGTGAAGCATATTGTTCTTTGATAGTGTGGAGACACATTACACCATTACAACAGTGACTCTACTTCAAAAGTACTTAATTGACTGTAAGGCACTTTGGGACATCCTGAGGTTGTGAAAGGCACTGTATAATTGCAAGTCTTTCTTTCTTCTTCCTTTCTGTAGATTTTATAACATATCCTAATTACCTTTTAAGCTGAATTCAGTACAATTCAGGTAAAATAAAAGAAAGACCTCATAATCTCAGGATAAGGGGTTGGCTATTTAGAACTGAGATGAGGAAAATGTCTTCACTTAGAGGGTGGTGAATCTTTGGAATTCTCTACCCCAGAGGGCTGAGGGTGCTCAGTCGTTGAGAATATTCAAGACTGAGATCCAAGGGAATCAAGGGATATGGGGACAGGATGGGAAAATGGAGTTGAGGTAGAAGATCAGACATGATCTTATTGAGTGGCAGAGAAGGCTCGAAGGGCCTTATGCTATTTTGACGTGATAATCTGTTTTTTTTAGTGATGTTGGTTGGGTGCTGAATATTGGCCAGGACACTGGGGAAAACTCTTCTGCTTTTCCTCAAAATATTGCCATGGAATCTTTTACGTCCATCTGAGAGAGCAGACGAGTCCTCGATTTAATGTCTTATCCAAAAGATGGTACCTCCAACAGTGCAGCGCTCCCTCAGTACTGCACTGGAGTGTCTATTGTATCTGTAAGCACTCTAGTAATGACTCCACGAGGCAAGGTATTGTACTTGAACTGTGGTGACCTTAGTCCATTTATTACAGCTCCTGAGTGAGGGTACAGCATGGTGATCTCCCCTTTATACCTGGTTACCTGTCGTGTACAGGTGATCCCTAGGTCTCCACCAGTTGCACCCTCTGGTGGTACAAACATAGCGTATACAGTGTGAAGGTACATCAAGTAGTCTTATGTAACTGTACATTGAGTGTACAGAGAGTATACTTATAATGATACATACACAACAGTATCAGCCTAGGTTTTTGTGCTCAAGACTCTGCAGTAGGACTTGAACCCACAATCTTCTGACTCAGCGGCGAGAGAGCTAGCCACTGTGCCACAGCTAACACAGCTAAAATCCTGGGCTAGAAATTCGTTATAGCCAGGGAATTAGAGTGTTTAGACTAAAATGTTGAATTACTGCCAGGTGAAAATCGTCTAGACTGCATGCAAGATTCGTCCTCACTCCTCATTAAAATGATTTGAGCCATAAATCTAGTCTAAAAACCCAAGCTCATTGGCGTTACACTAAAAAGATGGACCAATATTGGGTACAGTCTAAGCTCAAGTAATGATTGCCACAGGCTTTTTTCACTGCTTAAAGGGAAGGTTTATTGATGCTGGAGCACCTCAGTCTCAGCATTGTTGGGTGTGCAGCTGCCTCAACAACCACAAGATGAAGGACAAAGAGAAGGAGCATTTAGTTACAAATACTGATGGCAGAGTGCCACCTGAGGGAGAGAAGCCGGGGGTTTTCTGAGGAAACATTGGAAACATTGGGGGCAAAATTGACCCGCGCCAGTGTTGCAGAGTGGTAACCTCTGATCCGAGCCTTTTTGTACCTTGGTTGGAAGTACCGCCCCTTTTGCTGAATTGGGCCACAGCATCTCGGAAACGAGGTGGAGTGCTGTCTGAGGCATGCTGCCTCGTTTCCGAGGCGCTCTCAGGCAGGTATTGGGGTGCGCTTCT